>NC_056748.1:592675706-592993206 GCF_019279795.1 Protopterus annectens
TCTACATACGTGTTCTTCCCATTTCACCCTACTTTGTTTACAAAATCACCCAGGTTTTTCTGTAGTGATCTATGCTTCTTTTGCCCATTCGTTATCCTATACCGTATTTCCTTACCATACCTTCTCTTGCATTTCATCCTACTCGTCATGTCTCTCTTTAAATAAGGAGGAGTTTTCAGCTCCCCGAAGATTTACCTTTCCTTTCCATCTCCACCTAACACTGTCTCAGCTGCTCTCTTCTGCACTTCCCAGCACTTGGTCCCCCCTCACCCTTTACATATTGTCATATGCACCTCCTTTCTCCCAAGTTATGGAGAAATAATAGTAGCCATGCCATTTTGGTCAAACAGACAGCACTCGTACATTGCACTTCCATGGATGCTGTATTTTCTAGTGCTTTATGGCATAAAGTTCCACGGACCGGTAAGAAAAATCATTTGCATTGCACATGACATATTCTTGAATATTGCATTATGTCAGGAACCAAACTTGATAGTGTTGTATAGGTCTACTCTGCACATTCCTATTACTCTGCTGAACAACATACTGTGAGAACTATGCAGTTAGACAAAGCTTGTTATTCATGTATAATGAATATGTTTGGCAGAGTGCAATGGTGTCTTTCTGCACAGCTGTGCAGTGCATGGCTATAACCTCCAGCCTTAATTTCCTATTACCATATACAATTCGCATTGTCACAACTTCAAAAATTATCAGTTAGTGAAGTTTAGGTCTGAACACAACTTGGACTTGTGAAATTGTATATGTAAACCTGTAGCTGTTGCAACTAAATGCTGCCCATGACATCACTATGCAAATCATTATTTTTGGACATTAGAACTCACACCAGTCTCGTCACTAAATCAACCATACCTTCAGTAGTTATTGTTTTTCAGCTTCTTCTGAAGATATTGTTAAAAAAAATTATCTTTGCAGAGTGATGTTGAAAGGATGGTGTTCTTCTTGTTTCACTGTTGCAGTCATCACACTTGGAGTAATCTGCATGCAGGTAGCCCTCAGTCGACCTGAATACCAGAGTCTTGGGATTTCTGTGACAGATGCTGTCGCCTCTTCCATGATGTCACATCATCAGGGGTATAAAACATGCAGCTGATGCCATTACATCAGCTTTTCTTGCCATGCGGGAGACCGAAGCAGAAGCAGTTCACAAGGGCTGGTCGGCCGCTACCTGAAATTTTTATTTTTCCGAGTTTCAAACTTGTAGTCTTCTAAAGCTAAGTACCCCGTTGGGGATTCTTTTTTATTGCTGAACCAATGTCAGAAAAAGTTAACAATTGTTTTGCCTGTGGAAAGCAAATACCTCACAGAGATTTTCATTCTTACTGCATCACCTGTTTAGGCTCACACCACTACGTCCCTCGCTGTCGGTTTTGTGCCTTGTTTAACACCTAAACTATGAGTCGTTGGGCTATCTTTGTTGCTAAATTATTTTGCTCTCATTCTCCGTATTCCAAAATGGCTTCAGCATCTGACTATCGATCTTCTGAAAAAACGTAATGATAAAGACAGACCACATAGGTTGAAAACTGCCGATAATGCTTCCTTTAAGCTAGTCACCAGTCTGCTGGTACTCAGTGAGGCACTTTCGCAGCCTCTGATACCCGCTTTTACAGATTTACAGGCCTCTGCTGAGACTGATTCAGAGTCCAGTATGCTGCGAGATGCTTCTTCGATTATGGAACCTGTGGATGTCTCTACCTTGGATGGGTCTGGAGCCGCTGTGCAGGCACCAGCTTCTGTGGGTGTATTATGTCCTTCCGATGTTCGTATTAAACTGACTACTTTGTTTCAGACTAAAACGACAGAGTTTCTCAGGTCCAGAGTTTGCACTACACCTAGAAAACTGACAACCAAAGTGCATGCTCAAGCCCCTATGCCACAGAAACAAATGCTTAGAATGGCTGAAGACTTTATAACTCTAATTAGGGGAAGCCAGCCTTCCCCCTCTAAAAGATAAAGAATTGATTTCCCTTCTGATTCAATAGACTATGAGTCCAATGACTCTGATCCCTCTGATTAACAAGACATACCCCTTCATCAACCTATGAAGATTCAGATGCAGAGGATTCCATTCCCTCTGCCTCCCCTCTACAGGACTTTTCTTTTGGTGACACCTTGCATACCTTAAGAGAGCATTTCTGCTGGGAATGCCAGGACTACCCACAGTCCAAAAAGAGACTCAGAATTTTTAGACTTGCCTCAGCACAGGCCTCTAGCTATACCCCATGTCCTGGATATTGTAGATGATGTTTTCATGGAATCCAGTCTTACTCCTGATACTTTACCACCAGCTTCTAGAAAGCCTGACAGGTACTACAGGGTACCTGACTCTCAAAAATTTCTCTCAAAGAATCCCACTGTGGATCCAGAGACCATTTCCCAGGGACCTAAAGGTATTAAGGCTACTACAGCCAAAAATCCTACCCCTTCGGACAGGGATTCAAGGGCTTTGGACAGACGGGGAAAGAAGGTATGTACCTCTGCAAGTCTTGCCATCAGGGCTTTAAATTGCCAGTTTCACATGTTGAAGTACCAGCAGCAAATTATGGAACTAATTAAACAAACAATGTTGTTGCTTCCAGATTTTGCAGAAAATAAAGATTTACAAGAGTTACTGCATTTTGAAAACCAAGTCAGTAAACATACTTTGCAGTGTGGTTTTGATGCCTTAGAAGCATCTTGCAAGGCTGCTGTCACTGGGTCTGTACTGAGGTGGCATGCCTGGCTGAAGGAACAAATCTTGCCAGACAATGTCAAAGCAAAATTACTAGATGCTCCATTAAACCAGGAACATTTGTTTGGCAGAAAAGCAGAAGAGGTTCTTAAAAAGATGGAGGAAAAAGCTAAATCTATGCAAACTGTTTAAGATTTCTTACAAGTACAGCCACTTAGATTCAGTAGGCATTGGCCTTCAAATAACTGGTCCTTTCCTGTCCCTACCAGGTCTTCTCAGCCCAAACCCAGGGGCAACAGACCACCAAGGCTACAGTCTCAGGGTATGCAGAGATCTAAACAATGGAGTGCTCCCCCCTCAAAAACAGGGAGTGGTAAGCTACCCCCTTATGGAAAAAAAATTCACAATGACTTGTCTATCATCCTTCCCAGCCATGCCAAGTACTTGCACCCCTAGTAGGAAAACTCGCCCTGCATGCAGAAAAATGGATGCCCATTACCCAGGTCCAATGGGTCCTAAACACTGTATCCCAGGGATACAGATTCTACTTTCACTCACTGCCAACCCCAAGAGGGTTGCCAGACCTTCCTCCAAACCAGTAGGCAGAGGCTCAAAAGCAAGTACTTTCTCTTCTCAGTATCAGGGCTATTCAATCTGTTCCAATAGAGCAAAGAGGACAGGGTTTCTACTCCAGACTGTTCCTGGTGCCCAGAAAAGAGGGCTCTTGGCACCCTATACTGGACCTGTCCATTCTCAACACCTTCCTGGTGGTCCCAAAATTCGAAATGCTTACACTACAACAGCTGCTTCCTATGCTAGCCCAGGACTCTTGGCTAGTCACCCTAGACCTAAAAGAAGCTTATCTGCACATCCCCATAAGAAAATCTTGCAGGAAATATATATGTTTTCGGGCAGGCTCTATGCACTATCAGTTCTCTGCACTTCTCATTGGCTTATCTACTGTGTCCAGGGTATTCACAAAGTGCCTGGCTCCAGCCACTGCATACTGCAGGCAGAGAATTATTCAGATTTATCCATACTTGGATGATTGCCTGATTCAGGCGGATAGTCAGGAATTGCTACTTCAGCACTTGGCATTTGTAAAGAGACTTCTAACTTCTTTGGGGTACACCATTAATGAAAGAAATCACATCTGGTGCCCAGCCAAAAGATTGTATTCCTGGGAGCAAGCTTGAACACAACTTCCCAGATGGCATTCCTTACTCCAGGAAAGCAGTTTTTTTGAGAAACTACTTCAAACTAATGGCAATTAGAACCCAGCTATCTGCAAGAAAAATACTGCAAGCCCTAGGGTTCATGGCCTCATGCATTCTACTAATTCCACATGCAAGACTGCCTATGAGAAAACTTCAATGGTACTTAAAACGTCTCTGGTGCCAACATTCTCAGGACCTGGAACAATTATTCCTATCATTCATTGTCTAAGGGCAGAGTTCCTATGGTGGGCAGAGGCTTGCAACCGCAACAAGGAATTCCCCTTTCACTAACCCCCTCGCCACCCAAACCCTGACAACAGACACATCAGGCTATGCATGGGGGGGGGGGGGCTCACAGGGCTGGCAAATGCATTCAAGGCAAATGGAGCCCAGGACAAATTCACCTACATATCAATCAAAAAGAAATGTTAGCTGTACAGAATTATCTGACAGCCTTCAAAAACCTTATCCTTCCAGGACAACTCTTGATAAAGACAGACACCACAGTTATGTGGTACATAAACAAGCAGGGGGGAACTCAATGCTACCCACTCTGCAGGTTAGCCTTGGCCCTGTGGAACACAGCCTTGAGCAACCAAGTGCACCTGCAAGCTCAATTCCTGACAGGCAAACAAAATTCACTGGCAGACGACTTAAGCAGAAATCTACTGGACCCACACAAGTGGAAACTGGAACCCAACTCATTCAAACTTCAAACCCACAGGTGGGGGACACCAGAGTTGGACCTCTTTGCCTCCCCCAAAAACAATCCATTGAGCAAATTTTGCACCCGAAATCCCCACAGCCAAGCATGGAAAGTGGATGCCCGATCCTTTAGATGGGAAAACCTCTCAATTTATGCCTTTCCCCCTCTGCCCCTCCTCTCAAAAGTACTACTCAAGATCAAACAGGACAAACCAAGGACAATCCTTATTGGCCCGGACTGGCCCCGCCAACACTGGTACCCACTCCTATGCAGTCTGGCAGCAGTGCCACCCTGGAACCTACATCAGTCCCCCTCCCTGCTGTCCCACCAGGAGGGACAGATTTTGCATCCTCAGATGCAAACCCTGAACCTTGCAGCCTAGCTTATTCCCTGAATACTCCACCAGCAACCCTCAGCAAACAGGTGCTGGGCATCATGATTGAGGCCAGATGGCCTCGTACTAGGAAATCCTATTCAGAAATATGGAAAAGATACTGTTCTTGAAGCCAGTCTCAAGGAATGGACACGGCCATGCCCACCTTACCTCAAATCCTAGATTACCTAGCAGAGCTGCTCCACAAAGGCCTATCCTTTTCTTCTATTAAGATTCATGCCTCAGCAATCTCAGCTCATTATAATATTGAGCAACCTCTCTTTTCTCACCCTCTGGTCAAACAGTTCCTGAGAGGAGCTAACGATTTAAGACCCTCGAGGAGAGCGCCCACCCCTGCCTGGGACCTTAACTTTGTACTAGAGAAGCTCAAGCTTCCCCCTTTTGAGCTTGCTGCTACAGCAGAGTTAAAATTCCTCTCTTGGAAAACAGCTTTACTTTTAGCCATCATTTCAGCAAGAAGAGTGTCGGAGTTACAGGCACTAATGGCTGTGGAACCATTCATTATTTTCCATGCTGACAGGGTTTCCCTCAGGACTAACCCATCTTTTATGCCCAAGGTGGTATCCAGTGTGGCTCTAAACCAATCCATCCATTTACCAAGCTTTTTCCCTAATCATCAGAATAAAGCGGAAAGGATCCTGCACTCCTTGGACGTGCACATACAAGTCAGGTTCTACCTTGATAGGACTAAGCCTTTCAGAAAATCTGACCAGCTGCTAGTCAGCTTTGCTACAGGGGCAGAGAGCAGAGGGCAAGGCCATTTCAAAACAAACCATTTCTAAGGATAGCACACTGCATCCATTTTTGCTACAAGCACCATGGAAAACCTACCCCAGAGGGGATCAGTACTCATTCCACTAGGGCTACCTCAACGTCTACAGCATTTCTTAGGGGTGACCCTACCTGGGACATCCTGGAAGCTGCAACCTGGAGTTCTGTACACACCTTCACCAAGCATTACCACTTACCTGTCTTTTCTAAATCCAGAGCTGGATTTGCCACAGCAGTCTTACAAGGCCTGCCAGCCAGCCCTGCTATTTATTGACTGCCTCCACCCTTCCTCAGCTTTGGGAATCAACCCAAGTGTGATGACTGCAACAGTGAAACATGAAGAACATAGTACAGTTGTGTACACTTACCATAAATGTAGATGTTCGAATGTATTCACTGTTGCAGTCCTGGTTATCCTCCGTCCAGCCCCCTGACTCTTCTATGCTTCCTACCTATCCTCCTTTTGGCCATATATTATCGCTATGGTAATTGCCTTTTACTGGAGATGTTCCACACCATGTAATTGCTTCTTATTTTGAGGGCTCCTGACATCTGGGGCAAGAAAAACTGATGTAATGGCACCTGCTGCATGTTTTATACCCCTGACGACCTGACTTCATGGAAGAGGCGACAGCATCCGATGCAGAAATCCCAAGACTCTGGTATTCGGGCCAACTAAGGGCTACCTGCAGGCAAATAACCCCAAGTGTGATGACTGCAACAGTGAATACACTCAAACATCTACATTTATGGTAAGTGTACAAAACTGTATTTTTGAAGTTTTTAACAGCACCCTTTTTGAATAATTTTTCACCAGAAAGAAGAAACATGAATCCCTTCTCATAAGCCCTAATGTATGTTAATACTGCATCAGATCTTATTTCCTCATAACATATTCTTGTTGTTAATGAGATGCCTGTGGCCAACATGTGTAAATCTCTGATCTGTTTAACATGTTTATCAAGATAGCATTAATTTACCTGTTTTAGAATAATCTAAAGCCCTTAATATCATATTACAGAACAGTGCACCCTGCTATTATACCCTGCTGATAGAGCACAGACAGCTTTTCAAACCCCACTCTTTGATGACCAAGGTTAAATATTACATTACAAGGTAATTTGTTTTAATATTCAGTTACTGACATGTATATTTTCCCTAAACTTTCATTGCTATTCCATCTTCTCAGCTGTTTTTGAAACTCAAGTGACAATCAAGTTCTATGTCACTGATGATCCAGTTTTGAGTAGCAACAGGAGGAGCTGAGTAGTAGTGGGAGCAACATCTTGAAGAGGATAAGACTGAGCAGACAGCATTAGCGTGGGCATCATGGAGGGCAAGTAAGGATCTCAGTCTGCAGCAGAATTTTAACCAAGGAGAGTGAGAGTAGAAGCTGCAGCAGGGCAGCGTGAAGGGCAGGGTTTGCTGGTGACTTCAAAGTGAGGAGGGCTAACTGCAATGGGATAAAGTTCTGTTACAGCAGATTAATAACCTTTGCATGTGATCAAAAGCAGATTGACTCAGTCACTTTTATGTGCATACCGCATTAGTATGTACCCACTTTCTATTGCCATTTTATTGAAAAAAAAAAAAAAAATATATATATATATATATATATATATATATATATATATACACACACACACAAACTCACACTCTTTAGGTATACGAGTGCAATCAGCAAAGCCAACTTCAGGTGACAAGAAGCCCAGGACAAATGGCTGCAGTGAGTCCCCTGTTACACACTAGTCCCCTACACCTTTGAGAGCCCCACACTGTCTTTTTTGTATTTTCACAGTTTGTCTTACACTTTAGCTCCCCTCATGCCATAACACATTTGGAGGAAGTTGCTGAATTCAACCAGGAGTTTGGTGCCTTTTTTTGGATGGCCTGAACAAAAAGGTCACAAGTAAGGAAAGGAATTCAGTCATTTGAGCAAAATGCCAAGTGCATCAATCATGTTCAACCGCAGATAGCCACTGTACCCAGCAGTTGTGCAAACATTATTGACTGTATACACCTAAAGTATCAGAATGTAATAAATAATTACCAACCAAATTGCAGAAGTGGTTAGGAAACGACTCCAAAAAGAAACCACTAGTAGTCCACAATTTGAGGCACAAAAATAATCCACTGGTAGTCCACAGAATAGCGCTTTCGTCCCATCAGTAGAACTTTATCAGACAATTTTTAATTAACAAATAACATTTTTAAAGACTGCCACACAAATCACATGATGTTAAACCGCACCCCCTTAAAGTCAATGAACAAAATACTAAAATACATGTTATACTATAAGTATTTAAACCCATTTAAAAATGAGTAAAACCAAATACATCCTTATTATAGTGTTGAATAATAAATAAATAAATACTATCTTCTCAGTGCTCTTAATTTTAAAAGGGAATTAATAGAAAGGCATTCATTTAAACCTGGCCAATTGCTGGCATTTATTTATTAACATGTATTTTAGTATTTTGTTCATTGACTTTAAGGGGGTGCGGTTTAACATCATGTGATTTGTGTGACAGTCTTTAAAAATGTTATTTGTTTATTAAAAATTGTCTGATGAAGTTCTACTGATGGGACGAAAGTGCTTACCACTTTTTATCTTACAATAAAATCTTTATTCTGTGGACTACCAGTGGATTATTTTTGTGCCTCATATTGTGGACTACCAGTGGTTTCTTTTTGGAGTCATTTCCTAACCACTTCTGCAATTTGGTCTGTAGTTTCTTTTGGGTTGGTACTGATAAATAATTACCAACTGTAGTTTAAACCCCCTACAACTGCACCCATGCCCAAACCTAGATACATATATATATACAGATGAGATAATCTGTTACAATAACCTTTATAGCTGTGACTGTACATTTTTGATGTTTCACTGACATCAAATGAATGAATAAATACATTACTGCCTCACAGATATTTATCTTCTCAGTTTACTGCTCTTGGAATACAGTGTGCAACAACTCCCCCCCCCCCCCAACACACACAGACCCATACGTCTCAAACTCTTAGCTCAAGATCCAAGTAGAAAGCTAAAAAAATAATGATGAACAAATGAGCAAAATTAGGGAATAAATATTTTGTAATATTCTTACAAACTTGCTAGAATAACAGGCTTTGCATTAGCATGCTTTTTCAAAACCTATTAAGTTTGAAACCCAAATGTCTATCATCATCATTATTTAGTAAATGTAACCTTCATTGATTTGCCAGGAAAAAAAAAAACATAACTTCATGAACAGCAGACTGAAATACGAGGTAAAGAAAATCATAGACATTCTGCAAAATCAA
Source organism: Protopterus annectens (assembly GCF_019279795.1). NCBI lineage: Eukaryota > Metazoa > Chordata > Ceratodontiformes > Protopteridae > Protopterus > Protopterus annectens. The sequence goes on from NC_056748.1 coordinate 592,684,793, forward strand.
TGAGAGTTGAGAGCATCTATGTTTCCTGCATACAGATGTGACAGTAAAATACAACAACTTGTATCTCTGTGACTGCAAACCTCAAATGTTTGATTTGCAATCAAGTAAATTAATAAATACATATATAATTGTCACAAAGGAATGTAACTGCTCAGCTCACTACTGTCAGAATATAGTGTATGACCTAATGCAACCAAATACCTCTGGCCATCTTAGCAGAAGCATCAAGGTAAACGCTACTTAAGGGTCTGTGGACCACAATCTGGTACTAATACTACCACCCATTAACAAAGTTGCTAGAGTGACGAGCATTATATTAGAATACTTTTTTGTGAAGGCTAAGGTTTCCTATAATGTTTAAGTGACAACAGCAGCAGCCAATATGCTGCTTAGGGGAGAGGCTTCACTGTTCAATGTCGGTAGGCTATTTTATGTTCTATTCCCTGTCAAATAGTATTGTATGGTACTGCTGCTCTATCAGTAAGGCCTGCATGCTGTGACTATCCCATTCAGTGCTGCTGAAACATGACGTATCAACAGACTGTTTTTACAGGTTATCTACTGTCAGGCAATATTATTTTCTAAGTATATAAGGCTTGTACGCTGTGAATGTATGCATTTGTGGAACAAGTGCATTCTCAGTACCAGTGCACTTAGCTATTATGTATCCGTAACACTGGACATATCCAAAGGATGAATCTGACAGTTGCTGGAGAATTTCACTGATGATAAACCAATCTGATGTAGACAGTCAATGTGCATGAATGTGCATGACCTTTCGATAATAGTATTTTAGTGTAGAGACCAGTCAATACGGGACCAGATGTGTCAGTCTGTGTTGTTGGATACAAGTGTAATGGGCAAGCACAACCATTTAGTAAGGCAGGTTTACTGTCGCTTTACAGTATGATCAACTCTGCAAAGCAGAAGAAAAAGCATTGAAAGGGGGGATTTTCTGCAAGCTTCATAGGCTGGTACTAGGCTATTGGCCCTAGGGCCTATACAAGCCTAGCCATAATAATTCCCTGGGTATTTCTTCCCACAGTATTTACTTCCCTGGACCCCTGTATAGCAGGGTGACTGATGTGATCCCCAGGGTGAATTTCCTATCTCCCATCCAATCATCAAGGTTCCTTTTGAAGAGGGCCAAAGAGGCGCACTGCTTGACATGTATGGGCAGTCTATTGCAGAGTCTGGGGAGTCTCTGGGTCAGGAACCTACCCCTCCAGCATGTTTTGTTCATTGTCTTGACAAGGTTTAGATCCCTAGAGCGTGTGTCTTTGAGGGATTGGGATTTCTTTAAGTGTAGCATGTCCAGCAGCTCTGGGTTTGACATGGCCTTGTATGTTAAGCAGATATCACCTCTGAATAGATGATATGTGATAGAGTATAGGTGGAGTTTTTTTTTTAGACTGTCAGCATAGGGCATCTGCTTTAGGCCCGTGATTCTTTTAGTGAGGTATTTCTGTGGCCTTTCCAGTTGTTGCAGATGTCTTGAGAGTTACATACCATACGGGGCATTGTATTATATAATGGGTCTAATGATGGATGAGAACAGTGGGACAATGACTTCCTTTTTTCTGGATAAAAAGCCCTTAGTGATGAGGTGTGCTGCATAAAAGTATTTCCTGACTGTTGTGGCCATGTGGTCATCGAAGTTGAGACCACTGTCCACCTGTGCCCCTGTCTCTTATCACACTTTCAGTGTCTAGTGTACTGCCACCTATGTGGTAAATCACGGGTACATGTTTTTTCCCAAAGGGGATAACTATACATTTCTTGGCATTGAACTTGAGCCCATGGCTCTGGCACCAAGCATCTGTTTCTGTAAGGCCCTTTTGTAGAACATCCACATCATTTAGGGATTCAATAATGGGTCCCAGTTTGCAGTAATCTGCAAACTTTGTTAGCCAGAGTCCCTTAGTGTTGGCCTGTACTTCAGAGAAGAAGATGCCAAACAAGAGAGGTCCCAGGACTGAACCCTGAGGTACTCCACTTGTCACTTGTCTGGAGATGGATTTGAAGTCGGCTATTTTTATAGTGTGGGTTCTGTCAGTAAGCCAGTTGGCAACCCATCGAGTGATGTAGGAATTAATACCCAGCTGAGTAAATTTATCTATGATTCCAGAGTGGGGGATGGTGTTGAAGGCCTTGGCGAGGTCCATATAGGCTGTGTGGACCACCTTACTCTTGTCTGCGGCTCTGGAGATTGATTTGAAGAAGTCAGTTAGATTCAGGAGACAAGATCGGCCCTTCACGAACCCACACTGCGTGGGGTCCAGTGTTTGAAGGTTGCTAATTTCTTTGCTTATAAGTTCCATGATAACACATTCCATGGCCTTGCAGCTCATGGGTAGGGCTGCTATGTTATGTAAGAGTGACAGAACTGAGGTGGCACACAGAATAATTTTTCTACTGATTTATTTCATTCTTATGTTGAATCTTTTGTTCTTCTTTACATTTTGCAGGGTTCTTTACATAAGGGTTGCATTTCTGCAATGAAGTTGTATATATTTTAGATCTGTGTATCTGAAAAAAGTTTTATATATATATATATATATATATATATATATATATATATATATATATATATATGTATATATATATATATATATGTTTTTTGTGAAGTGAAGTAATGTGAGTTTGCAGGTCATCATACATCATATTCTAATGTAAATCATGGTCATCTGGACTGATTCCTGGTATTCACCATTATTTTCCTGTAACAATTTGTCATTTTCTTGTTATATTTGGTTAGGGCATCTAGTTTGACCATTTTTAAAGTATTCCATATACTTTTAGACAGTCTCCTAGCAGTGGACCAGTTGTTTCTTGACATTTTGTGGGCATTTTACATTTAACATTTTTTTGTTTTTGGAAGATAATTCTTCCAGCTTTTTTCATTCAGAAAATATCCCAATAGTATTCCAGCAGAGCATGCTCATTGCATAGGAACAAATATCATCTTGCTCTGCTCACATTAAATATCTATTTAAAATAAAGGTATAAAATGAAAATAACTAGCTCCAGTGGTATAAAGGATATGATCCAGGTGAAACAAGTCTGATTAGTGGCTCAAGATCCTGCTTTGAACTGGCAAGGAAGGGCAGCAGGGATGAAGCTTAACAGCCTCACTTCTCCTAAGAGGCAGAGTCGTCATGTGTATCTGCTAAAGGCACACACTATACAGCTGAATCTCACACATAACCCAAGGATCACGGAGAGACCCTTGTCTTCAAGAGGAGCTCTAATCCAATGCAGTGGAATAGATATTCATGATAAAGTCCTGTTACAAACCAGCCCCATAGATGCTAGAAACATGCACCATGGCTGGTAAGAATGACTTCATTTACTCCACCGCCTATCACATGGTTAAGTGCTCCTGCCCATAGGTTAATCAACTGCTGACTTAGGGAATGAAAGGACTCTGATTTGCTGATCAGCATCTTCTCTCAATTTATAAACCCAAAAGGGAATATTGGCAAACTGCTTTACAAACACTCTGTCTCAATAAATTGGAACAAACTCCCTCTCCATATTAGATCCAACCTTTCCTTTCCCTGTTTTAAAAAGGAGCTTAAATCCCACCTACTAAACTTGAAATTATGTTGTTGCATTAACCACAAATAGTCTGAGTCTCTCCCACTGTATAACCTGTTGCATTTCCTAACTTTCTTTCTTTGCTAGTAACTTCTGCTTAAACTAATCTCCTAAACCCTCAGCTCTACTACTATAGCCCCCTCCCATTCTCCACACTATCTTTACTATCTCCACCCCACTTCCTATCAATGTCTGTAAATTGTCCTTCTTTTGAACAATGATTATCTTTTTGTTTTTACTCTCATATGTAGTAAATTTTAGTCCACTACTATCAGTGCAACCCTTAATGTTCATATTTTTTTTCTTTTGCTTTTCTGTTTATAATTCATTTCATATTTGCAGTGTTGTTTTTAATAGTTTTTGTCCTGTATGTTTATGTTTGCTAGGGCTCTTTCCCCTTGGATCTCCACTGAAAATGGGTTGCTTACTATCAATGCAATGTAAATAGTTAATAACGTTTTCTTTTTACAATTATTTTGCTTTGTGATTGTTATTTAATATTTGTATATTGTCACCTTATTTTTACTTATGTTTGCTGGGACTTTTGCCCTCGAGTCCCCACTGAAAATGGGTTTGTTTGCAAACTCAGCTGGACTAAACCAGTTAACAAATGTGAAATAAATAAATCATTCCGAGGAATGAATGTGCATATTAGATGGCTAGGAAAGGTAGTCCAGTGGTCTCTGATGGAGTTCTACATATTGGTCAAAGCCATGCAAGTTGATTTGTATAGTATTCAGTAGGGTTTTGATTTACAAAACCTTACATTTTCAGTAGTTCATTGATGCTCAATAAAAAGCAGCAAGAGTTGTTCAGCTCTGCAAGTAAATGAACCAGTCTGTGAGCTTGGTATTTTTGCAAATTATGTTCTTGCGCACATACTTGTCCAGTACACCAGCACATAGACATGTACTGCACAGATCTGTACAGAACAGTGTAGAAAACAAGTAAGAGTAAAGGCCTATTTACTTATTTTATTTATTTATTTTACATTTGTTGACCGGGATACTCCGACTGGATATATGTCCATTTTCAGTGGAGGCTCGGGGAGAAAAGCTCCACATACCAAAAAAGAGACATTACATACATCACTGAGTGAAAAACTCAGGCATGTTTAGAAAAATATAGACAAAGAACACAGGCAGATATCAATTTACACAATGTGCAGACTTGCATCTGATTGGCTAAGACGTATCAGAAAATGTGAACATAGAATACAATCAGATCTGATAATTCACAATGCTTAGACATTCAAATGTTATGAGGCATATATACTTGGCTAAACAGCAGGTTGGTTAGCAAGACGTATTAGTGAAGTTGTTAGTCAGGTTTAGAACAAGAGCACAGCCAATGAGATGTGAGGTATTTTTTGAGTTCTCTTTTAAATAGGGGTAGTGAGGTTTCCTTGGTAATGGTAGTAGGGAGTAGATTCTAGATTTTACCGGTTGAGTTGGCAAATATAGCATCGCCTGCAGAGTTGTTGGATTTTTGGGTCAGTATCATTAGTTTATCAGCTGAGTGTAATAGCCTGGGGGCACTATGAGGGGTGAGAATAATTTTGAGGACAGGGGTGTTATCAGGTTGATGGAGTAGTTTATGCGCTACTATAAGCTGGTTGAACTGTAGAAGGGTAGGATTCTCTAGCCATCCCAGTGCTTTGAGGTTCTGGCAATGGTGGGTGCTAAAAGCCAAGGCTGTAGTGAATCTGGCTATATGATCATAACATCTTGATAATTTGTTGAGATTGGTTTTGGATAGGTTGGTGAGTACAGGGCAGGCATACATAAGGGTAAAGCGGAGGTGTGATCTTATAATAGCTACCCTAGCTAGGGGAGTGAGCAAAGGTTTGGCTCTGTACAGGGCACAAAGTTTTTTGTTGACGGACTTAATAGCGTGATTGACATGTTTATCAAATTTAAGGTTGTTGTCTATTATTACGCCTAGAAGCTTTGTTCGGTCATCAGGGGAGATAATGGTGTCATTGCTAGATTTGATGTTGAAGGAAGGAGGAGGAATTCTATGGATAGGGGAGGAAAGTAGTAGCTTGGTTTTGTTAGGATTTAGAAGCAGGCGGTGATTATCTAGCCATGTTTCTAGCATGCTGAAAGTGGTCTGGGTGAGGGTTAGAAGTTGTGCAGGAGAGGAGGCGGAGCATATTAGCATTGAATCATCTACATAGTGGATGCAGGTAGCTCCTGGGATGGTGGTGTGCCGATCATTGATAAAGATAGAGAAAAGAAGGGGACCTAGTATGGACCCTTGTGGGACACATAAGGTTAGAGGAAGTTGGGGATGACAGCTTGCTCTGCCATAAGACAGCCTGTTGTCTACTGTTTAGGTAGGAGTGAAACCATTGTATTGCATGTTGGCCTAAACCGATGGTTTGTAGGGTATTGAGTAGTACCTGATGGTTGACCATATCGAAACCTTTAGAGAGATCTAGAAAGAGTGCTGAAGATAGTTTGTTGTTGTTACAATGAAGACTGATGACATTAGAGAAAGATAGAAGAGCCATGGTGGTACTTTGGAATAGCCTAAATCCGTGCCGAGAGTCAGCGAGCTTTCCATTTTGAATAATAAAGTGCATGATTTGCTTGTGTATGCATCTTTCCATGAATTAAGCTAGTGGTGAAAGAATGGCTATAAGTCTAAAGTTAGATAATTCTGTGGAACTTCCTCCTTTATGGAGAGGTAGAACATGTGATATTTTCCATATTGCTGGGATGGATCCTTCTGAGATGGCTCTGTTGATCAGAATAGAAATGGGAAGTGCTATGGCATCAGCTGCTTTTTGAAGATATTCAGCTGGGAGGTTGCCAGCAGCTAGTGTAGTAGGTTTTAGCTTTTTGAGTAAGGTCCTATTAGCTGTCCTAAGAAAGATTTCTAATCAAATTTTCTAATGGGAGAAAGTGAACAGGGCAGATCTGATTTACCTTGCTATGACTACCAGTTTCAGTGAGAAGCGTTGTGTGTGCACGTGCACACACACACAGCTGAAATTCAGTGTACCATTTTATTATGTGAACAAAAGACAAAATATTTATGTAGCAGCATAACATAGCAGATGGCAAATGTTAAGCATTGCTTGAATCAACATGGTTCATTTTTGTTTTTCATTTTATCCTGTTGTAGATTTTGGACTTTTATTGCTACTGGAACATAAAACTCAAGCTTATCTTGGGAATTAGGTCTTCTACTTTCTGAATCTTCTACACCTGCGAAGATTGTGGTGATACTACATGTAATATGCTTACCATATATCATGTGAATTTTTTCCTTAATTGTTTTTATTGAAAATTGTAACAAAATTTTAATATATAACAGAAATATAAAATAAATATGCATATCTAAAATAATAATAAACTAAAAACTCCCTGCAATGGTGTCTATTATAAAACAAAGCTTTTTAAACAAAATGAAAAGTGATGAGTAGGTGAAGTCTGCTTATCCAGCAGTTCATTGAATTTCAACCATATATTTTATGAAGAGGTGATTCTAGATGTTCCTGTCTTGATCGTAATAATTCAAGATGACAAACTTCAGTTGCCAAGTGTACAAATTCCTTCATAGTCGGAGTGTCTGATTCTTCCAGTTCTTGGTGATGACTTCTCTTGCTAATGTTAAGATACTCCATAAAAGAGGGTATTTTTCATGTGAATTTTTTAAGTGCTCTGTTCTGTTGTGTGGTCATATTGCATTGTGTCATTAAGAAAACAGTACCTGGTGTATCCCCCTGTATATATCTGTATCATATTTGGCTTATGTATGTTAATATATGTATAGCACACACAGAGAGGCACGTGCACATACACATATACACTTGCATATTTCTTATCATGCAGCTTAGGAGAAATACTTATAGGCTTGCATTTGTTGCTTTACAGTTTAATTTCTCTCTCACATGCCATTTTTATTTCAGCTTTAGCAAAGTGAGATACCAGATGTCACCCTGAGTAGTAAGCAGGAAATTCTTGTGACCAGCCATAATTTATTCTCTTTACAAGTCTCGACATACCTGACAAATTACTTAACCCAGTCTCAGGATAGATTAATTTATGGCTACCTTGCCATTTTGTATTCTCACTGCAGGTCCAGATGACAGATGTGCTCTTCAGGCACCTCCACTTTCTCTACCTGCTGAGACAGTGGCTATGGTGCATGAGCAATAACAGAGGTAATGAAGCTGGGAGTGATTTACCAGAGGGTGGGATGTGGTGCCTCACTAACAGGTAACCCATTTAAATTACATGAGGGGGCCCAGACACAAATGGAAGAGATGTTTAAAGCCACAGTGGTTAGAGTTGAGGGCAGGTATATAGTTGAAGAGAACGTCTTACAGCAAAGTGAAATTTGCTTAGCCAGTGGGCTTCTACCCAAGGACCACTGAGGAGTGTGTGGCCCATATCACTGGCCATCCTCATTCATCAGATTGGGCTGCATCCCTGTTAATTTCCCTCTGGGCCTGGGTGGGCTAAGACATGCAGCTACTAATATATCACCCTATTCCCTGTCGTGTGATACCTTCCTCAAGTCATACCCTTTGTACTTTTAAAACTTCACTATCTTCTGCCTGTTTCTGTCCATATCATGTCTCCATATCTTATTGTGTGCACTTTCACACCTACCTGTCTGTGCTGATGTCTCTTTTTTTCTATCTGTACATGCATATTATCTTATCCCTTTCCCTACCCTGTTTTCCCTTTCATCCTTTCTCCAATAAAATAAGGGTTTAGCCCTGCAAAACAAGCTACTCCCCTCCTTTTCTGCATGCTTCCATGTAATATCCTTATGTGTCACCTTGTTCTTGTTCTTCCTATTTTTTCTACTTTCTTGCACACCCCTCTTTTTCCTAAAAGCGGTCTTTGTGTGACACTTGGTGCAATCCTGATACATGACAACACACACAGTTTAACTGCAGCAGCACCAATTCACATCGACTAGATTTTTGATAATCTGGCCCATATGGCAACCCACTGTCCTACTTACCACTGTCTAATCTAACTGCAACACAGGCAGTTTATGTGGGGGTTTCCCTCTCTTCAGGAAGGAGTACACCATAATGGTCTCCTAATCTTTTCCAGTCTGGTTTCAGGGATCAAAACAGGGTAGTGATATGTTGAACAAATCCTCTATTTCAGGATTTCTTGTGCCTACAGTCCTACCCATCTAGATTAGTGAGAGCATAGCAAAATGCCCTGCTATGCAGAATCAAGTTTGGCTAAACATGTATGCACTTACTGTTCAAATAGAGTTAAGGTACAGAGTCAGTCTGCATATTAAGTATATTTCTGCATGTTTTCCACCTTTCCTCAGATTGCATTCCTTTCACAGGAACTTCAAAATAATCAACCCAAAAGCAGAATCTCATTCCCTTATCTCTAGAGCTGCCGTGACCACTTATGAAATACGGGCTAGCTAGGGTTTAGCCAGAGATTTATTTGTGGCACCATTACATTGAGATGAATATTGCTTTTCTACTTTTATTCCCTCATTGAGATGAATGCTGTTTTTCTGCTTTTATTCCCCCTATAGCACATTAACTTAAAGCTATTTGTAGAAGCAGGTACAACAGTCTCTTGTGATCAGTTTTATTTCTGTATCACTCGCTGTGAAATTGTGATTACACACATTCCTTTTAAAGATTGTTCCATCTACCTTCCAGCAATACAATCTGCCTTCCATCATCATGAGTATTTTTATATAAATGACCTCCAAGCACAAGTATATACATGTGTATACACCTGGTAAAGTGCATTCATCATGACATGATGCAATATAAGTGCAACTTAAAGAATTAGAACTTCTGTATGACTCCTAAAGGTAACATCTGAACATTCTTTTTCCAGTACTTTCCCAGTTCTCTCTCATTAATGCATTTTGTGTGTACACAACATCACTATGTTCTTTTACTGCTTGGCATTTTCTAGTACCTTCCCTGTAATGGCGATCAGTAAGACTATTTTAACAGACGTGTATAGCTTTGTCCATACCCTTGCTAGAACAATGTTGCCATTTATCAGTTTGGGTGATGGTGTAATGGTTAAGGTATTCACTTCACAGACACAAGGTAAAAGGTTTGATTCTCACTTTTGAAGGGAACATTGGCTAGGATTAAAATGGCCCACAAGGGCAGCATGCCTGGTAGTTACCTATGAACCTTCCATCAGCCTCAGTATATTCATTTTCAAACTGTCTTTTTCTCACCCTCTCCAGATATTCCACTGTTATTGTTATTGAAAAGTTAATCAGCAATTGTATATGTTTTAAACACCACTGGCCCTAGAATTGACCCATGCAATAACCCAGTGGTGTCCTCTCTTTCTATTAAGTTTGCCTGCTGCAAGTCACTGCCTTGTATTTTTTCTTAGATAAACAGTTTTTCATCTACATACTGTATTCAGGCCCATGCATTTCTTTTGATTTTCTAAACTAATTATTTTAAACTTTGTTGATAGCTTTGCCATACTCTACATCAATCGCATATATTAGCCTAACTTTCTTTTCAGCTTTTCCCGGTTAGGGGTCGCCACAGCGGAACTCCAGTCCGCTAATGATTGGCAGTAGATTTGTTTTTTTATGGTGCCGAGTTGTCAGCTGGATGCCCAACCTTCAGCGAAGGCACGCCCATTCACGCATGTCTTTCGGAGGCCACTTGACCAAGGGGTGGACATGCAGACTCCACACAGAAGGCACTCCAGCCATGAATCGAACAGGAGAACCTCTTGCTGTGAGGCAACAACGCTACCGCTGTACCGCTGCAGCTTTAAATATAGCAGTGGATTCACAGTAATCAATTAAACCCAATATCATAAAAATATATAATATTGTAAAATTAAAGCTAACTCAAAGAAAAAGAGAAAAACATCTTTTGCAGGGAGATAGCCAGATACTCTCCATTTGGTGGTACTAATCCCCTAACATATCACTTTTCTAAATACTCTCTTAGCTTCTGGGGTATGGAGAAGCTGCAAGATTCCACAGACTTGACAGACTAAAGCAGCAGTTTGTCCCTAAATGAGATGTTAACTAAAACAGTCACAGAAGTCAATTTCAAATGAAGTCATATTGATGCAATCCATATATTCATGTAGTAAGCCCTTTCATGAAAAAAAAACATCATTAATTTGGTATGCAGTTTCCTATTAATAATTTATACCACCTCCTTCTGAAAACGTTTTCAGTGTTCTTCAACAGGATAAAGGCAAGGGATATAGCTTCTTGAATATTTTACAGCCTCCCTGCTCTACAGTATCAACACTAATCCTTCCTGTTAGCATTCTGGAGCCTCTCCAGTCTCCAGGAAAGGAATAGAAGCTATATCTGCTGGATAACCCAGTTCCACGGACAGGTCTTTCAACAGTCTAGGTAGTAGCACATCTAGCTGTTACAATTCATCCTTCGCTTAGTCATATCAACTGTTTTTCTACTGCTTCACTGATTATTTTCACATTTTCTAATGACTCATCAGAGCTATTACAATTTTAAAACTATCGCTTCTTATTTGCATATAGACAAAAAGTGATTTAGTATTTTACTCTAATGGTTCTCTTCCCAACTTTTTATAGATATGTCAAAATGCAAAAAAGAATGACATCCAAATACTGTGAGAAAAAATTAAAGTGTGTACCCCTATCTGCACTGTTTTGAGTATATATGGGGATCTTGCAGCACCATCAGTGGCTGTTACTTACAGAATTGAATCATCAGTTGCAGAATGGCCTAACAAATTTTAATGCCCTTTCAATTCTTTCATCTTTAAAGTTTTGCAAGACATGAATGCTTCTATTATTAACTGATTGTTCTCCAATTATTTTCTTGAATATGATGCACACTCATTGTTTTCCACAGGAAGACAGTTTATAGTTCAACTGACTTACCAGGATTACTCATTTAGACACATTCTCTGTGGAACTGATATAGGGTGATGTCATAATACACATTTGTAATGAAAGTAAGACATTTCAGTAAACACACTTGTAATGAGAGAGACATTTCACTAAAATCTTATTTTCAAAGACAGACTTGCAGTTCACAATGTAATGAACCTTGGGGAAAGGCTGCTTAATCAAAAATGACCCTTTTGTTCTAAATATAACAGAAATAAATACATGCCACAGTAGCTTTTATGATAGCTCCAGAAGTAATTATGTTTTGAAGCATTAGCTTTGGAATTGCCATGTCCCTCTCACAAAAATAAGCAAGCAAGTAAGTAAATGAAAACACACCCATTTGCATTGAAAAAATAGCACGTTTCTTACCAAAAACATACATGCGCTGTTGACAGCTATGTAAATTTATGGAAAACTCAGGGGATTAACTAGATTATATTACAAAACATTTAATGCAAAACCTAGGAATTTTATGTCATCTTACTTCAAGTATCTCTGTGTTGCACATTTAGTTTGGTCTGACTGACTTCTTTAACTTCCTCCACTACATACCAAATTCTATCACTTTACCCATACATATACTGCATCTCCTCAAAACATTAACACAAGCAACAGCACATTGCTGTGAAAGTAAGATTGACCATAAAATGAATGTAATGTTGTCACCAGTATAATTCATTATATGTTATCAGATCCCCTACTATTTGTGATTTTCCGAATGCCTTTACTTCTGTATGAAGGAAATCACGGCATTCCACAGAGAATTACATGACGACGGAGTATCAAATGATGAGAAGTAACAGAAAAAGGGGAAAGTGACTGCAAACCACGAACGGAATGTGGTGAAACCACACATGAAGCAACTACAACAATAAAACAACCATGAAGATAAGAATAGCAAAAATCTTTTTAACAAAGTGATGATATTCACTCCAAACAACATAGAAGTACTTTGAAGATACATTAGATTTCACATGAATAGTTTTGGTTATATCATAAATGGACTGGAGCTCAATCTGATTAACCATTTCAGTGACATTCATTTATGAAGTAGTTGATTGGCCCTAGGTGATGTTGGAGCAATCTGTCTACTCACCCCCACCATACAAAAGGTTTGCTAGCTGCACCACTTTAATTTACCATGTCTGCGCATTCTCAGGGGAAATATTCACGTTTCAAGTTTAGTTACATTGAGAGCAAGTCTTTTGGAATCAGGGCGGACTTACACAGAGAACAACACTTTTTGAATCTGTCCCAGCAATCTTTGTGATGCCCTAGATTTAGGAATGAAGTACTGGAAAAGCAGTCATAACATAAAGAATGAAAATATTTTTGCCTTCCCTGATCATAATGTCAGAGGCTGGATTACAGAGATGGATGAAATAATTTAGTCTGTAATGTAATATGTACTGCTGCTTCTTTTATATTTAGTTTTATTCTAGCTAGGTGGGCATTCACCTTCAGCCAATGGCTGATGTTTTTCTACTAGACTCTAAGTAAGCCCTTTCAAATTTTCTACGTAGTTTACCAAGTAGTTGACATCAGGACAGCAGCTGAAATCAAGGCTCTACACAGTCTCCAGGAATATTGTATGTTAACAATTTTGTTATCTTTTTTTACTAAATCTTTTGTCTACATAGCTGCGGTGGTACAGCGGTAGCATTACTGCCTCACAGCAAGAGGTTCTCCTGTTCGATTCTTGTCTGGAGTGCCTTCTGTGTGGAGTCTGCATGTCCTCCCTGTGGTTGAGTGGCCTCTGAAAGACATGTATGAATGAGCGTGCCTTCACTGAAGGTTGGGCAAAGGGCTGGCAACTCGGCACCATAAAAATCTACTGCCAATCATTAGCAGACCGGAGTTCCGCTGTGGCAACCCCTAACCGGGAAAAGCCGAAAAGACAAACAAACTGAGTCTTCTGTCTCCAACAACTATGGATGTGCTGATATTTTATTTAAAAAAGATTTATTTATTTTAAGTGTAGAAGTCTGACACTAATAAGAATATGGCCAGCAGACCTTAGATATATTTGTGCTGCAAGCTGTATGGTGTAAGGAATAAAACCCCAACTACAGCCCACACACACATCAGGTTTTATTAGTGGCACAGGTGATGGAGGAACTAGCCAACGCAGAGAGAAAAATGAAAACACAGTACAGTATTCACTTCTGTCTTTCGCTGTCTCTGGGTGGAGGGTATGGGGAGCATGTTGAGGTCCCCTATGCAGACCAAGGATATCCATAATCACTTTGCTATCAAGGAAACAGAGTGACTGAAGAGTTATTTCTTGTAGGAGTAGGAGACCTATGTCACAGACACCTATTGTATATCATCCTTGAAGAAAACAAGCACTTACATTAAGAAACTATCAGGGCTTAAGTAAATACCAGTCCAATTATCTAAAGGGTAATATCCTTGTTTCCATTCACTGACCTTCTGCCCTGCATGGAGCACATGCAGGCCATTTACTTCCTTTGAGAACAAGAAGGAGACTTTCAATGAGGGATCAAATAAGACAAAGTGCCAATGCATTTGTAAACGCTCTATGGATACATGCAGTATGTTTACAGTTACACTGTTCTACAAATATTTATGTTAAAATAAAGCACTTACATTTTTATTAGTAAAATCTGCATTAATGGAACTGCAGTAAATTGATAACAGTAACTAGCTGTATTAAGCATAGTAATGTCTCAAAATACATTAAATGTGACTTACTTTAGTGGATATATAGATAAACAAAAATAGTGCATAAAATGCATTACATATTACAATTCTAGTGTGCTTCCTGTCTAGATGTTAGGGGTCTTTGTACTAAAGTCTGGTTTCTTGCCATTAGCTATGCCTGAAATAGTTCATTATGAAAACCGGTGTAAAAAGGCATAAAGAATGATCACTTTTGTAGTGTTTAAATTCTTCTTTATCGTGGTTGACCTCATGAGTCTTAAATCAAGTTATGTGAAATAGTGAATACTAAAAAGAAAAAACACTCCAAGAAAAGGAGTGAATTACATTTCTGTGTATGCCAGTTTCGGCTATTACCTTAAAAACGCTGTCTTTCTTGAAGCTCAAGAGTAGCACTTCCACAAGGTTTAAAGTACAGTTTTAGATAATAGGGATCCACAAAATGTTCATATTCTACAATGAAATGATGGAAGAAAAATATTTTATTTTATAATATTGTGATACTCTGAACATATAGTGGTACTGCAGCACAAGTATTTTAACATACACACAACAGACTGCAATAAAATTATTTCCCTAACAACTTCAGTAAGAAATTTTCAGACCTTTAACTGTGCCATAACAGAAAATGGAATACATGTTCAAATATTTCCAAACCACGTGACTGAAACAGTGCAAAAACAGAAGTCTATGAAAATGAACTAGATCAAGCACCAAAGAGCATATATGAGAGACAGCTGGAATTGGTCTGACATGCTGAAAGTGCTGTGTTTTCTTACATTAAATGTGACAGGTCACAAAAGTGTCATTTCCATGTATTGTATAGTTCTAAAGTGAGACAAATGTCAGTGCTGTTTCTTGAAGTTTACTAATATTTAAGATCCCACAGGCTTGAGTAGGACTTAAAGTATACTTGATGCTTCTGAATTTAGCAGCATGTTATAAATGATTATGTGGTGCTTATTTTTGGTAATACTGTGGAGTGTCTCATAAGTTAAGTATGATGTTGCCAGAGTGTTGCAATTATTTTTAACACATTCTGATTTTTGGTTTCTTGCATCATTTTAAAGCCATCAAACTTATATTCTATTATTTTTAAAGGAGCCATTGAGGGAACTGTCTTAATCCTTTGCATGGCATCAGTGATGCAGGACTGGATTACTTTTCTAACTGGACTGAACATCTATTGCCATTTGACTTTATTTAGCTAGAGTCATCAGTTGTTGATAAGATTAGTCCCATAAGGCCAGTAGCCTGTTTTTAGAGGAAGTGCAAGGTGGCATTCACACAGACTAGAAGAAAATGGGCCAGAATACTAAGGAACTTTCCCTACTCTTGAGTTGGGGGGAAACCATTTTGCATGATGCTATAGACTTCTGGTTTCAGTTCCAGGCATGAAGGTTGGACCAGACAAACCAGAGGAGCAATGGAGGATGAAACCATATGAAAAGAGCTGTTAAGCAGTTCAGAAATAGTAGAATCACTACCAAATGTGGAAATATTTATTACTTATTAATTTATTGCATTTGTTTACCGGGAAAGTCCACTAGGCCAGAGGTGAGCCCATTTTCAGTGGAGGCCCGGAGAGAAAAGCTCCACATGTAATTACATAAAAGAACATATAATACAGAATATATCAGGTTGTGGTAGTACATTAGATAAGAGAATAAGAGCATACAATAATATGACATGAATTAAAATGCAGTAGTGAGGTGATATAACATGGTGACATTGGCAGAAAATTGTTAAAATCATGGTAGAAGTATAGAAATAGGTGGTGTGGATAGCAGGTAAGGTTGTTAGATGAGAGAGAATATTGTATAAAGGAAAAGGAGTCAGAAGGCTTAGAGTAGAGATGGTGCTGGCTAGTGTCAGCAGAAGCAGTAGGTGTAAAGGAGGCAGAAGGCTTAGAGTAGGGATGGTGCTGGCTAGTGTCAGCAGAAGCAGTAGGGGTAAAGGAGGCAGAAGGCTTAGACTAGAGATGGCACTGGCTAGTGTCAGCAGAAGCAGTAGGTGTAAAGGAGGCAGAAGGCTTAGGGTAGAGATGGCGCTGGTTAGTGTCAGCAGAAGCAGTAGGTGTAAAGGAGGCAGCAGGCTTAGAGTAGAGATGGCGCTGGCTAGTGTCAGCAGAAGCAGTAGGTGTAAAGGAGGCAGCAGGCTTAGAGTAGAGATGGCGCTGGCTAGTGTCAGCAAAAGCAGTAGGTGTAAAGGAGGCAGAAGGCTTAGAGTAGAGATAGCGCTGGCTAGTGTCAGCAGATGCAGTAGGTGTAAAGGAGGCAGAAGGCTTTGAGTAGACATGGCGCTGGCTAGTGTCAGCAGAAGCAGTAGGTGTAAAGGCAGAAGGCTTAGAGTAGAGATGGCGCTGACTAGTGTCAGCAGAAGCAGTAGGTGTAAAGGAGGCAGAAGGCTTAGAGTAGGGATGGCGCTGGCTAGTGTCAACAGAAGCAGTAGGTGTAAAGGAGGCAGAAGGCTTAGAGTAGGGATGGCATTGGCTAGTGTTAGCAGAAGCAGTAGGTGTAAAGGAGGCAGAAGGCGTGGAGTAGAGATGGTGCTGGCTAGTGTCAGCAGAAGCAGTAGGTGTAAAGGAGGCAGAAGGCTTAGAGTAGGGATGGTGCTGGCTAGTGTCAGCAGAAGCAGTAGGTGTAAAGGAGGCAGAAGGTTTCGAGTAGACATGGAGCTGGCTAGTGTCAGCAGAAGTAGTAGGTGTAAAGGAGGCAGAAGGCCTAGATTAGGGATGGCACTGGCTAGTGTCAGCAGAAGCAGTAGGTGTAAAGGAGGCAGAAGGGTTAGGGTAGAGATGGCGCTGGTTAATGTCGGCAGAAGCAGTAGGTGTAAAGGAGTCAGCATGCTTAAGAGTAGAGATGGCACTGGCTAGTGTCAGCAGAAGCATGTGTAAAGGAGGCAGAAGGCTTAGAGTACATATATTGCTGGCTAGTGTCAGCAGAAGCAGTAGGTGTAAAGGAGGCAGAAGGCTTTGAGTAGACATGGCGCTGGCTAGTGTCAGCAGAAGCAGTAGGTGTAAAGAAGGCAGAAGGCAGAAGGCTTAGAGTAGAGATGGTGCTGGCTAGTGTCAGCAGAAGCAGTAGGTGTAAAGGAGGCAGAAGGCTTAGAGTAGAGATGGTGCTGGCTAGTGTCAGCAGAAGCAGTAGGTGTAAAGGAGGCAGAAGGCTTAAAGTAGAGATGGTGCTGGCTAGTGTCAGCAGAAGCAGTTGGTTTAAAGGAGGCAGAAGTCTTAGACTAGAGATGGCATTGGCTAGTGTCAGCAGAAGCAGTAGGTGTAAAGGAGGCAGCATGCTTAGAGTAGAGATGGCGCTGGCTAGTGTCAGCAGAAGCAGTAGGTGTAAAGGAGGCAGAAGGCTTAGAGTAGAGATGGAGCTGGCTAGTGTCAGCAGAAGCAGTAGGTGTAAATGGAGGCAGCAGGCATAAAGTAGGGATGGTGCTGGCTGGTGTCAGCAGAAGCAGTAGGTGTAAAGGAGGCAGAAGGCTTAGGGTAGAGATGGCGCTGGTTAGTGTCAGCAGAAGCAGTAGGTGTAAAGGAGGCAGCATGCTTAGAGTAGAGATGGCGCTGGCTAGTGTCAGCAGAAGCAGTAGGTGTAAAGAAGGTGGCAGGCTTAGAGTAGAGATCATGCTGGCTAGTGTCAGCAGAAGCAGTAGGTGTAAAGGAGGCAGAAAGCTTAGAGTAGGGATGGCGCTGGCTAGTGTCAGCAGAAGCAGTAGGTGTAAAGGAGGCAGAAGGCTTAGAGTAGGGTTGGTGCTGGCTAGTGTCAGCAGAAGCTGTAGGTGTAAAGGAGGCAGAAGGCTTAGAGTAGAGGTGGCACTGGCTAGTGTCAGCAGAAGCATGTGTAAAGGAGGCAGAAGGCTTAGAGTAGAGATAGCGCTGGCTAGTGTCAGCAGAAGCAGTAGGTGTAAAGGAGGCAGAAGGCTTCGAGTAGACATGGCGCTGGCTAGTGTCAGCAGAAGTAGTAGGTGTAAAGGTGGCAGAAGGCTTAGAGTAGGGATGGCACTGGCTAGTGTCAGCAAAAGCAGTAGGTGTAAAGGAGGCAGAAGGGTTAGGGTAGAGATGGCGCTGGTTAATGTCGGCAGAAGCAGTAGGTGTAAAGGAGTCAGCATGCTTAAGAGTAGAGATGGCACTGGCTAGTGTCAGCAGAAGCATGTGTAAAGGAGGCAGAAGGCTTAGAGTACATATATTGCTGGCTAGTGTCAGCAGAGGCAGTAGGTGTAAAGGAGGCAGAAGGCTTTGAGTAGACATGGCGCTGGCTAGTGTCAGCAGAAGCAGTAGGTGTAAAGGCAGAAGGCTTAGAGTAGAGATGGCGCTGGCTAGTGTCAGCAGAAGCAGTAGGTGTAAAGGAGGCAGAAGGCTTAGAGTAGAGATGGTGCTGGCTAGTGTCAGCAGAAGCAGTAGGTGTAAAGGAGGCAGAAGGCTTAGAGTAGAGATGGCGCTGGCTAGTGTCAGCAGAAGCAGTAGGTGTAAAGGAGGCAGAAGGCTTAGAGTAGAGATGGCGCTGGCTATTGTCAGCAGAAGCAGTAGGTGTAAAGAAGACAGAAGGCAGAAGGCTTAGAGTAGAGATGGTGCTGGCTAGTGTCAGCAGAAGCAGTAGGTGTAAAGGAGGCAGAAGGCTTAAAGTAGAGATGGTGCTGGCTAGTGTCAGCAGAAGCAGTTGGTTTAAAGGAGGCAGAAGTCTTAGACTAGAGATGGCACTGGCTAGTGTCAGCAGAAGCAGTAGGTGTAAAGGAGGCAGAAGGCTTAGAGTAGAGATGGAGCTGGCTAGTGTCAGCAGAAGCAGTAGGTGTAAAGGAGGCAGAAGGCTTAGAGTAGACATGGTTCTGGCTAGTGTCAGCAGAAGCAGTAGGTGTAAATGGAGGCTGCAGGCATAAAGTAGGGATGGCGCTGGCTAGTGTCAGCAGAAGCAGTAGGTGTAAAGGAGGCAGAATGCTTAGGATAGAGATGGCGCTGGTTCGTATCAGCAGAAGCAGTAGGTGTAAAGGAGGCAGAATGCTTAGGATAGAGATGGCGCTGGTTCGTATCAGCAGAAGCAGTAGGTGTAAAGGAGGCAGCATGCTTAGAGTAGAGATGGCGCTGGCTAGTGTCAGCAGAAGCAGTAGGTGTAAAGGAGGCAGAAGGCTTAGAGTAGAAATGGCACTGGCTAGTGTCAGCAGAAGCAGTAGGTGTAAAGGAGGCAGAAGGCTTAGAGTAGAGATGGCGCTGGCTAGTGTCAGCAGAAGCAGTAGGTGTAAAGGAGGCAGAAGGCTTTGAGTAGACATGGCGCTGGCTAGTGTCAGCAGAAGTAGTAGGTGTAAAGGTGGCAGAAGGCTTAGAGTAGGGATGGCACTGGCTAGAGTAAGCAGAAGCAGTAGGTGTAAAGGAGGCATAAGGCTTAGAGAAGGGATGGCATTGGCTAGTGTCAGCAGAAGCAGTAGGTGTAAATGAGGCAGAAGTCTTAGAGTAGGGATGGCATTGGCTAGTGTCAGCAGAAGCAGTAGGTGTAAAGGAGGCAGAAGGCTTAGAGTAGTGATGGTGTTGGCTAGTGTCAGCAGAAGCAGTAGGTGTAAAGGAGGCAGAAGGCTTAGGGTAGAGATGGTGCTGGCTAGTGTCTGCAGAAGCAGTAGGTGTAAAGGAGGGGAAGGAAAGGAAAGTTTGGGTGTAGAGATAGGATGAGATGGTTTTGGGGAGGTGGTCAGGTAATGGAATTGTGATTAAGGGTGCAGGTGCATATCCAATGTGATGAGAGGTGAAGTTTAAGGGAGTTTTTAAATGCAGTGGAGCTACTGATAGTTCTTATTGAAGGAGGGAGTTTATTCCAAAGTTTGGAGACAGTGAAAGAGTAATGCATTTGACTAGCTGAGAGCTTAGGTTTGTCAATATTTAGTAGCATTTTGTTTTTTGACCTTAACTGCCAATTTAGATGGTAGATGGTTAAGATGTCAGCTAGGGCTGGCAGATGTCTGCAAAGTAAATGATTTTATTGGCAGAAGTAAGTTGTAGGTATGTGAGGTAATGGGGAAGTTCCAAGCAATTAAGTTGCTATAGTGTGGAACAGTGGTGAGAGGAGAATTTATCATTTGTAGCAAATTTTGCAATTTTATTGTAGCATGTATTGAGATTAGTTTTTATGGAGGTCTGAATATTGGTTAGGATGGGGGCGCCGTATAAGAGTGTAGGAAGCAAGAATGAGGAGGCAAGAGCTTTTTTTGCAGAGAAGTTGAAAAAGTAATTGTGCCTATAGAGGGCACCTAGCTTTTGATGGTTTTTTTTATGTTCTTCTGGATATGAAGGTCAAAAGTTAAGTTATCGTCAGTTATGACACCAAGCAGTTCGGTACCAGGAACAACATTAATACCAGTATTGTTTTGAGAATGAACTTAAAAGTCAGACTTATTAACTGGGCTAGATTTTTGGGGGGAAATATTATCAGTTTGGTTTTGTTGGGGTTAAGGGCAAAGTGATTCTGTGACATCCAGGATTCAGTTGAGGTAAAGGCCTCTTGGGTAAGGTGCTGCAATGTTGAGGCAGATTTGGAAGAGCAGATAATAGTAGAATCATCTGCATATTGGATTACAGTACTGTGGGTAAGAATTTTATGAAGGTCTTTGATGAATATACTAAATAAAAGAGGATCCAGTATGGAACCCTGGGGGACTCCTGTGTTGGTGTTGTTGAAAGGAGAGGAGCAGCATTACCATATGGTAGCTTGTTGCCTATGACTGAGATAGCTTGAAAACCACTGAAGGGTGGAGGGAAGAGGTTAGAGAGTTTAGTAAGCAGAAGGGAGTGGGCAACTGTGTCAAATGCCTTTGATAGATCCAGGAAGAGTGCGGAGACTATGGATCCATCATCCCTGGCTCTATTAACAGTGTCCAGGAAGGAAATGAAAGAAGTGTTAGTGCTATGTCCTGGCCTAAAGCCATGTTGAGTGGGGGGAATGAGGTGGTTTGTAGTCATGTGGCTAAAGAGTTGAGTGTGAATGCACTTCTCTAGTATTTTTGAGATGAGAGACAGAATAGCAATTGTCTGGACGTTGGGAATGTCAGAGCTGTTGCCACCTTTATGAAGTGGTAGAACATATGCCTTTTTCCAGATATCAGGTATGCAGGATTCCTGAATGGACCTGTTAAGGAGGATACTGATGGGGTATGCAATTGAGGAGGCAGATAGCTGTAAGAATTCTGCAGGTAGGTCATCTGGGGCATTGGTGCATGGTTTTCATTTGTGAAGGAGCTTTTGTATGGTGGAGGTAGGTATGGGGGACAGTAAGAAAGTTGGTAATGAAGGTGATATGACAAGTGGTATGGTGGGGTATGGTAGTTTAGTGTTGATGGGTGGGAAGGTGGTAGTAAGTTTAACAATACTATCGATGAAATAAGAATTAAAGAGAAAGGCTAATTCAGTGGGTGTTTTTTCTGCATCAGGACATGGATTATGGATTGTTCCAGGATGGAGTAAGGAGTTGAATGTTCCCCAGAATTTCTTGGGGTTATGATTATGTTGGTTTTGGAGGCTTTGGAAGTAATCTTTTTTTGTTTTTGAGAACTAAACGTTTGGCCTGGTTGCGAAGTTGTTTGTATTGGATGAAGGTAGCAGGAGTTTTGTTTTTTAGCCAGGCTTTCCAGGCTTTATCCCTAGAGGACATAATTTGATTTGTTGGCTTAGTGAGCCATTTGGCATGTTTTGTCTTGACTCCTTTTGACTGAAGAGAGGCAAGAGAGTTCAGGATAGTCAGAAATGTAGCATAAAAAAGTTCTACAGTCTCATTAAGAGGGAGAGATTTTAGTGGATTCCAGTTAGTATTTTGCAAAGCTTCATTAAGAGTAGTTGGGGAGAATTGGGACACATTCCGGGTGTATCTATATTGGTGTTTGTTAGGTAGGGTGGTAGGCTTATGTATTATGAATGTTGGAGAGTGATCACTTATGCTGTCTGCAAGAGTACCAAAGGAGGATATGTTATCAGGGTCAGAAACCATGATCGAATCCAAGATTAAGCCTTTGTTATTCTTAGTGTCAGGTCTGGTGATATCAGAAATAAGCTGGGTATAGCTGTGGAGATATCTAACCAATTAATATTTACATCGCCTAGAATTAGTGTTTAATTTTTTATGTTATTGGTAGTCCAGGCAAGGATGTCTTCTAGAATGCGAATATTGTTGCCAGGGTGAATGTTTATGACTATAATGCATAGGTTTTTATAGTTATTCAGTTTAAAATAGGTGACAAGTAATTCTGCGGTAGAGAAGGAGGGAATGGGCTTAGAATATGGAAATACTGAGAATGTACTTGGATATAATAAGGCGATGCCTCCGTCTTTTTTGTGGAGTCTGTCTGATCTGAGGCAGGAATTGTTTGTGGGAAGGAATTCAGAATCCTTTATGTATGGTTTTAGCCAAGTCTCAGTTATGGCTAAGAAGTCAGGTCTATATTGACTTAGCCATGCATGTAGAAGATGGGTTTTGTTTCTAATACTTTGAATGTTCATAGTAGTGAGAATGAGTGATCTTGTTGAATTAGGGGTGTTATGAGGAGAAAAAGGACCAGGGTTATGGTGGATGTCACCACACTGGACTAGGTTAGGATAACTAGGAAGCATCTTTGGATAAAGCTTCCTTTTTGGATCTTTGACATGGTTTTGTACAAGGTCCCTAGGAAGTCTGTATTGTGTGGAGAGGATTGTTGGTCTCCTTTGTAGAATAATATTAGTCATATAAGCTAGAACAGATTGTTGAGTAGCTGTAGGAGATGGGAATGTGGGTAGATGTTGTTGATGTAGGTATGGGGGGGTATACATGTTGGCTGAAATTATGAAAGTTGTAGGAGAGAAAGGTATATGGAGAATAAAAGGAGAAGGATGTTGTGCAATGGGGGCATGTTTGAGAGGAGTGGTGTTCCCTGCTTAGATATGGAAAGTTTCTGGAAAAAGAAAATGTGCGTAGGTATTAGGTCAGATGTAGAGGTAGGAGTGTATGGTGATATAAGTGAAGAAAGGGGTAAGGTGGTTAGATATAGGAAAGGAGAAGTGGAAGGTGATAATAGACTAAGGAAGAGGTTAGGAGTATAGAAACGGTAGCTGTCAGGTAGGAGTCATGTAGGAGAGTAGAGTAGGCTGAGTGTGTAGAGTAGGTGAGATGGAAGTTAGGGTGTTGTGTGGATGGGTGGAGATGGATTGGAGTAGTGTGGGTGGGTGTGGCTTGGTTAGATATAAGTGTAATTGAAATGGGGTGGGTGGGAATGGGGGTAGGATAGGAGAATGTAGTGAGCCCGAGCGAAGCAAGGAGGAAGAGAATGGGGACCACTGGTCTGTGGAAGGCCAGGGTTGTGGAAGAAAACAATCAGGAGCAGCACTTCTTGAAATTAACAGGGTCAATATAGTACAGTTATATAGTCTTTACTAAAGAACTAGCCTTTTTGTTTTGTTTTTGGTGTGAATAATTAACTTTGGGGATAGAGTTCCCTGCTTCGACAGGCTTATTTTGCATTCGCTCAGTATGTGAAATGAGCAGCAGAGAGATTTTCCATTCACTAAGCTTTTAGCTTTTATTTCAAATTGAGTACCATCTATCGGGAGTTACTTAGCTTAGTAAATGCTGCCATCTAGTGGCCAAAATGTGGAAGCACAAACTCCTGGACTAAATGTCGATAAAAATGAATGGGGAAGTATATATTTATATTTATATATCTACATACAATTGCCCGTGTGGTACGCAGCCAGTATTTGTGATAACAGCAATGATTAAACATTACACTTTTGGCTAACACTTTTTGAGTATTTTAAACCTACTCCTTTTGAGCTTTGGGCTAGGATGTCCTTGTAGACTGCAGGGAGGATGATAGGTTATCCACACTAGGGTAGTCTCAGGACTTTAAATACAGCTGAGCAAGAGGGACAATTCCTTTGTTGTGGGTGAATATTTTGGCTGTGAAGAGACTAGAGGAATATAATGAGACCGATACACTTTTAATTAAAAAATAATTAAGGGATACATGGGGACAGATAGGGATGTGAGTTTAGGATAGTTTATGTTACAATGGACAATTAGTCTTTGGTGAAGAGAATGTGGTATGCCTCGCTAAAGGGAAAAAAATCTTCCAGCAAATATTACAGTAGAGGAAGAGAGACATGGCAAGTGTTCAGGGTAATCTATATTAAAACAGTTTTTAAGCCAGCCCTAGTAAATAGTGCACCTTTCTTATCTCTAGTGCTTTAAAAAAATCTTCCATGTTACATCTATATTGAAAATACAACAGTTCAAATACAGTGCTTAAGCCAGCTCTAGTAAATAGTTGACATCTCATAATTCTAACACTTTAATATAAGCTTCCCTATTTCATTTATATTGAAAATGCAACAGTGCAAATACAGTAGAGTCAAAGCACTTCATAGGGAGGTGTTGCTCCACGGTCCAAAAATTGTAGAACTTTTATATAGTTGTAACAGTACTATATCCCATATGATACTTAAAATCAGTATCTTTAGCTGGAGAAAAACAGGAGACTTTACTTTGTCCCAATGGTAGTCAGATTTTAGTGCTTCCTACTGTGGTTATGTAAAGAACATACAAGTATACTATTCCATCTGCTAAGCACTTAAAACAAACTTGCTTAATTTACATGCAGCAGTTGGCGTCTGGACCCATGAGTGAGAAGATCAGTTTGCGTGTCCATTCAACTTGCATTTAGAACAGTTTTCAAAATAGCAATTAAACAGCAGATAACTGCACAGCTTTAATTTTAAATGCCTTAATCCTGTAATACAGTGAATTAAACAACAACACTTACTGGCAAGAAATGAATGTTAAAATTGTCAAGGTGCCTGTATTGGAGGAATGTGGAGCTGGACGATGTGGTGAATGAACATCTAGCTGATACAGAGGATGTGTTTCAGCAGAATCTGTTGAAAAGTGAATCAGTGAGTCAAAAGGGATGTATTATTACAACCCTCCAGTCTAGGGGGCTGTGGTATGATTATTTGGGGAAGCTAATGGATCAGAGTGAGCCGTAGAATGGGGCTGCAGCACTGTGGGTAGAGATAATGGAGAGGATAGAAGGTAGGAAGGAAAAGTGAATTGAAAGAGAAGACTTGGGCGCAGACTGTTAAAGAAGGAGAAGAGAAAGGAGAAGAAAGGAAAGAAGTTAAAAAAGGGTATACCATTTGAATTAGTAGTAAAAAGGACTAAACAGGTATGAGGTCTTGGACTCATTAAATGTCCCTCTCAGTGTTTCTGCAAAAGAGGCAAAGCATTTATTTTGATTACTAGAGAGACTTTTTGTGACTCACTATTTGAAAATGGACAATATATATGGAGACTTGCTTAGGAAAGTATGAAATAAAAAGAATGCCTATCCTTAGTCAGAATATGTTAGTCAAGCTTTTTTCAGACAAACTAAGCAAAGGATAAATGACTGTTTGCAAAGATGTGATGGACACTACAAACATCTATTATGAAAGAGGACTGTGAACTTTAGGTTGGGAATCTGGAGTTATACTGAAAATGGAAAATAACACTCTGAAGCATATACCAAGTGTTTTAAATATAAATGGTAACACAGTTCTTGATAAATATAGGGGTCAGCCTTAAACCTGTTTTTTTTCAGAAAAGATGATCACTTGATTAGTGACTGTAACAAAAGTAAATTTTTTATACGTGGACAGACAGGACATGAAGCAAAAAAAATGTGAAATTAAATGTAAAAAGTGTGGTAATACAGGATACGTTTGGTTAGACTGTGAACTTCCTGAACAGCAAATTGTAGAAGAAGTTATACAAGATGTGGAACAAGAAAAAGAGAATACAAGAAAAAGTAAATTAGAATGAGGTAGACAGGATTACAGCTACAAATGTTAAAGAAGGTAAAAATAAAGGAGAGATAGAAAACACAGATATAAGTGAACATGAAGATGTGGTTTGGCAAATAGCCAAATGAAGAAAACATTCTATAGGAAAAAGTTTTAGAAAGAAAAAAAGTTACAGAGGTATATTAGTTAAAGAGAATAAAAAAGGTGAAGGATGAGCTCCTCCATTTATTTTCTTTCCTCTTTGTTGTTAAAAATTTAAAATATTAGCTATTAATGTGAGTAGTATGAAAAATGATAAAAGGAAAATTGGTATATTAGAATGGTGTGTTTTATTAGATGCTATTGTGATTATTTTAGAGGACATTAGATTATTAACACTGGAAGAAAGAGTAATAGTAGAAAAATATAGAATAGAACTATTGTTTGGAATTTGGGAAAGGAAACATGTTTGAGCATATGTATAGTATGTCAAGATATTAAAATATTAGATGTCACAATAGTGGAACTAGGAAGTATTACTATAATAGATTTAAGATGGAAAAATAATGTTTTTCAAAATCATTGCTTTATATGCATATTTCATCAAAAAAGAGAATAAATGTTTAAAAAGCTATTCAATTATGTAGGTGTTAACATGAATAACATACCAGGAGATTTCAATTGTACTTTAAGAATGCACAGAAAAAAAGGATATGATGTTAGTTAATGAAATTATGAAAAATGGCAAATTATATGTATGTTAATATAGTCATTGAACTTATAAAGGAGAGTACAACTGATTATTTTCTGATATCAGAAGGCTTAAAATTTATACAGCAAAGACTGAGAGAGACTGGATTTTCCAATCATTTAACAATATGGATAAGAATATATGAAAAAGAAGATTAAATAAAAATAGGAAAAAAAATTAAAAGACTAGCTGAAAAGAATCATAGCAAGATAACAAAAAGGTAATATACACTCTGGGAGAACCATACAGATATGAGAGAATTTAATGACAACTGGACCACATAATGTGTTAGCTTTAAAGAAAAATATAAAGTATGTTTCTTGGAATGTATTGAAAACAAGAGAAAAAAGAAAAGAGCATATAAAATATTAACTAAAGAAATATTTCAAGTTATAGTAAAGAAAGAGAATATACTATGTGAAATAAAAAATATATGAAACGAATTAAAGATCAACAAGCTCTTATATCAGCAAAAATATTTTTTACAGGGGAAAAAAGAGGAAGTAGCACCTCATTAGAAAATTAAAGAAGAAAAAAGGATAATATGACAGTTAAAGAATAGAGAATGAGTATAAGTTAAAATGCAGGTAGGTATAAAATAAATCATTAAAGAACATGTATTTGATTTATACAGTAAAAAAGAAATAAAAAAAGAAAATATGACAAAAGCAAATTAAATATGGAGGATAATATATACCTAGAAAAATTCTAAGTATTGAAGAATTAAATGAAGTGTTAAAAGACAAATATGAAGACATCAATGGGTATAGATGGTATTGAATATAATATGTGTAAAGATATGGAATATTGGCAAAAAGATAAATTCATGGAAGTATTGAATGAATGGTTGTAAATGGGGAATACATTATAAAGAAATATGCATAGGGATTGTACCATTTATACTGAAAAAAGAGGCAAAGATGATATAAGGTATTAAAGACCTATAACTGTAACTAATACAGATGATATGATTTTTATGAGAATAATAACTAAAAGAATAACAGAATGGGAAAGTTATGTGAGCAAACTCTATTTAGCAGAAAAGGTAAAGGAGAACAATACTTATTATGGATTATTAAAGAGGTGGTGGATGACATCAAACAAAAATGCTTTTGCAAAGATTATGATAGGAGATTTAAGTAAAACATGTGATAGCATTCAACATGAAATATTATGGGAGATCTTAAAGACATAACATTAGTGAAAGAATAATAAATGTAATTAAATCGGTTTATGTTAGAAATATTTTTAAACTTAATGTCAAACGATGTATTAGTGAAGAAATTCAAATAACATCTGGAGTAAGATAAGGATATCCAGCTAGCAGTATTACATTGTCATTGATTATGAATATGATAGCAAGCAATGCTAATAAAATGACAGATAAGGCAGGATATAGAATATTGAATGAACTAGAATTGCCAGTAATGTTTTCTTAGGCAGATGATATTGAAACAATTACAAGTGGTAATAGCACATATGGAAACAGTCATTCAAAAACAAAAAGTATTATTAAATGAAATTGGATTATGAATAAAGAAAAAAGTAATGGTTTTGGTCTGATAGGTAACATAAAAGACATAACATTTAATATGGAGTTTATAGAAGATTTAGGAATTAAGTTTGGACAATGTGTATGTACAGGAACAATGGAAATATTATTTAAAGAAATAACAGATATGAATCTGTTTTTTAAATAATATTGATTTTCATATAGAAAGCTTACTTATTAAATATAATGGTGATAGGAAAAATTGCTTATATAGCAAATAATTGCATGATTCCTACCAAATATGAAAGAGTGAATGAACATATTTTCTTTTATATGGGATTCCAGGTTGAATCCAGTTAAGAGAGGAATATTATATATGAAAAAATTACAAGGACGACTAGGCTTGTTGAATCCTATAGTGTATGCAGCATCAGTGATCTTATATAAAAGGAGAAGATATTATTGATATTATTGTTAAAAATAAAGTGTTTTGAGAAAGAAATCTGGTAAGAAAAGGAGAAAATATTATTGATTTTATTGTTAAAAACAAAGTGTTTTGAGAAAGATGGAGGCAGGTAAAACATTTAAGAACATGTAAATGAAATTAAAGAGCATCAAAATAAAATCATGTTATAGAAATTAAAAGTAGATAACGTTGCAAAGGATAGAAAAAATGATATCAGAATAGTATGAGAACTTTTATTATATTGATTCATGGAAAGATTTAGAAATAGAAAAAAGAAGGCAATAAAATGGGAGATTTATATGGCATAAAAAGATTCATGAATGCAATGATTTCTTATGAGATTGTCCATAAGAAATGTACTTCTTACGGCAAATATGCCGTATAAAAGTATATAAGAAAGAATATGTCATGCATGTGGGGAATATGAAACTACTGAACATGCATTTCTGAATACATTTATGGAATGAAATATGTAATTGTAATATGTTAAAATGGATAGAAAAAGTGGAACAGGTAAACATGAATATAATTGAATTTGGTTTTTATGGTTGTAAAAACAAGAAGAAGCTAAAGAAAGGGTCACAATTATATTTTATGTTATATGGACAATATGGACTGAAAGGAAGATAAATGAAGTGAAATGTGATGTTAAATGGAAAGAGAATATTATGGAAAGAACATGCAAAGATTTTTATAAAGATTGGTCAGAATGGTAGTTCAATTTTAAACTGAAATACAAACAGTGCTATGTGGCATGAGAAAAAGAAAAAATATATATATGTGGAAAATAAAATGCAAGAATTTGAGCAAGAATATAATTCATTATCTAGAGAATTATTAAAACTTTATCAAGGAACAGGAATTATATGAACTGAAGAAGAAAACAGAGCATTTATTATATAAACAAAATATTTTTGCAAGGAAAAAAAGAAATTGCACCATATTTAAGTTAAATAATTAAAGAGAATAGTGTAATGAGAGAAATGGAAGATGCTTAATGTATAATGTGTAATGCACAGGAGGAGATTATGAATATAGTAAAAGAACATATTAGGCTATTATTTAAAGAGCAGAGGTTGAAGGGATGGAAGGAATGGAATGAACATGCATTGTCTGGCAAGGATAATAAAGATTAAGAAAAGGAAATAAAAGAAGATGAATTAGAACACGTGTAAAAAGTAATGAATTTAAAGTCAGTTGCAAAACCGGATGGATTAGAAAATAGGATGTGTGAAAATGTAACCACAGAGCAAAAAAATGGTTCATAAAAGTATTAAATGAATGGTTACATAATGGTTTTATATATAGAGAGTTATTTACAGTTATTAGATTTGTATGGAGAAAATCCATGAGAAAAGTGATATACAGAATTGGAGAACAATTGTATTGAATAATGCAGATTATAAGATTTTTATAAAAAAAAGGAATGGAAAAGAAAGTCAGTAAAGTTGTAAGTGAAACCGTGTTTTATATTAAAGGTAAAAGGGTTCAAGATTTATTATTAATAATTAGGGCATTAGTGGAAGATATAGTATTTAGAAATGTTAAGGTGAAAGTATAGTAGGAGATTTTGGTAAAGCCTTTGATATGATTCATCATTCAATATTATGGGATATATTTGAAGTATAAAACATAGCTAAGAAGATTAAAAATGTTTGTACATCAGCATATAAATTTAATATAGGGCAGGCTATGATAAATGGATGATTAAGTGAAGACATACAGTTAGAGAAGGGTATTATACAAGGTTGTCTAATGAGTGGAGTATTTGTTCTATTAATAAATGCTACAGTAAGTATGAATGCAGTGATAAAACAAATGCAGGAATTATTCAGGTTATAGGGTTTGTATTGAACAAAGACAAAAGTCAAGGTTTGGGACTTGATGGGAGATTTGGTGGGATTAAATTTAATATGGAGAATATTATGATCCTTGGAATAAACTTTGGAAAACGAGACATTTTAGATTCTATATGGACATTGAAAACACAGGAAATGAAATGTTTGTGTTGTGGAAGTCTTTCAGGATTTTTCTTAAAAAGAAAGTTAATTTAATTAATTCTGTACTGTTAGCCAAAATTACTTATTTAGCTGTTTTTAGTGTTTCATTGAACTTACAGAAATAAATATATATTATTTTGTATTTATTGGGGATTGAGACTGAGCACAATGAAAAGAGGGATTCTATATGTGAGAAAAGAAAACGAAATTCTGAAGCTAATAAATCCTGTACTGTATATGGCATCATTAAACTTATATAGCGTAATGAAATGTTTAAAAGACAATGAGGTTTATTTATTAATGAAAAGATCTAGTTTGAAATATAAAATGGAATGGCAGATTCTTTTTTCAGTTCAAAGAAAAGGAGGCTTTGTTGTAATAAAAAAAAAAAAAATCAGAATTATCATGATAAGATTATCTTGTGAAAAATAAATGCAAAAGAAATTGAAAATGAAAGAAAAAGTGATATAATGAGATTATGAAAAAGCATTATAGGCTATATCCTTGGAAGGAATAAAATATAGAGAAGAAGAATGCTGCCACTGCAAGAATGGAAAGATGTAAGGGAAATATAGTGTGTCAAGATTTTTTTGGAGGTTGATGATACAAAAATTACTGGTAGAGGTGAATATTCAATGAACATGTTTTTCTAGAATGTAAAAGAAATAAAATGTTATGGAAAAAGATTATAGATATGAATTATGTGGAAGTATTTAAGGATGTGAGGAATTTAAACATGAATGGGGCTGAATTTGGGTATTACAGAAACAAATGTAAAAAAGAGGTTGAAAAAATTGATAAAAAGATGTTTTGCATGGTTTGCTATCAAAACGTTGAAATTTATTTGGTCTGACATTCATATGATCGACCCATATGGTCAACACATGAATATTAAGTAGCTCATTTGGTCGACAGGAAGTGCATGCAAATTACCTGTCAAGATTATGTTGCAAACAGGGCAAGGATTTTCCCTTGTCTGCACTGCTGTGCAATCTCTGAGTTGTAAAGTATAAGTAGCAGGAGGTGTGAGGGGCACATCCCCCCTGCAAAAACACTACTGTTAGTTTACAGATGTTTTTCGACCATTTAAATTTAGACTTTATTTTGGTATTTTGAACATTTGGTGTAATGGATTTTGATGTTATGAATATTGACCATGTAAATTTCAACATTTTGATAGTAAATAATTTTGAATATTATGGGCATTTGGAACAAGAGAGTTAAGGAAATCATATTTAATGAGAAATGGGATCTAGTAATGATATTGAAAAAGGTAAGTCATGGGTTCTGGAAATTGGTGTGGGGGTCTAAAAAGCAATAATTAAGTGTTGTACTTGATGAAAGAAAATGGAGGAGGATGGTATATATCATTTGAAAATATTGTATATATTGTAAATAATGTAATAATGTAAATAAGTAAGAATGTAAATAATTATGATTATTAAATAAAGAACCCCTACTCATGTGTATGGTGGCTATATTTGCAGCTATGCTTCCTGCTTCCAGTCCAGCCATGAAGGCAGCTCAGAGAAGAAAAGAGAACTATAGGAGAGAATTGTGTGAGCAATAGTGGAAGTAGACAGAAGGGGTATGAAGTGATGGGGAGGGCAACTGAGGATTCACAAGACTGATGGATGATGTTGCAAAAATAGAGGTACAGAAGAAGAAGGGTATGGTGATAGACAAAGGACTACAAGAGCAGTGTGAATATACACAGGTTTTGGAGATTTTATTTCAGCACAAAATGATCAAGGGTGAAGCAGAATCACAAGTTGAATGCATTGTTACATCCCTCCAGTAGGGTGAGTTGCGAGATGTGTATCTAAAAACTTAATTGAACAAAATAAACCAGAAAGTAAAAATGCAGCAATGTGGGGTGAAATAACGGAAAGAACACAAGAGGAGGAAGTACAAGAAATAAGGAGTGAAATGAAGAAATCATATGTGCAAAATGTAAGAGAGAAAGAAAAATGAAAAGAAAATAGAAGTTAAAAGGAAACATTGTTTAAGAGTAAGCAGAAAGATGGAAAAAAACTTGATAGGTATGAAGTATTGGACAATGTTATCTCTCCACTGGGTATCAAACCCAGAGAGGTAAGAGCATTTATTTGCATTAATAAAGAGGAGTCTTATGACACTTTTCTGAAGAAACTATATGGAGAATTTTTCAGAACAATATGACAAAAAAAAGAAATGATATTTCTTGGAACATCATATATGTCATACAGGCATTTAATAGAGAAACAAAGACTAGAATGTATATGCAATTTCATACAGAGGTAGAAAAAGACATTCTAAGAGACTATGTACAGAGATGTAATGGACATTACAAATATTTATGTACCAGAAGTTTATCAACTGGGGTGGGAATGTGGAGTGATTTTGCAAATGCAAATGCAAAAAAAAAAAAAAAATATATATATATATATATATATATATATATATATATATATATATATTAACTGTGCTAGCATAATCAATGTAGAGGGGAAATAGGGGGTTTGCAGAATACTGGGAACAACCAAAGACATGTTCCTTTTATGGGAAAAATGACAATATAATCAGTAACTGTGATAAAAAGAAAATGTTTTATCTGTAGTAAAACTGGTTGTGAAGCAAAAGAAATGTGAACAAAAATGTAAAAAATAGAACATTCATGGACGGAGTGTGATGTAAAATGGAAAGACACACAGGAAGAGAAGGAAAATCAAGTAAAAGACAATGCTTTAGTAGATAACATAGAAGGGACACAAAAAGAAAATAAAAATGTGGAGGTAAAGGAATAAACAAGGGAAGAAGAAGAAGAGGTAATAAGTAATTCGAGTGAAGTGGGAGAAGATAATTAGGTAAGAATCAAAAGCAAAAGGAATTTCATTGGGGAAAGAGTGAAAGATAGAACACATCAATTTAAAAATATAGGTAAAGGAGAAAATAAAAAAAAGAAAAGGATAAGAATAACAAGGTACTCTCCCCAAAGAGCGAATCTTGTCTATACATGTGAATAGTATAAAGAAAAAGAAGATTATGGGTGTTGGAATGGTGTAGATTGCTGGATATGGATATCATAATATAAATACACACAAGATTTTTAACAGAAGCAGAGAGAACACAAGTAAATGAAGTATGGGAAGGTAAAATTGCATGAAATATAGGAGAAGAAAAATGTTCAAGCATAGCAATTTTAAGTAAAGAAATTAGAGAAATTTTGGATTATACATTAGTAATGTTGGGAATAATGTTAATATTGGATACAAGATGGAAGAATCAAATATACATAATTGTAACCCTGTATGTGTATGTTCTACAGAAGTAAAGGGAGATTATGTTTAGAACAATTATTGATTATGTTAGGTGATTTTAACTGTGATTTAAGGCATAAGAGAAAAGAAGGGGAAGATGCCAAGGTCATTTTGGAAATATTTCAAAGTGGAAAGATGTATTTATGGAGAAACAAACAGTGGACATACAAAGGTGGTAATTTTAGAACAGAAATGTATTATTTTATAGTATCAGAGAGTTTAAAACTGTTACATAAAGGAATAAAAATAACTTTTTTCAGATCATGTAGCAATATGGATAGAGATTCAAAAAAAAGAATGTATAAAATGATGTAGAGGCATTAAAAGAATAAATTAAACTGAATTGAATGATTATGTAAGTAAAACAATTTTTCAATTATATCATATAGATATAAGATGGTTTTATGAAAATTGGACAAGTTGGTGGACAAGTTTAAAATTAAAACATAAAACTGATGTTTTGGAATGGAAAAAGATAAAAAGAATACAAGATAGTCACAAATATAAACATATCAGTGCCAAGTCTTTAAAGGTATAATAAGTAACATAGAAACATTTCTAGAGAAAGAAAAAAAGTGATATGAAATGAATCAAGAAAAAATTAACAGATGCTATTCAAATAAAGATATTTTTTCAGGGAAGAAAGGAGGAAATAGCACCTTACTCAAGTAAGATGGTAAAAGAAAAGAAAATAATAATAGAACTAAGAGGTGAGAAAGTAAGTATAGTCTATACACATAAATAAATAATGCAGATAAAAAACACATTATAAAGACATTTTTCAAATGTGAAATTAATGGGAGATATGAATAGGACTTAAAAAATAACTAAAGAAGATAACTAAGTGATGAAAAAAAAAGAATACAATGATAGAAATAAAAAAAAGGTTTTGAAGACAGTGAATCTGGAAGCCACCGCAGGTTTCGATGGAATTGAATATTTGATGTACAAAGAAATGCAAAAACGGCAAAAGATGGTTTTTGGAGGTGATAAATGAATGGTAAGAGAAAGGGGTAAAATATGAAAGAATATGTATTGCTAAAATCAAGTTTATATGGAAACAAGGAGAGAACACAGATATAAAAAAGGAAAATTATACTGATGGAAAATTATATTGATGAACAGTCTTTATAAAATATTTATGAAAGTAATAGAAAACAGAATAGAAAGTAAATAAGTTATTAAATGAATTAATTTGTTGAATAAAACTGAAAGGGAGTCAAGAACTTGTAATGATTATCAGAGTAGTAGTAGAAGATATGTTGGATAGAAAAGTAGAATCCAAAATGGTAATAGGTTATGCAAGTAAAATATTTCCGAAGATAGAACAAGTATTATGGGAAATTTTAATAAAAATAATAGAAGTAAAAAAATTATATTTTGGTTTCAGTGTATATTAAAAAAGTAAGATTAGTAGTTAATGGCTGGTTTAGTAAGAAAACAGAAATAAAAAGTGGTGTAAAGTGAGGATGTCCAACAAGTAGTATCTTATTGCATTAATCATGAATGCAATTGTTAATGAAGTAAATTTAACATTAAAATAAGCTAAATACTGCAGAGCAGAGATAATTCAGATTCCAGTAATGTTTTCTTTTGCAGACGATTTAGTATTAATTGTTAAAAATGACAAATTTGATGACAACAGCTATTGACACACACAGTAAAGAATTAAGTGTGTTAGGTTTGAGTATTAATGAGCAAAAAGGAAAAGGACTGAAATTTTCAGGCAAAATAGAGGGATTCCATTTAATAAAGAAGAAAAAGAAATTTGGGGAATAAAATTTGGTAATGCAAAACAGAGACGGATACAGTGGAAGAATATGATTCATAAACTAAGACATTTGTATGCTGTGGAGAACATTCAAACTTACATAAAAATACTTAACCAATGATATTAGGTAAGATAGCACATCTAGTTAGTGTGTTTATGATACCAGCTAAATTTGAAAAATAATTACTGTATGTGTTATTTGCATTTATATGGAGAGCAAGATTAAATCCAATTCAAAGAAGAACTCTATGTTGTGAAAAAGGGAGGAGGATTGGGTTTAATAAATCTAATTGTGCACATAGCATCATTGAATTTGTATAAAGTATTGACATGGATAAAGGAAAGAGAAAAAAATTATAGTAAAGATAATATAAGAAAAGAGTAAAGAAACTTTGGAGAAACTTAAAAAGAAATAAAGATATTACAAGTATAGAAATGAAAATATATAAAGAGGAAATGTTATGGAAGATTGATACAAGTAATATAGAAAAAACTAGGATGGAATAGTATAAAAATATAATGAATGCATTCTATTATTTTTCTCCATGGAAACATTTGGAAGAAAGAAAAATAAAAGCTATAAAACCAAAAATGAATAGATGTGAAAGATATTTAGAATGTACAGATTTTCTGTGGAAATGATCCATAAATAAATTTCCAGTAAAGGCAAATATGCCATATAGGAAGGCAAGAGAAAGAGTTTGTAAATATTGTGGTGAAATAGAAACTACTGAGCATTTTTTTTAATGTGAAAGATTAAATCAACTTTGAAAAATATGTGAAAAGGAGTGTGTAAAGGGAATTAAAAGTGTAAAAAATATAAATATGGACGATAGAATATGGGTACTATGAAAATGGTAAAAAGAATTATGTGGACACATTACACAAAAAATCTGTTTTGTATAATATGGATTATTTGCAATGAAAAATGAATGAATGGGATTTAATGTAAAGTGGAGATTGCCAGAAATTTTGAAAAAAATACAATTTTGGTTGTGGAAAAAGTGTAGGGGAATCAAAAGGATTAATTTAATGAAGAAAATTTGTAAAATAGTAGTAAATAATTGTAAATAATCTGTACAAGTTGTATATATAATTTATTTTATGAAATTTAATAATGCACCCCTACTCTCTCCACTAAATGCCATGGAATCATTTACATCCCCCCAAGCCTCCACCAACTCAGGCAGTTGGGGCCTTGGTTTAACATTTCATCAAAATGGCACATAATGCTCAAGTTTTCTATACTTGTTTTGATAAATAACCTGGCAATGACAGTGGTATTTGGCTGCAGCTAAATCTTTACTTCTTCAACATTGAGCTGCAGTTTACTTCAGAGTAGCTCAAAATCAGGGGTAAGTGATTTGTAATAATTCTGATGTAGTTTAGTCAAGAATTAAGACTTGTGTAAGAACAGAGTTACATACATACCTCTCAACCTTCCTCCACCAAAATAATTGATGAGTGGGCAGAACATGTAAGACACTGTATAACCTATGATTAGAAACTGAAGTTGCTGCGGGGTTAAATTGAAAGTATTTATGGACTGCGGAACATCAGAAAATATTATAAATGTGTTCTTTAACACACTAACATTGTGCAAAAACATTTATCTGACAATACAACAGTACACTAAGGTCTAAAATAAGTATCATACCTAATATTATGTGACAGCTGAGAGGTATGCATAACTGTTTTTTAAGGACAGGTTGCATCGTCTCTCTCTCTCTCTCTCATAAATTCTCCATGGAATGACATTGAGGTATTATCACAGACTGCCTATTTGTTGCCAAGTATTCACTGACCTGGAAGTGGCTTTTATAAATCTTTAGACTATGCATTCTAATATCCTACTTTTGATATTTAAGTAGCATTGTCCTCCATGGCAGGATGTTGTAGGGAAATAATGGAACAACAAGGGGTGTTGTGAGTTCCAAAACTATAGACAGATGGTCTCTTCTCTTTTGGGATGCCTGTTATTGCCCTAAAATTTCCTTACTCTTGGGTATTACTCCACTAAAAAAATGGCCGTTGTGTTTAGACTAATGGTTTTAATTTTGTTTTATTTCTTCATACACTGCATGGGGTTGGCTACAGTTACTTGCATGCTTGTAGCTTATTACACACATGCTTACTGCCACTTGCTCTGAAAAGCAAGTGTTCTAACTTCTAATAGTCTCAACTCCTGTAACTACTTAGCCTCCCAACACCTGACCCAATAGTACAGTATAGCCCTAACAGAACTTTAATTCTTACTTCAAATCTCCCATTCATTTCCTGACCAGAGTCTTTGTTATCATAGGGTTAGGGAAATGTCATGAAGTTTTAGGGTAAGATAATCTTACCCTGGAACTCCATGACACTTCCCTAAGCCTAAAGTACTATATTGCTTTCTAAACCTAAAATTCCAACGAACCCTCCATATCCTAAAGTCCCCCGTCACTCCCTAACCTAAAACATACTTTCTGCTCCATAACAGTAAAACTGCCTTCTTGCTAATGCTAAAATTTACCTCCTTCATCCTAATCCTAACATTTTCCTCCCTCCCCACAGTCACCACAGTTAATCTCATTGAAACTCTAGTAATGTGCATGGGTAAGCTGAGGCAGTTCTAGCATCAGTGTTAGCTACATGGACTACATGATGGTCAAGTCCAAAGCTTTGAGACAGTGGTGTTCATGCTCTTGGAGCTTCAGAGATTATAGCCAGACCTTGTGTATGTCTTTCATGTTTCTTTGAGATAAAAAATATATATATATATATATATATATATATATATCATATATATGTTTGTGAAGGAACATTTTAATGAATATTAGTGATATCACCAATTCAATATTTTGCATTAAATTTCAAGTACATATCCTATAAATTTTCATCTTATGAACTATGAAACTTCAACTATGCATGGCTTACCAGAAATCTTTATGTAAACTTTGGATGAACAAATATTTTACATAGATGCTTGAAATAACAGCTTGCAGAGTTCATATGGTAGGGGCACAGGCAATTTATGTAAAACTTGGTGTGAAAATATTACAAAGTAACTCCAAAACATGGACAGGACCTCAATATAGCCCAATTCAGTACATAGAGAAAACGTAAGACAACTGCCATCAAACTCTAGCACTTGGAGAAAATAATAAACTTCACTGACTGAGTCAAAGAACCAATAGCAGTTAATAAATGAAAATCAAATCATTTTTACTCCAAAATATGCTGCCTCCTCATTTGAGTTTAACATCTAATGCGCAAAGAGGTAACCTGCTATTATATATGTTCATGCTGCATGCAAATGAATGATACCACATTAAAAGTGTAGTAATGGCAAAATGCCATCAACATCTGATAAGCAAAAAGCTCACATACAGGTTTTTAAAATGATTATGCATGCATACAGAAAGCATTGGATTAAAGCAGTTCCAAAATTAGAATGCTTATAAATATAATTCATAAGTAAAAAAGTACGTTGGATAGACCTACAAAGCTGATATAAGTATTTTTTTTTGCACTTGCTATAAGAATTAACAGACAGTGCACTGCTAAAAGGCACTCAAGTCTATTCAAACAAATTAAAAAGCTGGTCAAATCTGCCAAAGCAAACTACAAGGCAAAGATAGCTGCCCAGGAGAAAGATACTGTAAGGCTTTTTTAAATGTTGTTCCTAACCTCAGGGGAAATGCTCACCAACGTGCTGAATTTATCATGAAAAGCAACACTTAAACCCAGCCTGAAACTGTTGCAAACCTGCTGATCAACAAGTTCAGTTCACACCTAAAGAAATAACAACAGCCATCCCCCTACCAGTCACTGAGAGGGAACAGATTCTTTCTGCACTTACTAAAGCGAGAAACACAGCTGCCATGGGTCCCAACAATATTCCAGGATGCTTCTTAAATAGTTTAAACAGGATCTATGAGGCCAAAAGAAACCCTCTTTCACCAAAGCCTCTGGATGGGCTTTGTCCCAGAGAAATAGAGGGCTGCAACAGACATCCCTCTCCACAAGCCCATCAACTGACCTGGGGAACTAAAGACCCTTAAGTTTGACTAGCCTTATCTGCAAGGCCATGGAGAGAATTATTACAGAACTGATGAGTAATGACATAGGAACTCTCGTAACATTGGACCAGACCCAATTTGGCTTTGTCAAAGGGAGGTCTTGCGTGCACTGTCTGGTGGACTACTTTGAGAAGTCACCAGAGCCACAAATGAGGGAAAACAGCACACATCACTTACCTAGATCTGGCCAAAGCTTTCAATACATTCCCAGAGTCAAGGATCATAGATACACTTACTGCATTTGCATAACTCCTACATCATCAGGTGGACAGCAAACTGGCTCACTGATAGGATACATGTTGTCCAGATAGGGGAGTTCACTTACAGTAAGAAACTGGTTAGTAGCAGTGTCCCACAGGATTGAATGTTGGGACCCCTCCTGTTTGTTATATATGTCTTTGAAGTGAGGGCCTATGTTAGGGGCCTCTGGCTCACTAGGTTTCGCTGATGACTGTAAACTGGGAGCAATCATAGAATCCCCAAATTACATTTACATCCTGCAAACAAGCTTAAAAATGACAAATGACTGGTGCCAAAACCATGTCTCAGCCTAAACGCTATAAAGTGCTTAATCATACCCTTCATAAATCAGATATCCCTTCAAATTATAATATTGGTATCACACCCCTAA
This sequence comes from Protopterus annectens, assembly GCF_019279795.1. Classification (NCBI taxonomy): domain Eukaryota; kingdom Metazoa; phylum Chordata; order Ceratodontiformes; family Protopteridae; genus Protopterus; species Protopterus annectens. The sequence goes on from NC_056748.1 coordinate 592,725,199, forward strand.
AAGTAGACCCAGCGGTTAAGGACCTAGGAACACAGATATATAGTAATCTAAACTTTGACCACCAGGTAGCTATGGTAATATGGAAATCCTTCTTTGTGGCTCAACTTAAAAGTAAAGGCATGGTATCAAGGTAAAAGGAAGTCATAGTGCCATTCTACCCTGCCCTCATCAGGCCCATAACTGAGTACAATGCTCCCTTCTGCATGCACTTAACCAGGCACTTACACCAACTGGACTGGCACCAGGGATTTCTCACTAAAAAATACAAAGCACAAGACACGTCTTTTGTGGACCTACTAAAGGCTTATTCCTGTACTCTCTTATCATTTATTGAGGGGTGGCTTATGCCTGGCCTACAAGCCATTCTCTGATCCAGCCTTAATGAAAATGTTATATATTCTTAAGAAAAACTATACAAGTGTTATGTGTTCCATGGACCTGTACCTTATTTGTGACTCTGGCAAAACTTGCTAGAGAGACAGATTTGTATCCCAAAGCCTACCTCATCTATGGAATAAACTTCCCACCTTTGTAAAACAAAGACCAGCCCTCACTATCTTCAAAAAGAATTTGGATAAATGGATATGAAACCATAAATTAACTCTTGGTGTAGTACCCATGCCCCTTATGGACAAATGCAGTCTGTAAAATGACTCTGGGCCCTGACACGCAAATGACCCACTACTCTGATACTACTCCATCCCATATTTGGGGAGTTAAGATATAGTATCATCATATCCTGGTATTATTAGCTAGACTTGAAAAGGCTGTTTCACCTTTAGCCTAGTAATCACATATGAACCTATGAAGAATATAACCACATCCAGCGTTGCATATATAGTATAAACAAATACATCCAAACATGCTTTGATTTAATTTGCTAAGCTACTAATAAATAAACATAACTTTCAACAACTTTGTAACACATATTTATGTTAATCAGACAGCCACAACTATACTGTATGTTAAGATTTTACACCAAAACATCTGAGAGTTCCAACTTCCTAAGCTAAACAACTAACATTGCCAATTGATATTGAAAAATGTCAGTTCACCAAATGACAGGGAATTTAGAAATGACAGTTACATAGTTACGTAATAAATGAGACTGGACTTATTTATTTAAATTGATAATTTGGGTAGAGAGTTGATCCAAATGGACATATTTCAGGCTCATCCTGGGGAAAATATGACAGTAGACAAAGAAAGTAAAGAACATGTTTTATAAAACAAAGGAAATGTGTGAAAATAGCAATAAAATCAATAATAGTAATAAGTTCCACCATATACTGGATAATAGATAGGGCAAGTAGAGTAAGGACGGAAGAGGAAAGAAGACTGAAATAGTGAAGGGGTAGACAAAATGTAAAAGATAGCAAAAGTGAGGTAATGACATACAGAAATTAACTGTGTGCAATATAATCAATGGAAGACATGAAACATATTAGTGTAGGGGAATAATGTCAGGAAGACATTACTGGTAAAGGGGATTCATTAATTTGGTTGAAAATTTGTTGAAAAATGTTAATAACCAATGGATATCATTATTTTCTTGTTAAAAATAAAAAAGAAAGCAAAAATGTCTGACTTTTAACATGTATCATGGAAAACCTGAGAATGAAAATGTGGGAAGAGGTACTACAATATTTTTAGGATGCCCTTTAAAATGATATACTTTAATATATTATTGTACCACCATTTGTAATATCTATCTACTTTGATGATTGCCTGGCAGCTCTTAAAGGTCATTCTTTTTTCATACTTTAATATGTAATCAAAATGAAGACTGTGTCCATTAAACCAACAGAAAAAGCAGGGGATGTTTCAGGTTTAAAATTATTTAAAAAAAAATAATTTTATCCTGCAATGCAGGTGGGACTTTACTACTTTTTAGTAAGCAGATCAAGCTGGATGTTTAAACTTAACCTTAGCATAACAATAAATGATCACCTTCAGTTTAGTGATGATTTCAACATACGTTTGTTTTGACTAGTCTCTGCTCACGTTTAAGGTGTCAGTAGGATATTTTAGAAACTAGTACTTCTACACACTGACATTTTTTTCTTTCCTTACTCTCCTGTAACAAATATCGAAAAGAATTTCTGATCTCCATGCTGCTGATGTGTTAGTATTTTAAGTTTTTTGAAATGTGATTTGATGATAGGAATATAGCTTTCACACTGCCACTTACAAATACACACACAAATGATTTTAAAGTTTTCAGACTTTAAACTGACACTGCAAATGCAGAAACTTGGAATTACCTGCTATCTACAGTTTATTTCTTGGTGCACATGTTGCTTGTAAACAAATTAGTAAAATCTAAATAAGAGCTATATATCTGCATCTGACTATAAAAAGGAACTGTGTGTAGGATACCATGAAAGCATCATTGTGTGATATGTATAATAGGTCTCTTGCCTTTTGATGGACAGTCCTGGATTTGCGTATGTTACCTTTCAGTATGCATAGTTTCAGTTTATTTTCCTCACTGAATTCATTTGAAAATTAACTGACTAATGTAAGTTCTGCTTTACTTTCCTTCACAATTGTCTGACTATGAAGTTGGTATGCGTAAATTACCAAAATACTATATATATATATATATATATATATATATATATATATATAAACATGTTTAACATAATAAGATGTGCTCATTTTAGTTTCCTGGATCTCATGAAGGGTCTCAAAGGTACCTTCTCATTGAGTCCAGGAAACACATCAGCCCTAAGCCTGACAATCCACCTGGACTCTGCACTTTTCATACTACCACTCACATCACCCCCCCTAAAATTATGATGTATAACATCTAGCACTTTAAAACAAAACACATGTGTGAGGTCAGTGGATAAAACATGTTTAGATAAGGCATATATAGTGGAGTGAACCCTAATCTGGTAAAAGTGTTCCCTAATCCTGTCCTTCAGCCTCCTGTCTGTCTTAACCACGTAAAATGCAGTGCAGGTGTTACAGGAGGCTAAATAGACCACATGGGAAGAATTACAATCAGCAAACACTCTGACCTTGTAGCTATTACCATACACAGGATGATAAAAACTAACATCCGTGTCAATATGGGAGCAATGATTACAATGGCCACATGGTACAGTACCAACCCTCTCGTCAGTGTTGAAACCCAACTTAGGATAACACAACATATTCTTCAAATTCGGTCTGTTCTTATAAACAAAACATGGAGTGGCACCCACAACATCTCTTACATCCGGGTCAATCATTAACACACCCCAGTGTGACCTAATCACATCCTTCAAACTCCCCACATCCTTCGTATAGTAAAGTGGTACTCTAAAAGTACCATCTCTCTCCCTCCTATTACCTATGTTACTCTGACCATTGCCATCTGAATAATTCATCGCACCCTCTGAAAAATATGGTACAGCATCACTATCCCTCAACACAGAGTCCTTCTAACCCCTTTTCTATATCAGAACTCTGAAACTCTCTATCCCTAAACCTCTGACACAAGTCCCGAACATCATCTTCAAAACCGACCTGACTAGGATTATACCGGGAGGTCCTGTAAACCTGGCCTCTCACCATATTGCCAAACATATAGCCAGGATGCATACTATGTCTGTGAAGGAAGGCATTCCACTGGCAAGTCTTCCTTATACACACCTGTATTCAAAAGGCCACATTCCAACCTCTGAACATAAACATCAAGAAAAGCAATCCAAGTTTCAGAGACCTCATAACTAAACTTCAGGAACTGTGTCAAACCATTAACCCTCTCTATAAACATAGAAAACATCCTTAGAGCCTCTCCAAATGAAAAAAAAACATCATCCACAAAACGCCTGTAAAACATAACATGCCTAACATACCCCTCCAATTTAAACAAAAATTCAGTCTCCCATGCAGCCATTAAAAGGTTGGCGTAGCTATTGGTACAAGAAGTGCCCATAGCTATACCATCCCTCTGCAGTTAACACTGCGTGCCAAAACAAAAATATTATTCTCTAATACAACTTCCAAAAATAACATTATTCGATCCACCACATCACTGCTCAACTCAGACCTAGCCTTCAGATAATCAGACACTAACTGTACCCCTTCCCTATTCGGGATAATAGTAAAAAGAGATTGGACATCCATCGTAACCATAAAATAAAAAAGATCAGCAGGAACCCATCTCATACACTCATATAAATCCAACAGGAACTGTTTTGTATCCCTTAAGATATGACCATGGGGCGCAAATGCCTCTCCACATATAAAGAAAAAGGTTCCGTAATCCACCCTCTGAAAGCAACAAAAGGTCTCATAGGTGGACATACACCATCCTTATGGATCTTAGGTAGGCCCTGTATTGCTAGCAGAATGGGGTCACTAACAAACAAATAATCATACAACTCTCTTGAAATAGCTCCAGTTCTAACCAGATCATCTAACATCTCCTATATCCTCCGTGTGTGCATATCAACCATACACCGCTCTATCTGGGAGTAAAACCTCTGGTCCATTAACATCAATTCCATGGAATCATTATAAAACCCAGTGTCCCTAACAACCATGGCACCCCCTTTGTCAGCAGGTCTAATGATAAGGGATGTGTCCCTTCTTAACTGTTGCAGAGCTCTCCACTGTAAATATGTCAAATTACCCCTCCTTACACTAGACCTACAGACCTTCTTCTCCTTATCATACAAGTCATTCTCCACTAATTTACTAAAAGCAGCTTCTAGTGGCGGCACTCCTGGCATATAAACACTAGGCCTTTTAAAAGTGCTAGATGTTATACGGCATAGTTTTAGGGGGGGTGATGTGAGGGGTAGGATGGAAAATGCAGAGTCCAGGTGGATTGTCAGGCTTAGGGCTGATGTGTTTCATGGACTCAATGAGAAGGTATGTTTGAGACCCTTCTTGAGATCCAGTAAACTAAAATGAGCACATCTTATTATGTTAAACATGTTTATATATATATATATATATATATATATATATATATATATATATATATATATATATATATATATTTTTTTAGTATGTATATTCATTTAGATTTTATATGTATTATATTTTTACGTATATATTATATGTTATCTTTGTTTGTTATTGTGGGCTGGTTTAGATCCATTGTGATTTCAGCATTTTATATATTGTGATGTGCCTTTAAATGTTGATTGATTTTTGGTGCACTTTTTGTATACTTTGGTATATTAAGAGTGTAGAAGACTGGCTTGTAAGGTCTGAAGAAGCCTATTTAGGTGAAAGTGCTTACCAAGTCTGTTTTGTGCTACAATAAATTGCTGTTTTAACTTTGTTCTAAGTGGAATTTTCGTTTTGTGTGAGTATTGGATCCTCTATACATTGCCTGCCTTACATCGCTACTGTGCCTTTGATGTGGTTTGTTTTAAACATGATACATAGTTTAAAACTGCTGGGGTTGGGGGAGAATGAGTTTGTTCTTCCAGCAACTTGGAAGGCATTGCAGTTATGCTGGAAATGTTTTATCAATTGAGTATGACAGTGACATTGAAAAATCATGCTGCTAATCAGTGGAGTTGTTAACTTGTACCAGTGCTCTGATGTCATACACTACTGTAATACCCTCGAGTGAATAAATTTTTAATATAGCACATCTAGCTTTCACAGCATAACACACAAAGTAGATGCAGTCAAAAAGACAGTAGTGGACATGTCTGAAGAAAATGACCACTGAGTATCAGCATTAGTTAGATGATCTGCAGATAAACGTTATTTCAGTAAAAGTTACTCTGAATATTTAATTTTTAAGCATTGTAATACTCATATTTGAAACTACAAGTTACTTCAGGCATCAATATTTCCTTCATCAGATTAACTTATTTAAGCCATAGAAGTAAATTTTCTTGATATAATTAGTTCTTCAAGGGTTTTTACTTCAAAGATGGTTACTAAGAAGAAATATAGTAAATCATTTTTTCCATTCAAGATCTTACTCTCAAAATGGATCAATTTCAAAAAGTGGAACACACACAAGATACTTTACTAAACAACCTGAACTTACTAATTGAAAAACATTCATTTCAGATAAAAGACATTGGAATCTCTCTAACTAACCTGGATGGAAGGGTAGAAGAAGAAAAAATACACACAAACTTTCTGCTAAAACAAAATACTTGGTTAATATCAAAACTAGAGGATTTGGAAAACAAGAAGAGAAAAAAATAATATAAAGTACTGATATGGAAGCTTCCCTAACTTCTTGGATACTTCATGTTCTAAATGTACAAAAAGTACTACTATATGGAATAGAAAGGTCACATTGTGCAATAGATAAAAAAAATTAATTCCAACTCTGCACCAAGATCTATAATTGTCAAATTCGTATCCTGTCTTGACAAAGAACTTGGACTTACAAGTTCCCGATTACAATCGCCTATTAAAATTGCACAATCCACAGTAAGATTTGACAATGATTATGCCCAAAATAGATTTAGAAAAAAGGAGAGAATGCTGACCATTGAGTAAACCCTCAAAAGAAACTATTATTAGAGCACATTTGTAATATCCTGCTAGTCTAAAGCTTTTTTCCTACTTCTGGTCCAAGAATTTTTAATATGTTAGAGGAAACAGTGAGATGGATTCATGACTGCCTATACTAAGTGCTGCTATCGAGTACATGTTGACACAATAGCATGCTATTTCGTATTTCATTCAATGGCTCTACTCTTAGTGTAGAGCCTGAAAACAAGGGAAAACAGCAGAATATGCTAATGAAAGTATATGTAGCCAAATTACATGTTAATTAAGCAATCCAAGATGGCATGGCTATTCATTAAGTTATAAAGTAATTCTGTACACTAAGTGTATTCATCAACCCTGAAAGCCAAAACATGTTGGAATACAGACACAATTACTCTTAAAAAAAGTTAGGGTGGTCCTGCTATCATCATTAACCTGCATGTGCAGCAAGCTTTAATTCAATGTGCTACTGCTGCCAGAATTTTACCAAGAGGAAGAGGGGTGTTTATGCCCAATTTCACTTATTATGGACTGCAAGCTCCAGAAACCGTAGACAATACCAGGTGGACAGAGAAACACTACAGGAAATATGCATCTTACTCCCAAATGCAATTACTTGTATGTAACAAAGATGAAACATGTTTCAGGTGTCCAGTAATGTCAGTGATAGAGTATGACCGATGTCTGCAATATAGAGCTACAGATTTTGCCCAATAACATGCATCAAAAATGTTGTTTCCCACTCATATATGCAATTATAAGCAAATAAACATTTGTAGAGAGGCAGAGTATGGTCATCATCATTGGCAGAGGCTGGGGGGATACATGATGGCAAGCTTGACACTAAAGAAGTGTGAAATATTTAATTGTATTACATACCAGAAAGTTCTGCATTTCAGAACCATTGTAAATGATTCTGTGTAAACACTCTGCTGTGGTGATTGGGATCCCTGACAGTGGACAGAAATTCCTTAGTTTCAATCATTGGTGGTTTGGTAGCAGGACAACTCCTGTAGCAATATGCTTTTGGCCAATTGCACCCACCCTATATATTTCATACATTATCATGTCACTGGCCCTATGTGACATTTTCTAGTATGTACCACCATGGTGTCATACACCATTTACATAGCTGACCACCTGCCCCTATGACCACAGAAGGACTTGCCATCTTTGCGTCTAAGAGGAATGCATCATGCCAATTAGGTGCCTGGATGATAACTTCATTCTCTGCGTAGCTGTATGGTAGTTTACAGGGTATTGTCTTGAGGGTCATAGAACCTAATGAAACATAAAAGGACTGAAAAATAGTAAAAATTAAGATACAAATGATTGTTAACAAATCAAATATATATGAATGTTTCCATCCATCATCCATCATACACATCATAATTAAAATAATTGAAAAACTAATTAAAAAAGGAAGTATTACATACAAGTTAATACACCCCCCCAAAAAAAAAAAGTAAGGGAAATGTAAAACAAACATTCAGAGTTCAAATTATGTAAGGAGGGACAAAGTGTGCAACTTTGTAGTACACTGTAGCATTAACAAAAACAATGTATGCTTCTACATTACAAATGGCAAAAATTGTACTTGGATGTCCACTTGTGTATAGGACAGGCAAGAACAGGTATATTATCAAACACGTAACACAATTTGTAGTCTACAAATGTAAAAACTCTGATTTTGCTACTAAGTGATACAAAACTCTTCTGTAATAACTGATCAGAAAATTTTCCATAATGTCATGTTACATTCCTTACAAACATTTGTAATGCAAAAAAATAACTGATATACATGGTTATGCCAACTGCAAAGTACAAACAATGTTAGACAATAAAGAAATTGGTGTATTGTGAAATGCAATCTATCAGCAAGGCTGACATACAGCATTTTGTAAAAAAAAAAACAGCATACCTTTGTTTCAAGTCAGTTGTGAGACTAGAAACATGTTTTGCAAATAAATAGCAGTAGGGAGCTCTCTAGATCCAGTATTCCCTATCACTATACAAGTTCCTTACCTACATGGTTACCATGCTATAGTGCAGGTTCAGCCCTATGAACACTGCGAATATGCATATCACATGTGAACATATTAGCAGTCATGAATTCTACAATCTGCACTAAGTGCAGGGAATGTAAACATGGTATATGGACCTACATGATTATATGCACATGCCCTACCTCTGCAAGGACAAGCAATGAGAAGTGTTGCTAGCTAGGAGTTTCAAAGTGTGAATGATTAGACTGCAGGAATACTCAGTGTTTCACTGTCCTGCCTTCTTTGAAGTATGCATACCAAGGGTATGTCAGGGAGAAGAGACTTGCACTAAATGCTGGGATTGCATTAAAAGAGTTAGGAAAGCAATATTCCTAACATTTTCTGAATTATGACCATGCTTTTTGCTTCTGAGTAACAAATCGTCTCAATTTCTAAGGATGTACATTTCTCATTGAAGCATATATCAATAGCAATGCAAATTATATAGCATTGTTATTAGAACATCAAGGATATGGGGATGCTGCTCATGAAATAAAGAGAAGAAAATAGCTGCATTGTTGTGAATATTTGTTGTATAGTGTGTGAGGAACTATCAGCTTTACTATTGCTAAGATCAGATTCACCCATGCATCTAGTGGAAAATTATAAGGGACAGCTTTCAGAGATTTTTTTGCTGTTGCACCTTTAATATGAATGAATACAATCTCACATCTCCCTTATATGTAATCCACTTTTTTTCTTCCTATTATATGACTGTGCTTGTGGCAAATACTGATAGTAATCTCAGTTGTGTGCTGTTAATTCACTGGTTTGATGGTTCAACTCCAGAAATGTGCTGTTTGTGTGAATATACTGATGTTTAAGTATCATATGTTGATGTTCCAAAAGATAAAGTGAAGGCAACATCAGAAATGTAGATCTTAACTATGGCATTTGCATTGCTCTGTCTTAACTAGCATCTGTCCATAGCAGTGAACAAGAGTTCAGTTCTTCAGATAAGAAAATGACAAATTTAATTTGGAATGCCATCAGTATTGCAATTTTGACTAGTGCCAGTGCACTTTTGTCAGACTCTAGGTAGTAGTGAGTGAAGAAATTTCAACTGTCAGCTCTCTCTGTGGCAGAAGGTCTAAGTGAAGTGATTTTACAAAAAGAGGCCACATAAGGTATTATCCAAATCTAGTTTACAGAACTTTTTTATTACTGGGTTTAGAATAAATATGGGCCACCCAATGTTGTATATGAAATGGGCAAACTAAATGCTAAAATCTTACATGTGTATTGGTGCTACAAAGGTGCTATGGTTGTGAACTCACCTTTTCTCATTATTAATAACAATATGTGCTATGGGTGGTGTGATATATGACATTTTACAAAGTGTGATAACACAAAACCAGTGACATGGGTAATGTGGGCATATATGCTGGAAAACAGCCATATCTCACAAGTATTCATCATTCTCTTTGTTTCACCTTACAGAACAATTGCTATTACATGAAATTTTGATGATGTATAACCTAATGCTACTTATGATGTGGCAAGCAGATATGAAAAGGATGAGTTTGTAATACAAAGGGTATAACTGCTACGTTCCTTGCTATGTATATCCATTAAATGTATTACTCTGCAAAACAGGGTCATTTGTGTAATGCCTTTTGCATTTCCACTCTGTTCAACTATGTGCAAACACAGTTCACAGCTAAATGAAAAAAGTGAACATTTTAATTTGGGCTGCCTTTTAGGTTTTTTTTTTTTTTACTCATAGTGCAAATGAGCCTGGCACTGGTGCATGGCCATCAGCACTCTGGATAGCTCCCATCAAAAAAATGCACCTGTCAGGTAACTTTACTCTCACACAAGGTGTACGTTCAGTGAGTTTAGATTAAAAGGATGGCTGATGCAGTGTTCAATTAGAGTTTACAGATAGATTTACACAAGGTGTCAGAATGCCATTTTTCAGAAATTTTAGATTATGAAGGCAACATTAAATATAAATATGTTTCATAACTATGTTTATTGCAAAAATGTATCATTAATCTTGTTATACAAGGCCAGTATAATGTGTGGAAATTATATTAAACGCGACACTGACGATATTTAATTCAAAATTCAATTGCATGGATATGATTTTCACAACAGCTTTGTTACAATTATTATAAGTTATTACATATCATAAGTGTGTGTTTAGGACAGTATATATGTTATTTACTCCACCATGTATTACTCAGGACATGTAATTCCATGCATCTGAAATGCATGTACATCACAAACACTGCCTTTTACGTAGAAATGCAGTCCCATGAATACTTTAAGTCACACACATTTAGGTATCTCCTAAGTATATCTACATTTTCTTTCTTACATTTCTGTATCTCTAACTAAAATGTAAAAAATATGTTCTCCATTGGCATGGACAGTTAATAAGTCAAGTTTCACATCTTATCCTTCTGTTTTCATGAGTTAAAATTCCAGGTGGTATTACTCAGTCTTACTTATGTTCAAGTCCCAACAACTCAATATGTCACAAGTCATATGGTATTTTTACTCCTACATTGAATGACTGCAACAAACAGCATGAAGCATTTCAATGTTCAACACTGGAGCATGTGGCAAAAGGCTGAGCATTACACATGGCCAAATCTCACTAGCATATTTCACATCTTTCATGTTTTATGACATAATCAGTGGAAATGTATCTGCCACAACATTGCTGAGCTTTCATGTGAGCAAATGCAGTTTGTAATACTGTGCTTCTTTGTGCACAAGCTGCTTCATGAGAGATCTGAATTAGGCAGCAATTAAGAGACATATTCTAACTCTGCTTCTGCAGACATAGCAGGTGAAGGTAGGGATGATGTACCAATTAGAGAACAAATGAGTGGTTTCAAGGAGTCCAGGATTTTTTTTAACTCTCCTCATGAAGCACTTAAGGTGAAGGCTGTGACAAGAGAATTATCGCAAGTCACTAAGTTGAGGCTTGATATAGCTTGGCCAAGGCTGACTCCAATGTAACTGGCATCCACACACTAGGGAACAGTGTTGTCAGCAGTACAGTGACATAAAGAGTCACTAGCTGGACCACCTGAGACAATGAGAGGATGACTTTAAGACTGGAAACACACCTCAGTTGTGTAAGCAGAGTTGCCCATCAGCAATCTATGATATAGCACTGATTACCCAACCAAGAAAGTTAGTCATTATACTTTCTGTGAAGGCTGCCAGGCTAGCCAGATAGAATTGTGCAGATCATTCTATCATTTGTAAATATGGATGTTGAACTACAGACTTATTTTCTTAATTGAAAGAACATATTGTGAAATGTTGAAATACAGGCTTCTTTTCTTACATGAAAGAATATGCTGTGAAATGTTGAACTTAAAAGAATGTAGCAACATTGCCCTCTGCTGTAATGAAAGCTAAGTCAAGCATTTCTTGTCTGTTCTTTGAAGTTGAAATTATTTCATGCCTGTCCCTTTGAAGTTAGAATTTGGAGTCGATGAGTCTGGAGTGAAGCATCCTGCCTATTGTTTTAACTTAAGGAATACTTACTAGAGTTTACATGTGGAATGTCTTTTATTGATGTACTTTCCTGCAGGTGTAAGATAACCATTCTGTAATAACTGTTAGGCTGGGAACACCAGGAAAGTCTGAAATTATGTAATGGGAATCTGTACTGAAAATATCAATTTAAACAGAGAGAACCAGAGATTATTAAGCATTTTTATTTTGACCATCCAACTCAAAGCACTGTCTAGCTCATACGTAAGTTATCTTAGACTTGTGTTTTCTTTTAGAAATAGCTAGAAACTAGAAAGATTAGATTAAGTGTTTTTCTGTGAAGTCAGAACTGTACTACTGAATTATTTTAAGTTTCTCTGTGATCTCTGAGCTCTTGGCTAGCACTGTGTACCAAGAAGTACTATCTAGTGTTTTTATTATTTATTATTAAATAGTTTAAAACCTTTCAAGTGTGGCTGTTTTGTGTAGAGATAATTTAAGCTCTAGAGTGCATTGCGTATTTATAGAGTTGACTGTCCAAGTCGCTCTAAATAAGCCTTGACTGTTTAGTCACAACTGCCCATTGGATAATAATATTGCACAGTAATAATTGCACACCCTTTTAAGGGCCTTTGAGTAGCTGATAAGTATTAGTGGGTGGTGGCAAGTGGAACTACCATATAGTCTGGGAGAAAGGGACACAGCTGGAGAAACTGTACCAGTCTTCCCCAGGAGTGTCTGTGTGGTTGTATAAACTCTTCTCAAAGTGCAAGTATGTGTGTGTGTGTGTGTGTGTCAGCTACATGGACAGGGACACGAAGCACTGGTTGGACAGAGAGGGTGCTAGAGGTTTTAGCTTGCCCACTAGGCTGAAATCTGGACCCTATAGCTGTGCCAGTGGGGACTTTTATTGGGGACCTGGAGAGCAAGGCAGCAACTAGCCCCAGACTGACTGTGTGCTCTTAAGGGAAATTGTACTTTACTGTGTGTATTTGTTTCCTTTCCTCATATATGAGATGCCCTCTCTGGTGTTAGTGGTGAGGATTGAGGCTCCTTGGCTTGGCCAGGGTATGGGTGTCACACCTTCATATCTTGTTTTCTTTTCTCTGTTGTATAGCTGCAGATGAGATAGCAGGAACCCATGAGGCACATCTCAAAAATGCATAAGGTAAATGTATATCAGCTGTGAATGGAAAGTAAGAATTTTTTTTCAGTCTGTTAATCTATAACATCTTTAGCAAGCATAATTACATTTCTATATCAAGCATACATGCCTGTTCCAGTAGTTCTTTATGACTGAATTAGGCAGTGAGCACACCATCTTAAATGTGTGTGGGTTCAATATCCAAAAATACACATTAGATTTTTTTTTACAAGATAGTGTTACAAAATATTAAATGCAGTACTGCATGAAATTAACAATTCAATTTTTGTAAATTAAGTTATTAACTTTGAAAGCATATATCTGCCTCACTGCCAAACTGGAAGGGTTGAAAAGGTCCTGCATTATACTGTCAAATCAATGTCATGCTCAAAAAATGAGTGAAGTAACTGATACAGGAGACAGTAATGACAGCTCTGAGGGTGAGGAATAGATTCTCACCATTTTCAAGATTGACCTGGATGTGCATCTGAGATCCTCAAACTATCTCCAGTCATGGTGTACCCAACCTTTTGTGTCCATCCCCATCCTGGTCTGTGTTGTGTACCTTCATCTGCTGCCTAACCTGCCTGACACTTTCATTCCTAAGGACATTTCCCAACATTCCTTTCTCTCCCAATAAATAAATAAATAAAATGGGCACCTGTTCTAGAGAAAAATTATGCCCCATACATGACCCTCTATTTTTCCTTTTGCATCATCTTGACAAACTTGATGTGGTCCAATTGGCTATACAGCATTATTCTTCTGTCATCACCCATTCCTAGTATAGTGACTCTCTAAAGTTATGAAATTGTGTGTAAAATTCTACATTTATGATATGAATAAGTGGATAGCTATGGTGATCTTCCACCACCATCCTGCAAATTCTAGTTTTCTTGCTCATGTCCCACCCTCTGCTTTTCTCCCATTTTCACCACTGTCCTATCAACTCCTTTTTTGCATGTTTAATCTGTTAAAAAAAAAAAAAAAAAAACTCACAAATGGCCAGAAATGCCCCGTCAAAAAGCCTTCACTTTTTGTCCTCAGTTTTATTACATTCCAACAGTTATTCTAAGCTACTCGGTTTTGATTTAAGCTCTTGGACTTCAAACTAGTTATCCTGCATAAGGAAAGTTTGTGGTCTAAATTTTTGTGGCTGGACAGGTAGCTTACACTTAAAAGTGTCTCGGTTCTAATGTAAACACTTGGACTGCAGACCAGTTATTTTACGTTAAGAAAGGTTGTGGTCTACACTCCTGTAGGAGGAGAGGGTTGCCTCCACCGTTCTGAGATGGGAATTATGGTGAAGGCTTATTGTGCCAACTATTCTAAGTGTCTTTGTTCTGATTTAAGGACTTGGGTTCCAAACCAGTTATTTTACACTAGTAATGTTTGCAGTTAGCACTGTACTGGCACTACTGTCTAGACAGATTTTTTTTTTTTTACTATTAGAGCATCTAGTTTGCACATAGCTGAGCATTGCTCATCACGTGTCTTGTCTTATTGATCTATTCAATATTTAAATTTCCCTCACTCCTCCCTAGAAGTCATGGATATGCACTTCCTGACTCTCTCTTTGGCCATACTGGTTGAGATGGGTATTCTGAGACATTGTAGCAATTGCTTCATATACACTGATAACCCACTTATTCTTAATAAAACAGATAAAGTATATGAGAGGCATAAATACACTTCAGTGCTGTGGACAAATCTCTCTAAATACCACCAAAACTAATCTTATACAGGTTGTCAGTGATACTTGCACCACGCATACTACACAGAGTAATGAATGAACACATAAAACTACTTATACTGATGCACTTACAAGTAACCTTCCTAAAACACTAAGACCTCCTACACAGTACATTCAAAGAAAGGGTCCTACGACATCGTATAAACACTCCATTAAACCACCACCTGCAGATGCACATTGTAGCACTGTATCCAGTCCCTCCACTGTTAAGCCCTTAAGGCAAATCAGTGCACAGCCAAATTTCCTGGTCATTGCTGATTTAATAGTGAGGCACACCGATGTCCACCTCATCAGACTGAGTAAGGAAAAAGTAACAGTTAGCTACCTTTCTGATGCTAGGATCCATCAAGTCACACAGGCACTCAAGTCACTGAGCCACAGTTAGCAGTATGACTCAGTCATAGTCCATGTAGGTTTTAATGACCTGAGATGTATGACCCTTGACTTTATGAAGTGAAACATGAGCAAGCTCACTGATTGTCTCTCTCAGGAAGGTATGAGCAAAACACTAAGCAGCACACCACCTTCTCCAAGGATGATGTCATGTTACTAACAAAATTATTGATTTTAACAAGATTGACTTAGCTTCTGGTGTCAGCATGGGGGGGAGGGGCACACTCTGATGGCCAGGGAAGATGTGGTTGACAGACCACAATACTATGCCATGGGTTGTCTACACTTATCCATTCTAGCCTTTTGAATATTGACAAAGAACTTTTCCAACCCATAGCACCTTTTCTAGGCAATGCCAAACTAATAAACCTACCTGCTTAACTGATCGTATGAAGAACATCTGAAGGTGGTACTACTCGATCTGGAATTCTTAACAAGAAACTCTATTCCCTGCAAGCCTTCCACTTCTTGGAGTGTAGATATCTGTGTAGTAACAGAGACATGGTTTAAAGTTGTACAGAATTGCCTAACAAATCAAGGTTATAATGCCTTCCACATCTTTAGACCAGCTACTGCATAGGAGGGAACTAAAGGTGAAGAAGTTTCATTCTTTATTAAAACTAGCCTCACATCCCGACTACTTTAAACTAGATGACTCACTGGAACTCATACATGTGCAACTCACTATACACAGGATGTCACATCACATCCTTGCAACCTATATCCCAGGAAATCCATACTACCTATTCTCAATGTACTAGAGTCCTTCACCATTCAATCCAATATGATATTCATGGGGGATCTCAACTACCCCTCTACAGATTGGGAATCCTATACCACTTCTAATGCACAGGACCAGCGATTCCTAAACCTTGTCAATGCCAATATCCTGGAACAGTTGGTCCATTTTCCTACAATGAGAGCAAACATCCCTGACCTTGTACTCATGAACATGGGGCGGCTGATGCTCCTCACCCAATGTAATGGCTTTGCTCATCAGATCTGACCATAAGGCAGCGTTACTGGAAATACAAATTAAACTCAATAGATCCATCATAACCAAAAACTTTTAGGAACTATTCTAAGGCTACCCTCTCTCTACTAAGCAACAGCTTGGCTAAATTTCAAGCATTCACAAACCTAATAAACATTGTAGCATATGCTGAGCTATTTGTAGAATCCCTGTACAGAAATAGTGCTAGGTGTATAGAGTGAACTGTGGCCACTCATTAAGAATAAGACAAACATCAAAGACAGGCCATACTGGTGAAATCACAATAGCAATTGGTTATACAACAAAAGAAAAAAAATTGACCAAGCATAGGGGAAACAAACCATACATACTTAAAGCCCCTTAACCAATTTAAACAGGCAGTTATGAGGGTTAATTCAACAGGGGAAATGTACAACAATCCGCCAAACTTACTGTAAATGGCATCACTCTCACACTAAACCGGAGACCACCACCAACCTTTTGTCCAACAGGTTCAGCTCATATTTGTCCCTCTACTCCTCCTAATAGACTAAAAGAAATACCAAATATCACAATTGCCCCCAACCATTACTAGGGAACAGGTCATCAATGCACTTTCCAAGGGCAAAAACACTGCATTGATGGGTCCCAACATCATCCCAAGATGTTTAATGAATAAAATGAAAGATGACCTCTCTGGTCCACATGAATCACGTCTTAACTCATTCACTCCAATGGAGCACAGGAAGTTTTACACTATAACTTCCAATGGGCAGAGCCTAAGCCTTTTGACAGAATCAAACTATGTCCTCACATTTCAAACAAATGTTCACAGAGGTTATGAAAGAAGGATAAATGGCAAATCCTTCAGCACTAATTTTTTGCAGTGGTAGTATTCTTTAGGTTCTAGGTCTTAAACTGAATTTTATAACTCAGAGTAAACACAGTAACTGTTATGTTTGTGATATTTTGTAAACAACTTACAATCAACTACTCAAGTTACATACATACTGTCACAGCAGCATTTTATTCATCTAGATGAGAGTTTTCATAAGAGGCTAAGGAGTTCTGTCTGTGTTTTGTGTTTGTTGCAATATTTAGAAAAATCTGAAAATTATATCTATGTAAATTAATATTGTAAAAACATTTAATATCGCTTAACCTGCAAAAGATAAGAGGTCAAATATTAATGCAGATGAGTTTGCCATTGTGTAAGTTTTAAGATGAAATATTTTAAAACCCTGTACATAGCATGGTTTTGGAATTATTTATTCTAATATGAACAAGCAATATGTAATGCCTAGAGGCATCAGTAGGAGTTATCTGCAGATGCACCTGGAGGTGTCACTCAGATTTAATGAGTTAACTGGAGTCTTCAATCACATTTTGTACCCAATGGATGGAAGATGGCTACAGTCATTTTTCATCCAGTCACTGATCCAGGTAACTACAGGTCCATAAGCCTTACCAGCCTCATATTAAGGCCATGGAAAAATAATCATGGACATGATAAATGAGGACATAGGTAACCTGCAAATGCTGGACCTATCATGGTTCAGCTTTGTTAAAGGAAGGTTATGCCTATTAATCTGGTGGACTTTTTTGAGAGGGTCAACAAAGTGCTGGATGAAAGTAAGACTGTGCACACAGATTACTTCAACCTGGCCAAGGCTTTTGATACAATACCCCAGTCAGGCATTATAGACAAGCTCAATAATTTAGGTATAAACCCTTTTATCATTCACTGGATAGCCAATTGGCTCACTGATAGGACATAGGAGATCAGAATAGATGAGGCCACCTCCACAAAGAAGCCAATAACTAGTGTAGTTCCCCAGGGCTTTGTAATGGACCTGTTCCTTTTTGGCATCTATTTCTCTGAAATGCAAGGAAATGCTGAAGGTTTATGGCTGACTATATTTGCAGATGATTGCAAGCTGGGGGTTATCGACTCCCCTGCAGACACAAGCATTGTTCAAGAAGGTCTATCTCTGACTGACAAATGCTGCCAAAGCTGTGGTCTTAAACTCAGTGCGAAGAAATGCATAATTGTACCCTTTGGTAAGTCAAGTATGGCCTCCGCTGTAAATGGACATGAGTCCAGTCGGACTATCCTGGTAAACAAATGTAAAATAAATAAATAAATAAATACATATCCTGGCTTATTAACATGTTGATAATATTCACCTAAGAGTCGACCCAGTGGTCAGGGATGTAGGTAGCCATGTAGACACAGTAGCCTTACCTTCAATTGTCATGTAGCCACAGTGGTGAAGAAATCCTTTTATGCTATGCAACATATCAGTAAGGGCATGGCATATAGGTCCGAAGAAGTCATTATAGGTTCATAGGTAGGTACTAGGCTATCGGCCCGAGGGCCTACATAATGCTAGCCAACAAGGTTCCCTGGCTTATGCCACCCAAGAATGTTATTTCCCTGTGCCACTGTCGAGCAGAGACACAGAAGTGATCCCCGGGGTGTATTTCCTATTTCCCATCCACTCATCAAGATTTTTCTTGAAGAGTGCTAAATAAGAACTTTGCTTGACATACATGGGTAGCCTGTTCTAGAGTATGGGAAGTCTCTGGGACAGGAATCTATCCCTCCGTCATGTCCCGTTTATTGTGGTGACAAGGTTTAGGTCCCTAGACCATGTAGCTGGGAGGGATTGGGATTTATTTAGGTGTAGCTGTCCAACAACTCTGGAATTGACATAGCTTTCTATGTTAGGCAGAGATCACCTTGGAGTAGGCGATATGCTAGCGTGTAAAACAGAAGTTTTTTGAGATGGCCAGTGTAGGGCATTTGTTTGAGGCCAGTAATCCTCTTTGTGAGGTACTTCTGTTGCCTTTTTGGCTGCTGCAGATGTCTTGTGAGGTACATTCCAAAAGGAGGGTTGTACTCTGTAATGGGTCTAATGAGTGTCGAGTACAGGGGAACAATGACCTCTTTTTTCCTGGATGAGAACCCTTTTATGATGAGGTGTGCCATGTAGAAGGACTTACTGACTACTGTGGCGATGTAACTATTAAAGGGCAGACTACTGTCCACCTGGGTCCAAAGGTCAATTATCACTCATTCGGTGTTAAGTAGACTGCTGTCTATGTAGTGGTTCATGGGTACAGAGTTTTTACCAAAGGGAATGACAATGCACTTTTTGGTATTGAGCTTGAGACCATGGCTCTAACACCAGGCATCTGTCTCAGTGAGGCCCTTCTGTAGGATTTCCACATCATTTGGGGACTCGACTATGATTTTTAGTTTGCAGTCATCTTCGAACTTCGTTAGCCAGAGGCCTTCTGTGTTAGCCTGTACTTCAGAGAAGTAGATACCAAACAGGAGAGGTCCCAGGACTGAACCCTGTGGTACTCCACTTGTCACTGGTTTGAGGTCAGATTTGGAGTGTGCAACTTTTACCAGCCAGTCGGCAACCCATCTTGTGATGTAATGATTTATACCTAGTTTAGTGAGTTTAGCTATAATTCCAGAAATGGGGATGGTGTCGAAAGCCTTGGTGAGGTCAAGATAGGCTGTGTGAACCACCTTACCCTCATCAGGCTCATCAGGCTAATAGGGCGATAGTTCCTGGGATCAGTGGTGGCTCCCCCTTTGTGGAGTGGGATAACTGTTGCTGTACGCCATTCAGTGAGGACAAAGCCTGATGTGAGTCTATGATTGAACATGGTGCTTAGGTGGGGAGCCAGTCGATTCTGAAGTTCATGTAAAATGCAGCCTGGGATGTTGTCGGTCCCATGGATGCTGTGTTTTTGGCTTTAGAGAGTGCAGCTTTTACCTATGTTGTTGTGATTACAGGGACTCTGCATTCTTCCTGTATAGATATGGGCCCTTTATGTGGTTGGGGGGGGGTAAAGTTAGCACTGAACCTATCTGCCAGGATGTTGGCAATACCAGTTGGTTCTGTAATTTTCTTGCCTTTGTGATTCCTGACATAGCTATAGAATGCTTTGTGGTTGTCCTTAGAATCAGTAGTGATTTTGTTTTCATAGCTAGTCTTGGAGGATCTTACAAGGGATCTCAGCTTCTTACTGAGGCTGACTAGGGAGCTCCTCCACTCATGGGATTTTACTCCCTTTTTGCAACAATTTCTTCCTTCTGTTGTACAGTTTGTTTTTGGTAGGGGACCACCAGATTGGCTTCCTTTTTTTTGGAGGATAGCATCTTGGTTCTGTTTGGGATAGCACGATCCATGCACTCATGTAAGTGCTTATAGAGTGCATTTGTGTAGGATTCAGCAGTCATAACTGTATTGTCCATCTGCATGGGTGTCATGAAGTTCACCACTTCTGCCTTAAAAAGCATGAAGATGGCTTTGGAGAAATTTTTAACCATGGTTTCCTTAATGAGGGGTGGGGGTGGGATGTGAATATCAAGGGTGATTAGCTTATGGTCGGATCGGACCTATGAGGAGTTGACTTCAGGTGTGGAACACAGGTCACTCAAGTTGGTAATGACTAGGTCTTGGATATTGTTGCCCCTGGTGGGGGTGTGGATAAGTTGATCTAGGGCATTGGAGTTTATGAATTCCAGAAAGCGTTGTGTGAAGGAGTTGGTACACAAGTAGTTTTCCCAGTTAATGGTGGGGTAGTTGAAATCACCCATTATTAGGGTGTTTGGTTGAATCCTTATATTTTCCAGTACATCAAGTAAAGAGGAGTGGGAATCTTGGGGCATGGTGGGGAATCTGTAGCAAGTCTCTGGAACATGTGTCCCACTGTAGTCTACCTTTATCAGACCAATCAGAGAGTACAATGCTCCTTTTGTTATGTACCTGACCAGACATATTCAGCAAATAAAGTGACCTCAGAGGTTCCTTACAAAAAGAATAGGAGTAACAAACCTGCCTTATGCAGAACACCTTAAAGCCCTTTTCTTATACTCAGTCTCCTATAGAATGCTGGGGGCTGATCTATACCTTGATTACAAGGCATCTGCAAACTCCATACTTATGAATCTTCTACATATTCTTAAGTCAAAGACTACCAGATATGCAAGGACTAGGGACCTGGATTTTGTCTGTGACTTAAACAGAACATGCTGGAAAGACACATGTCCCAGAGACTTCCCATCCATGTGAAGCTGAGTTCATCTATTATCCAGTTTAAGCATAACCCAGACAAGTGGATAGGGAATAGGACATTTACACTGGACCTGTCACCCATGTTCCTTATTGACAGAGTTAGCTTATAAATGCTTGGCCCACAATGTTCTATTTGGATACAGGACATCATTATTCTTTCAGGAAAACTTGGCTTAGGTTAGAAAGACTGTCCCAGGTCATAAGCCTAGTAACAATCTATGAATCTATTTGCACAGAGATTGGTATTGTGCAGCAGTGCTGAGTGATGATGAATGGCATTTCACATCATATGGCAATGGCTGGTGAGTTTTTGCCATCACCTACACAAGTCCAATTATCTTTTCTCAAATGTGATTAAATCCTCTGCACTATTGGAATACAGAGTAAAGTCACCAGTTTGAAACAGCTGCTCTAACAGTTTTTAGGCTGTTAAATGTAATGAACTAGAAGTTCATAGGTTCATAGGTAGGTACTAGGCTGTTGGCCCTAGGGCCTATATAAGTCTAGCCAAAAAGGAACCCTGGCTTTCGCCACCAAAGAAAATTATTTTCCTGTGCCACTGTTGAGCAGAGGCACAGAGGTGATCCCCGAGGTGAATTTCCTATTTCCCATCCGATCATCAAGATTTTTCTTGAAGAGTGCTAATGAGGAGCTTTGTTTGATATAGATAGGTAGTTTGTTCCAGAGTATGGGAAGTCTCTGGGACAGGAATCTATCCCTCCAACATTTTCTGTTTAGGTCCCTAGAGCGTACAGCTTGGAGGGACTGGGATTTTTTTAACTGGAGCATGTCCAACAGCTCTGGGTTTGACATAGCTTTGTATGTTAGGCAGAGATTGCCTCTGAGTTGACGATATGTGACGGAGTAAAGCTGGAGTTTTTTGAGACAGTCTGCATAGGGAATCTGTTTGAGACCAGTAATCCTCTTTGTGAGGTATTTCTGTGGCCTTTCCAGTTGTTGTAGATGTCTTGTGAGGTACATACCAAAAGGGGCATTGTACTCTATAATGGGTATAATGAGTGACGAGTAGAGGGGAACAATGATCTCTTTTTTCCTGGATGAGAAACCTTTTGTGATGAGGTGTGCCATGTAGAATGATTTCCTGACAACTGTGGTGATGTGATTATCAAAGTAGAGACTACGTTCCACCTGTGTCCCAAGGTCTGTTATCACACTTTTGGTGTTAAGTAGAATACCACTTTGAGCTTGAGGCCATGGCTTTGACACCAGGCATCTGTCTCAGTGAGGCCCTTTTGTAGGATGTCCACATTGTTAGGAGTTTCGATTATGTCTCCTAGTTTGCAGTCATCTGTGAACTTCGTTAGCCTGTACTTCAGAAAAGTAGATACCAAACAGGAGGGGACCTAGGACTGAACCCTGTGGTAATCCACTTGTCACTTGTCTGAAGTCGGATTTGGAGTCTTGTACTTTCATAGTGTGGGTTCTGTCAGTGAGCCAGTTGGCAACCCATCTTGTGACATAGGGATTTATACCTAGTTTAATGAGTTTATCTATAATTCCAGAGTGGGGGATGGTGTCAAAAGCCTTGGCGAGATCTAGATAGGCTGTGTGAAATACCTTACCCTCGTTTACGGCTTTGGTGACTGCTTCTAAGAAGTCTATCAAGTTTAGGATACATGATCTGCCTTTTACAAACCTGAACTGGGTGGGGTCCAGAGTTTGGAGATTACTAATGTCTTTCTTTATAAGTTCCATGATGATACATTCCTTGGCCTTGCAAAGCAGGCTCGTTAGACTAATGGGGCGGTAGTTCCCAGGGTCTGTGGTGGCTCCCCCTTTGTGGAGTGGGATAACCATCGCTGTGCGCCATTCAGTGGGCACAAAGCCTGAGGGGAGGCTATGACTGAACATGGTGCTTAGGTGGAGTGCCAGTTCATTCTGTAGATCATGTAGAATGCAGTCTGGGATGTTGCCAGGTCCCATGGATGCTGTGTTCGTGGCTTTAGAGAGAGTGTTTTTACCTGTGCAGCCATGATTATAGGAACTTTACATTCTGCATTATTCATTCTATTTTAAGATTGAAGCATTATACCATTTCTAATTGTTGTTAATCTTTAATTGGCCACATTGAATTCATGTGACATGATAAGTGCTATATAATGTGGGTTTTTTTACTGGTTGTTGTTAGTCCTGATGAAGTGTCAAGACATAAATGCTGTATAATGTGTTTTTTTTACTGGTTGTTAGTCCTAATCGGTGTGTTGAGATATTTCTTCTGACTGTAGACTGATGTTTTTGCATTAATGTCAAGGATTTCATTAAAACTGTATGTCATATTATTTCATTTCATTTTATATTTCTATCATATGCTTAATTCCAAATGTCTATTTATTTCTAGTTACAATATTTCATAAACATAGCATTTGACCAGCACAGCAAGAAAGCATTTGCAAAATCATCCTACTCCCAATAGATAAATTTAGTAAAGAAATCTTATCCTGCCTATGTTTTAATCTTGCATCTACTCTCCTACACCTTATTTCTCCCTTTATTAAACACTTTATTGTGCAAAGTATGAAGAAATACACCTGTGGTAGTGGAGATGATAAATGAGCCAGCAATAAATTCCAAAGTTTATTCAAAAGACATTGATCTCTTTCATTCCGAAGATTCTTACAACTTCATCAGGATTAACCACCACCAGTAAAAAAAAAAAACACATTATATAGCACTTATGTCACATGAATTCAAAGTGGCCAATTAAAGATTAAGAACAATTAGAAACAGTATAATGCTTCAAACTTAAAATAGAATTAATAGTGCAGAGCATTACAGAGTAATAATGAGCTAACAGTTAGGAGTAACATACATAATGGCGGTCCTAAATACCCCATAAAAAAAACTTTTGACATTTTTCTCTCCATCTCTTTCTCTCTTTTTACCCCTTCCACTTCTGTAAGTTGTCACTGTCCCTTCAATTGTGTGATTTTAAAATGAGTGAATTAGGACTTCCTTTGTGATGTGCTGTTAGATAATACACTGATATTTGTATACTTTCAAGGGCTCTAATCCAGAAGTATGTCAAACTGTTATTGACTGAGTGCATTAAATTATTTTGTGTGTAGCTGTTGCTCCATGTTGTTTTGACCCAGCATTATCCTGTTTCTGTCATGATCGACTTACTTCCTATCTCCTTGTGTTTGCATCCCCCGCCCCATATCATCACTCTGTCTCATCAGCATTTGTTCAATGCCTGGGATCTGTAACTTAGGGGGAATGAAAGTACATAGCTTGTGGCAAAATCTTGTGAGTTTTTACCTTTGGTCATGCTACTCTTCTACTGATAGCAAACTAATCTTCTCTTGAACAAGCTCAAGAGTTGAATGTACACCATGTAGAATGTTCTATTTGTAAATATGGTTAGGAAACATTCTGCACTGGATTATTTATTATGCTGTTGACTGTAATGTACACCTTATGTAATTCTAACATTTTCTTTACTGTGCTGAAGCCTTTTGCCTACATTCTCCCTTCTCTCTCTCTCTGTTTTGTGACACTCCCTTCTTCATTAGCACTATAAGAAAAATGTTGATGAGTGGATGGGAAATAGGAAATACTCCCCGGGGATCACTTCTGTCTCTCTGCTCGACAGTGGCACAGGAAAATAACTTTCTTGGGTGGCGTAAGCCAGGGAACCTTGTTGGCTAGGCTTACGTAGGCCTTTGGGCCAATAACCTAGTGCCTACCTATGAACCAGAAGAATTAAGATTGTGAAGTAAAGCTTCCTGTGAGGTGTGCTGGCATAATTCACATGTGTGTAAAATGCTGTTGGCATACTGTCAAGTGTTCAAATCTAGAAATATGTAAAAGTCATATATAATGTTTTATTTACATTACTGTTATATGTGCAAGTGTTGTCTACATATCTTAGTGACACACCATTGTCCTGCTTATGTCTCTGTCACGGTTGTACTTTCCGACTCCTGCTTGTGCTGTATTGGACACACCATGACAGATTACTTATCAGGAAAACATAACAGTAACATACCACAAAGATGTTAAAAAAATGTCCCAGAAAAATATAACATTCTTTTTCTCTATCCCCGTTTCAATGTCTGTATGTTCCCACTTCTGCAGCATCAACTTTTTACTGTTTCATATTCATTATGCTACTGGATGTAACGTGCACATTATTGGATTTAGCAATTGTTATGAGTGCAATTAAGACTACTGCATTCTCCTTTGCTTCAGTCTATTGACATATTTGAACTTTGTGATGGCGGAGTTCTTAAGCATTGCAGTTAGATAATATTTAGGTCTGTAGATTTTTTTGGAATACTGTTAAAGTTTGAATCCATATATATGTCAAAGTGTTTCTAAATGTTTTATATGACTTCTTTGTGTTTATGTGTTGGGTACACATTTTATTAACACACCTTATCCAGCTGCTGTATTATGTGCTTAAGACTTCCACTGCAGTGCATGTGATTTGTACATATGTCATAAGTTAGTGGACTTGCATGTTCAATTCTGGCAAAGGGCAACATTATATGAATGCACTGACATTCCACAAACACTGCATCAAGTTATCAATTTTACAACATTATAGACAGAAATGTAAACTAATTTTGTAATTCCTGCCAGTGAAATATTTCTTCTGCAAATGTAATGTGAGTTCTCCTGTGGCACATGCATTAAGTAATGTTATATTACTGTTTAGGATTTACATGTTTCAAGGTACTAGGCCCCTTTTTTGCAGTTGCCAAATGACAGCAAGAAACAAAAACATGTGCATTTCTGATACGTAGGAGACAACAGCTGTAGGGTTTATTTCTTCTTGTTTATACATGATGAAGTGGAGAGTAAAGCAGTACAGTTGGTTATCACACATACATTCTTCCTATATAAGACATATTTAATAACTGCAGGCTATGAGAATGGCCCCTAATATATCCACTGTCTATTATTATCTAAACTTAGCATATTATTAACATTGATATCACAGTTATACCCCTTTGCTATACTGTTGCATTGTGTCCCTCTCATATACTTTGTTAGCATGTCGTTTTATTTATGTGCATGGGTCAAGAATTGTGAACAAGATTAATTACTATATCTGTATGGAAGCATTTATGTTCAAAATGTTTCTTTGCGACCTGCTCACATTTGACTGCATTACCTGAGCAAATGTTCTCATTTTGCCCTCCCCTCTTATTTCTGCAGTAATGCAATTGTATGTTAAATACATTCTCCCCATTTAACTTACTCTGCATCTTAATTCTTTTCATCATCTTGCCCTTACTTCGTATAAGCTGTCCAGATGTGCTCGCATAATAAGTTTGCCTATAGGAAAGCTATTTTGTTTTACACTGTCTGCTTATGCTATCCTGCACCTTTTCAAGGCTGCCAACATTTCTGCTGGCCGCAAAAAGGTGCTTATAAATGTACATAAGCAGCATGCATATTCAATGTGCCCTGCTACTCATCCCACTAATGCACTTAAATCGTGTAGGCTTCACACAAAGCCTACACAATTGTTAATGAATCCCATGGTACAACTTTTGTCAATAGCAATGTCTTACCTAATTTAAATAGTATGGATTGCTCTTATTCTTCACTAAAAAGAATTACTATCAAGATTAGATGGACTGAGCCTTCAAGTAATAAACCTAAGACCCCTACTTGTTAGTCAGGAAACAGAGAAGAAAAGACCTTCAACAAATGACATTACTATGTCACTTTAGTAATATATGTGTTTTAATTAATTTTAAATTAACAGATTATCTCTTTACTTTAAGACTATAGCCTGATCTTAATGATGCATTCATGCTAACATATGTTAAAAAAGGGGGGAAAGGTAAGACATTTATAATTACTGTACATGCACGGTATATCTTTCAGTCAACCAGTGATACACTTACTTGCATGATTCTAATATCAGAACAGCAAAACAGAATATATGCTTATTAATTCTATTAAAGAATAGATATGATAATATGTAGTATGTATATCATTTTTTTTCTTGAAACTGATTAATATGTCTGGTCTATTATGTTCACTTTTTATTATGATAAACTGATGAAGTCTGTTTTGGTTGTTAAGTCTTCTCATTTTTTTGAGTTCTTTTATGCACTGATTGAAGTAAGAAATAGCTTAAATAATTTAGACGCATTATTTGACAAACAGTAATGGTGGATGCTTGTGTTTACTGTTGTCATTTTAGTTAACTTTGGATTATAATTAGTTGGTGTTTCATTGATTAGATGGAACCACACCCTTCAGCAGCTCAAGTAAATCCTTGTAGTAAATGACCGCAAAACACTTTAGGAGTGGTAAAACACATTTTATTAAAGCAAAATAACAAATAGATAAGCGCTTTCGTCAATAACCTTCTCAACTTCATCAGATAAGAACAAATCCAGAAAACACTATTAAGTACATTCTGCAAGAAAATCAAATAATAAACCAATCCCATCACACTGACTAAAGGAGACCTCCCTGAACTCATAAATATTCATGAAATGCAGTCATAAAAACATTCTTAAAAAAACACTCTTTAAAACCAGCATTTAAATGTTATTAACAGGTACAAAAGTGCTAAAAATAAAATAAATATACACACAATATATATAAAATCTATAAAATAATGTTTATATGAAAATATATAAAAATATATAAAATATATATATATATATATATATATATAATTTATATGTACGTATATGTATATATATATATATATATATATATTACCTTTCCATTGCTTTTAGTTTTAACAGGCAAGCAATGGAGAGTGACTCATTTAATCCTGGCCATTGCCCTGCATTTAGGCCGACCTGCCAAATTAATTCTTCCTTTTCCAAAAGCAGCCCCCATGGGCCACCTCTTTTATCCAGGTTGACTGAGTCCACAATGAAAAATTTGAAAGAGTGGTCTGATTTTCCCCAAAATCCTATGGTTGGGGTGACCATGCACAACCTAGGGAGGACATGGTCCCTACTGAGCCTTTTTTAGGGGTTGAAGAATTTCCACCACTGAGACAGTCGGAATGACTGAGGGAGCAAAATTACAGAGAGAACAACCCACAGGGCCCTCATTATGCCAACAGGGGCCGGGGGGATATGCTTTCAACCTGAGGAAGGGTGCCTATACGAGGTACTAACTATGTCTGCTGATGTTGATACGGCTCCCCCTGGTTTGTCTATTTCTTTATATCATGATGGCGACTTCAAAGTTTTCAATTATTCTAGTGTACCTATTGACAGTACAGACTGTGATATTTTTGCTAGAGGATTGAATTTTTTTCCTGATAAAAGTACCAATATTGAAGCAGCATTATTGGATTTGAAGTTGTATACTAGAAAATTGAATCTGAATGTTTTATTTAAGGATTATAGGTCAATCATGGATCCCATTAGGTTATCCAGTACCTTTAACCCCCCCCCCCATTCATCCCTCACTACAACTTTTCGAAAAAAAAATGTGAATTAGATATAAGAAATGTTAAAATTGCAAAAAAGCAAAAATGGGATTTGAAACAGGATGAGATGAATACGTTAAGACAACTTTCTGATAATAAGAACCTCTGGATAATGAAACCGGACAAGAGGGGTGGGATTGTCATGATGAATATGGTGTACTACAATATTAAAATGAGGTGTTTGCTTCCAGGTAAAGCTTACATGCAATCTTCGTTTAATGAATTACTTGGTGCATATAAGAAAGTAAGCGTTTTACAGGATTTATTCATTGAAGGTAGTCTCTCTCTGGATGAATTTAATTTTTTAAGCATAGCACAGCCTAGGATCCCTGTCATTTTTGGGTTACCCAAGATACATAAAGATTTGGATCAACCACATATGTGGCCTATAGCCAGGGGCTCTATTACCCACCCTAAAGCCAAATTTTTGGACATCAGATTGAAGGACTTTGTTCAACATGAACCTTTACTATGTAAGGACTCATGGGACGTTTTGAAAAGGATTAACATGTTAGAATTTGATGAAATAATCAGTTTCATCACAGTCAATGTCAGAGATTTATATAAGGTAATACCACATACCATAGGCATGGAATGGTTTTGTGACTTTTTGGTGGGTAATGGCCTTTTCCAGCCACTGGTTAACACCTACGAGACATTATTAGAACTAATATTCACAAATAATTTAATTCTATTCAAAAATGAACTGTTTTTGCAAATTGAAGGTGTGGCCATGGGGCCAGCGTGCAGTGGTTTGTATGCCAACATAATTATGTTGGAATGGGAAAGGAGATTTTTAATGAATGCCCCATGGTTTAAGTTCTGCACATTGTACACACGTTTTTTGGATGATGTCTTTATTTGTTGGAATGGTCCAAGAGAAGAGATCCCTTTATTTTTAGACTATATTAATGGCACAGCCAGTTTTTTAAAGTTCACACATGAGGTTAACGGTGAACAAATAGCATATTTGGACATCTTATTGAAGAAAGAGTGTCATTTGAAGGCCTTTGTAGCACAAATTCATAGGAAAGCAACCTATTCAAACAGCTTTTTGCATTTTGATAGTGCACACCCATTTAAACAAAAGAGAGGAGTAGTAAAGGGCCAGTTTGTAAGGGCAGCCCAGATGGTTAGTCTATTCAAAAACTTCTTAGATGAGTGTGACCATCTGAAGGCTATGTTTTGCAAGAGGGGTTACCCGCTATGGCTCCTTAATGAAGTCATGATTGAGGTGGTCAGCAAAAGAGAACATTTTTTTTTAAAACTCTTGTTAGTTCACTATGAGGTGATTTCTGCCCAGGGCATGCTCCCTATTGATGCCTGTTTGGTAAATGGAATAGGAACTGACTTGACCCATTCAAATGTTGAACAGAATTCAAATTTTAAAATATGCTTTTATTACTTTTCATAGTAACAGTAAGGCTGTGTTGCATATTTTATTCATAAATTGGGCTATATTACTTAATGATAGGGATATCAGAGAATGTGTTGGTACTAAACCAAATATTGTTTTTAAGAGAGGGATGAACCTAAAATGCCTTTTAGAGTCCAACAGAAATGTGGTACATGCAGGGTCTATGAAAAAATGTGGTTTCTGTGCTCAGTGTAGTTTTGTGATGGAAGGTCATGAATTTTTGGTGAATGGTTTTAAAATACAGGTGAACAGGAAGGTGTATTGTCATACTGAAAGTTGTTTATTGTGTAGTGTGTAATGTTTCAATATCAGAAAGACTGAGAGGAAATTTAAAAACAGAATTTGTGAGCATTTAAGGGATATCAGACTTGGGAAATCCACAAATGCCTTAAGTAAACATTGTACAGAAAAATCAGGCCACTCTCAAATCTTTCATTGT
Source organism: Protopterus annectens (assembly GCF_019279795.1). Lineage (NCBI taxonomy): Eukaryota > Metazoa > Chordata > Ceratodontiformes > Protopteridae > Protopterus > Protopterus annectens. The sequence goes on from NC_056748.1 coordinate 592,755,833, forward strand.
GGACACTGTTGACCTGGATAAAAGAGGTGGCCCATGGGGGCTGCTTTTGGAAAAGAAAGAATTAATTTGGCAGGTCCACCTAAATGCAGGGCAATGGCCAGGAATGGTAGGGATAGTGAACACAGAAGTGGTACTGGCACTAAAAAATGTGGCAGCTGTGCATATTGTAAGTACATCTTTGAAGTAGGGTCCACGGTTTTGGGAAATTACACACAAACTAAACTATTTTTTTTAAGAAAGATAATTGTAATAGTAGGGGTATAGTTTATTTAGCAATGTGTGAGGACTGCTCATGTTTTTATGTCGGAAAGACAGAGATCTCTGGGGAAGCGTGTTTATGAACATAAGTATATAGTATAAGGAAAAAAACAGTAATAACGCCCTTTTTAAGCATCGTTCTTTACAACCTTCACACACAGGATTTTTATTTGGTATTCTAGAGCAGGTACCCATTGAACCTGGGGGGGGGGTGACTGGGAAAATTAGCTTTGTTGTAGAGAGGCATGTTGGCAGCTTAGATTAAATGCTACTACTACCCCAGGACTTAACGATCATGTTTCTACGGTGCACACATTTGGGAAATTATACTATAATATGAATGTACACTTTTTTATATATCTAGATTCAGTGAGTGTTAATATTGTTTATATATATTTCTTATATTTCAAGTGATTGTTCATGAGTACTTGAATTATGAAATTCTGTTCCTTTAAAATTCATTCTGTATAGTTATTTTAACAGGTTTTGGGCCTTTTTATGTAGAAGGGTATTTAAAGTGTGATCTTTGTCTTGGATTTTAATCATTTTGAAAAAGTCCTGCATTGTAGCAGGACAAAAGCGCTTGTGTTATTTTGTAGTAAACTTTTTTTTCTGTGAGTTGCCTTGTCACTGAGTGCCCTAACCACTTGTTTTTTGTTATCGGTTTGGATTCAGCAGTTTTTCCTTGGGTTAGAGTATAGTTCTATCTTCTTCTTCTTCTTCTTTCGGCTTTTTCCCGGTTAGGGGTCGCCACAGCGGATCACCTTGTCCGCACATTGATTGGCAGTAGAGTTTTTTACGGTGTCGAGTTGCCAGCCCGGCGCCCAACCTTCCACAGAAGGCACACATACACGCACACCTAGGGCCAATTTAGTGTGTCCAATCCACCTGCAGCATGTCTTTGGGATGTGGGAGGAAACTGGAGCACCCGGAGGAAACCCACGCGACCACAGGGAGGACATGCAGACTCCGCACAGAAGGCACCCCAGCCAAGGATCGAACTGGAGAACCTCTTACTGTGAGGTGGCAATGCTAACCACTGCACCACCGTGGCCACCCTATAGTTCTATAACTATCATTAACCAATTGGTTGATATGTTTAGAAAAATTCATAGCTTAATCTACCCATATACCCAGGTCCTTAAATCAGTCTACAGTTTCAATCACTGTGTGTTGTATTAACATATTTTCCTTTCAGTTCATGTCTCCCAAATTTCATATGCTTAGTTTTTGATGTATTTATCAGCATATTATTGTCTTGTGCCCAAATGGTCAAGTTAGTCAGATTATTTTGCAGACATACCTTATCTGTAACACATGTAATCAGTTTACCCAATTTCAGGTTGTCTGCATATAGACTATAGACCACCTCAGATGAAAAAGTTAGGTCTGAAAGATATAGTTTAAACAAGTAAGGGCCTAAGACAGAGGCATGTTGGACACTCTGACTGTAACCAAGCTTTCACTTGTCCAGTTGCTGTATGTTACTTGCCATGTCCTCTTTGTAATCCATGCAGCTATTCATCTTATCAAGAGTACATCAATACCTAGTTGTATTAATTTACTGATCAGTGTTTTGTGTATACCCTCTCAAATGCTGAAGTTAAATGTATATAAATTACATCACAGCACAATTTTTCGTTCATAGCTATTATATTGTTATAGAACATCATATTACAGGTGATAATACATCCATTTTCAGCGTATTCATGCTGATATACGGTTTAAAGTCCTAACCTATCCAGTTCTGGCAATAACTTTTCCAATATTATCTTCTCCATTATTTTTCCACAACATGAAAATAGATTTAGGGGCTATATGACTCTGGGTTTGTCCTACTCCCTTTTCTCTTAAAGACCAGTTTAATAAGCACATCTCTCCAATCTCGAATAATCTCCCCATATTTATATGACCTAGTGAATAATAGATATAGTGGTACCTAAGTAACATAAGTTCTTGCTGAAGTATTCTCAGGTCATTGTTACTAATTCCATCTCCTCCCTGTGCTTTGTTTGGAACCAGTGTGCAGAGATCTTTTTCAATATAATCTAATTTTATTCCAGTATCTAGGGTTACCTGGGATGTCACTAGCACAACGGTATCAACCCTTTTGTGGAGCCAAACTGTTTTGCATAAGATTTTGTAAATATATCTATAATCTGTTGTGTCTCAGAATAAATTTTAGAATCTGCACACAGTTTATCAATTTGTGTCTTTACTCTGTCCCATCCACATCATATGTATCTATAAAATGTTTCCTATTATGCTCAATATAGTTATATAAATTTTCTTCAAATTTTTCTCGATCTTGTCTCACTCTATGATTAATCTGTTTGAACAGCTTGTTTATTTCAGTTTTCAAAGTTGTAGTTCGACCTTTCTTCCATTTCTTATATTTTTTTCTCTCTCACCTTAATCAGATACATTGTTCTTATGGCAATATATCTCCGATATTGTATGCTTAGATCCTGATGTTAAGCAGTTTTTTTGCACTCAATTTTTCTTTCAAAACTTTCCACATTCCATTTGCAGTTTTTCCACTTAACACCTCATTCCAGTTAGTTTTACATAGTGACCAATTTGCTTCCATATAATCTGTAATTAACCTTCTGTGCAATGGTTTAGATTTCAATTTGGCAGAATTATCTAGCAACAAATTAACCTTTATAACCCCATGATCACTGCACATCAATGTTGGTAAAATTTGAAGTAACAGTAATGTCTTTAGGAGCACAAACAGTATGTTTTATCCCCCAGTAGGTTTTTTTACAATCTGCAGCAATTGTTTTTCTTGAATATATGTTGTGAATAATTCCTTACTAACTTTGTTGAATCAATATTATTCCAGTCTGTTTCTGGTAAATTTAAGTCCCCAGCTATAATTTCTCTCTTGTTTTTCATGTAAGTAATGTATGAATTCCTCTAGGTCATCTGCACTTGACTTTGGTGGTTGATACACTCCAACAATTGTTATATGCTCCAGGGTTATCTTTATTGTCACAGTTACACAGTCTATAGTATTGGTGTTATCACTGAACATGTAATAATCACAGGTCTCATAACTATCTTTAACCCCCATCATAACACCTCCACCTGATTTTTTTGTTAGAATGTCTGTTACAGTAAAAACATTTATACCCTGACAGAACTGGTTTCCAGTCATTTTTCTTTAACCATGTTTCGCTGCGTTAGCGTTGTCACCTCACAGTTAGACGTTGCCCGTTCAATTCTCAGTTAGAGCGTCTTCTGTGGTGACATGCATGAATGGGCGTTCCTTCGTTGAAGGTTGTGCGTTAGGCCCGGCAAGCCAGCACGTAAAAATCTACTGCCAATCATTAGCGGACCGGAGTTCCGCTGTGGCGACCCCTAATCGGGAAAAGCCAAAAGACAAACAACAACAACAACATGTTTCACAAACATAACATCACTTATCAGAACGTAGCAAATTTTTCAATAAAAAGTTTTATTATTAATGCTCCTAGCATTTACAACCATCAGAGATGCATCAAATGTTGCAAACTGAGAACTGATACATTTGTAACCTGGCAAAAATCCTGCCTAGTATTTGTCAAATATTGCAAAATATCTGCTGCAAAAATTCTCTTCCCTGATTTTGATAAATGCACGCCATCCTGTCTGAACAAATGTGTGCCCAAAACCAGGCTTGGGTGCTCTACATATTTACATTTTTTAAAACAGGACATTTTTTTTTTCCATGTAGGCATTTACCCAAAAAATCTTTTCATTCACAGTGACCTGACTATTCTTTCTTTAAGTGATATGTGAAAAATACATCCCAACACCAATACAAGTTATACTAAGAGGGCTGTTAGTTCCCTATTAAAAGTCAGAGGATCCTTGTGGATGACATCATCTGTACCAACATGAATAAAAACGGATCTGCACTAATTACATTAATGCGTTCCAAGGCTTGCCTCACATCTTTTATTTTTGCTCCTGGCAAGCATAACACTATTTAATGCTCATTATCTTTGCTGCAAATATAAATATCTGTTCCTCTAATAACTGAATCTCCAATTACAAGAATATCTTTGCTTGCCAGCTCTGAAGAATCTAGAGCTTCTAATACAATAATATCTGCTCTATCAGTTGTTACAAAAGATAGATCTTCATCACCATTAGTCTTATTAATCCCACTGTTTTCATTTTGTATTACATTCTCATTGAGCTAGTATTGTAAATCCACAACTTGAGCCACGTGGTCAACATCTGTCTTTCTCTCCTTTTTTCTTACGGTAATGTTCTTCAGTCCTTCCATGCTCAATTTTGATTTTTTCTTTTTCACCTGCCCCTTGCCTCTTTTTTCTACCTTCTCTTTTGGAAAAGTGCTGCATTTTTCTGTAGACTGAAGGTTTACTGATAGGAAAATATTATCACTCCCTCTAACCAGTGTGTTACATAACTAAGTAGTGTCCCTTTTAGTACTTATTCTCTTTCCTTTACTGCCATTGATCAGTTTATTTTTCTTCCGTGCTATTTGTTGTGAACTTCTTCCTTTTTTTTTGTTTCCTTCTAAACAAACCAGATCCTCAGACTGCTGAATACTTGCATCTGGAATTCCAATGTAGTGAAGGGTCATCGTCTTGTTTCACAGGGTTTGAATGATCTTTGCAGACAATAGATGCATCATTTCCTAAATGTGTTCTGTTTGTTCTCTGCCTTACGTTATTTATTTCACCACTCCAGTCATTAATATATGAAACAAGAGTTCTCTATGCCATGCCAATTGGACAAGTGCAATCATCATCATTAAGTTTAGATTTACTTCTAACAATGGTAAGCAAGTCATCCACATTTTGACATGAGGAACACAGATCACCAGAGTTATCAGCTGTTAGCTTTAAATATGCATAGCATTTACTACACTGTACAAGATATTTGTGCATTAGCAAATCATTAATTGCATACTTATTTAAGGAATCCATAATCAGCTTCAAATTAATAAAATATTGTAAAAGAAAAGAATAATTATAATCGGTAACCACAGAATTCAGAGAGAACTGAAATCAACATATGACAAAACAATTAAATGAGCAGTATACGACTAAATACTAAAGTAAGTAGAGTAACGTTTTGAGCATACCAGTTTGCAAGTCAGACAAAAGTTGTGATTCCTTTACGTCACAGGCGAAGGCGAGCAACAGCTTCTGCTCACTATCACTCGCACGTCATTTTAACAGTAAAGATCAGTAAATCACAAACCAAGGTAGGATTATTTAGATATGGTCAGGATTTTCCTCTGCAGTCTGTGTGAATTTATAACTGTCTAGTTTTCTAGGGGTGGCTACAGCTTGGCTGTCTAAAACCTATCCCTTCCTAACAACCAACAGTGAAATTAAAGGTAAAACAACAAAATACAAATCAAAGTACATCTTGTTAACAAGCTATCCCTTCATACCTACAAACAGTGAAAAACAGTGATAACAAATAAAATATAAAATCAAATAAAACTTTTCTTATCAGTCAACTCCACAGTAAATCACAAACCAATGTAAGATTGTTTAGATATGCTGAACTATACTGACTTATGTAACCCTTACACCCACCCTATGAACTAGTGTAAAGATATGTTCATAAGCAACACCATGCTTTTCTGGCTATGCCATAACATTTTTTTTTTTAAATGGAAGCAGCAAAGCATAAATTATACCTCAAATCATGAAATACTTAATGTTCAAACTAAAGTAGGTTGTACCAATGGCAGAAATTATGCTTGACTTATCCAAGGCACAGGATATCATACATTGCATGTAAAGTAACTGAACCATTCATCACTTCCTGTTCCCAGATTTTGTTAAGACTTCCAGAGTTTTTTGTGAAGGTTACCATCGTGTACGCCTAGCGGCAACATTTTTTACTTCAAAGACAACCCTAATGTAGTGTTTTATCATGAAGACCTGCACAACACTTGCTATCTCTGAAGTCAAGCTGTAAGCTAAGGAGTCAGTTCAGAGGACAGATATATGCTAATTAGTTGATTGCTCTCTCCCCTCCAGCACTACCTCAAGGAAGGCATCTAAGTACCACGTAATTCATGAAATCATTCAGAAGTGTAAATCAGCATGACTGCTCCTATCATGGTGTGGTAGTGTTTATCTATCAAAGCAGAGGTAAGTGATGGGGACTTTAATGCTATGGTAGTAGGGGAGTGTATGCAAGAGATATGAAATAACGTTTCTGCCTGGGTGGCGGCAGTAGGGAACTTACTAGGGGGGCAGGTAGGTATGGGCATGTGTGTGAATTGATGAGTATGTGAGTAACATTAAGTGGGTAGGGGACTGTATGTATTGGGGTTGCTGTTATACCCCACAGACCCCTGGACTATTTAATGACCATAGTGTGCAACACTTGGTTGGGGGGGGCGCTAACAACCAGGTATCACAACATAAGAATTGTGCCCTAAAGGTACTTAAAGCAGTACAGGGATCATGGGTGGTGGGAATACTAGGCATTAGAGAGACTACCCTTTTACCATAATGGCACTTCTAACATATAGGGATTGAGTGTGGGGCATACTATACACCAGGGATTACTTTAAATCAGATGGTGTAGCTGCATTTAAACCAGTATGGGGACCAGGAGTGGAAGAAACTAATAGACACTAGGGATATGTTATGGGTCTGCAACCCTCTGTGATAGCCTAGTGTTGAAAAAGAATACACTGACACCATTTGGTCACTGAAGAGGTAGGTAAGGACTGTGATGTGTGTGTGTGTGTGTGAGATACCTCTCAGCCTTTTAGAAAAACAAAACAATAAACAATGGGGGTGGGGGGGCAAAGGCCCAACAATTAGTGCAATTGTAAATATTGCTCTTACAAATGTAAAAGGTTGATAGAACAACAGGTTTTCCCTTAGCATGAAATTTATGAAGGATATGAAGTCTGAAACTCAAATGGCTGTCATTATTTTCTGACTTCAATCCTCAAAGATTTGGCAATAATTTGCTAGAAAAACAGAATTTTATGAGGAATGGACCAAAAATATGAGGAAAAAGTTTGAACATTCTGCAAAATCTCGACAATTGAGAGGTAAGGTGTGTATGTTTGTGTGTGTGCTTGCATGTATAATTTAACATGCGTGTGAGTTTGTGAATATGACTAAGAGGTCAGGACAGCGCTGCTTACATCATGCAGTTGCAGCAGTTAACTAGCAGAAGAAGTGCTGATCTGCACATTGCAGTAGGAATCATGCAAATTATCATCTGTCATTATCAGAAATAACATCTCTATGAATCACAGAATGCCATATCACATTAACAGACACATTTTACCATGGTCCTTAACACGATGTGGTAGGGCTTTCATGAATCCCTGGGTTCATTCTAAAGCTGTATACAGATTACCTCTAACAGTAATCTAAATTGCCACTCATATAGTACCTGCTTTGACATCATACAACGTCTCACAGTTTTATGAAATGTAAAAATATTTGTACTGTAACTTAACTAAGTCATGCACCAAGAACCCAACCTTAAAGACTGAAACCATGCAGGTTTTTAATAATCTCAGGAAGGCCTACAACATTTCTACCAATTTAGATCTGGTGTCTTTCTGTTTTTCTGTATAACATATGCTAGAAAGTTTTGTTGTAAACATTCTTAATTTTCATATGTTTGAAAATTTTGAAAAGTTTCTGACTGTATGCTAAAACATTTATTTTAAATGGCTTTATGTTAATATTAGTGAGTATGATATGGACTCTGATTTTGGTACAGCTGTTTTCTGACTTTAAGCCATGCAATGTATATGGAGGATCATGAGATAAAAGGATATTGAGACTAGCTCATCTACCCATTTGCCAAATAAGAAAACAAATTAAATGTTTTCCTAGAAATTAATAAACAAAGCTTGTGAATTACCATGTAATAACACACACTATATCTAATCAAACTACATATTGGATGTAACAATTTCTGCAAAGGAAACAAAAGTAGTGCTACCATTCAAATATTTCTAAAATTTAGTGAACTGCTTGGTTCCTTTCCAAATGAGGCTGGGGAGATAACCAATTTGTACAGGGACATCTTCGGGTGAGGGTCAGGGGTCAGGCAGGAATAGTAATGGGAATTAAGGTAGTAGTGGAAGAGAATTAGTGGTGGGGTTGGAAGGGTTGTGGGAATGGATGGGATAAATTGGGGAAGTAGGAGGGTTGGGAATGTGATAAGTTCAAGGAGGGGCTTAACTGGTTTTGTGCGAGTGTAACTGGTTAAGGGATCAGATTTTGTTGTAAACTTGCTATCTGCCCTTCCTCTCTCTTTTAGAAATATTGAGGATTGTGTGGTTATTTTTAAAGATTTCGAGTTTAGGTGGAGAAGAGGGCTAGGTTTGTCCCTCTTCTGTTCCCCCTCTGGTGTTGGATGTTTAATTCAATGAGCTGAGGAATGAAAGTGAGAGATGGGACCCTGCTTGATAAGGAAAAGTAAGCAAGCAATGGTGAGGATGCTGCTTGATAATTAAAGCAAGTGAGCGGAGGGGAGAACGCTGCTTATATGGTTATGGTGAGTGAGGTTACGATGCCTTAGTAAATGGTTATATAGAGGTTCATGCTGTGATCAGTAAAATGAAATATTGTTCGATAACGCTATGTTTATGCAAGTTTAATAAAGGTCATCAAATCTCATTTGGTGTGGTGTGTTTATTGAAGGGGACCAGGACAAATGACAAATAATCTCTGTATCTTACATATAACTAAGCAACCCATTATGATCTCATTGGCTTTGGGGGGGGGGGGTGCAGTGTTTTTTTTTTTGCATTTTCAGTCACTGTAGATTCACTCTAAAGTGATCCCCCGTGAACATTTAATATCTATGTCATAAAATACTGAAAACTCATATGAGAGACTCACAAAAGCCGGAAAAAAAGAGAAACTCATAAAATACTACTCACTGGACTAAATTGAAAAATATTGCATACTTCTTTCTCACTAAAACAGCCCTGTATCAGTAAATCCCTGCTACAAAACTAACATGAAGTATCATTTGGGAGCAATACTGTCAGGGAAAGTTTTTTTTTGAAACAATGTGCAGGGTGACAAAATGACACAAAATATAGACATCTCAAAACAGGCACAACATTAACTCTATCCCCTCACCTAACCCTTTCTCTAAACCTACCCCAAGAACACTTGCATATTCACAGCTGCTATGACAGTCTTGGATATCTTCACAGTCACCACTTTTTCATTCAAACATGTTTTCCTACATACACCTGCTTGCCTACACTAAATAAAACTAAAATCAACCAAATGTGATCAACTCAAATGAGCATTCCCTCATTTGTGCACTTTGTCTTTTCACACCCACAAAACCTTTCTACCAAATGTGTATAGTAGTGTGTGTGTGTGTGTGTGTGTGTGTGGATAGATAGACAATTTATTTTTATTCAAGTGTGAAGCTATAACTGTTGCTGTGCTCCACCAAGGCAGAATGGGTTCTGACATGAAATGTTTGAAATAATTTCTTGCAAAGGAAATACCTATGATAGCAGAGCAATAAAGTAATCCCATGTCAGCTTCACTTTATCTCACATAAGGTTGCCTCATATACAAGAAGGAGAAGTGACAGAAGAAACCAGAGCACAGTCTTGAAAATACTACATATGTTTGCAACACAAAAATGGGCATAAATGACACTGAAACTTCCTGCTTTGGTCTCTCCAACATGCAATAACATTATGCATAACATTTTTAAGTAAACTTGAGAAATGCAGCATACAAAATGTCTTGCTAACTTTGTGAATTTAGCCTTTTATATATTTTTAAACAGCTTTCAGAGTAGTGTTATAGTCCTTCTCATTACACTAGTTATAGTTATGTTTCTTCTGTCTTTTGTGTGTGTCAGACTCACTTATGACCACATGCAAATATGAAAACAGAAGTGTAGAATTTATACTTCTAAGCAATTACAAGCCAGATGGTTCAAATGCAGATGTGCACACTTAAAGACTTGTGTAAATAAGGCAGACACTGATTCATGCTCATTGCTTCAAGGAAACTGGTTTCAATAATTGACGAATTACTAGAAGACTGAGTAAATTAGTTTAGCCTCGTATAAATAAATATCAGCTTCACAATTATGTAAGATATCAAATGCAATAACATTTTCTCGTGCAGTCTGAAAACTTCACTCACGTTTTGAACTACTGACTAATATACATATTAAAGTTAGCAAAAATGACATTGTTTTATACTAACTTTGTATCACTGTAGGAGCAAGGAATGATTTTTTGTGAACATAGTTTGTTCACTGTTTTAATTGCCATTTCTCAAGTAGACATCATTCTGCAAAGTGTCCACCTTAAAATTACTTTTACTCATGGTGTCTTACTATTAGAAGTTGATAATCATATATTCTGAAAAGGCACATACATAAATGTTCCCTATAATGAACCCGTTCTTATTCTGACATAATAAAAATGTCATTGAATAAGACCACAAAAAGAAAGAAGTGGACATTTACTGTGTTCTTTCTCCCTCTTTGTTGTCCTTATTTATTTATTTTATATTTGTTGACCGGGTTTGTCCGACTGGGCTACACATGTCCATTTTCAGCGGAGGCCAAGGAGAAAAGCTCCAACAGAAAATAGAAATTTTACATATTAAATTCATATAGAAATGCATTCATCAGTACCACACATTAGTGCATTACAGTGTCATACATTAAACTGTGGCAAGTGAAATACATAGAAATACATTAATCAGAGGGATACATTCATAATTACATATTATGTGCATAATAGTGCAATAGTTACATAGCTGAAATATTTTACTAGTTATGTTTGTACAGTGATGTACCAAGAGGAAAAGATAAAGTAGTAGGTTTGTTTATTGAAGGGAAGGATGAGAGAAGAGAAGTAGAAGGATATAGGGGAGTGTTTACAGGGGATAATTATATTGGCAAGTCCATTTTTCATGAAGGTATTTTTTGTAGTGGTTTTGAATTGACTGGGATGTTCAAGGGATCTTATATCTAATGGTTGGCTATTCCAGGCCTTGGAAGGGTTAAAGCTATAGACTAGGTAACCCATTTTGGCCCTTGGCTTCTAGATCTTTAGTAGGCCTTGTTCAGAACTGCGGAGTAATCTAGTGGGTAGGCAATGAGAGATTAGAGGTGAGATAGTTGGATAGAAAGAGGGTTTGTAGAGAATGGAATGAATAATCAGAAACTGATTATACCAAAGCAGGTTAGGTAATTCTAGCCAATTTAGTTCTTTTAGTGAGAGACAGTTATGGGACTTGTAAGAATTTTGGGCAGCAAATCTGACAATCCTGTTATAAGTTGTTTCTAACTTGTTTAGTAGTCCAGTGTTAAGGCTGGTGAGAATATGGGAGCTATAAAGTAAAGTGGGTAAGAAGTAGGCATTTGCAAGGGTTAGTTTTGCTGTTTTGGTAAGATATTTTTGTTTCTATAGAGGAGACCTAGCTTGAGATGTGTTTTTTGGATACAATTATTGATGTGTAAATCAAAGGTTAGTCTATCATCAATAGTAACACCTAAGAGTTTTGTATTGGTGTCCACCTGTATTTGTGTATTATTTTGTGGCAGTATGGAGAAGGAAAACTTTATGTGGTTAAGGTTTTTAGAGAAAAAGAGTAGTAATTTGGTTTCCTTTGGATTAAGGATAAGTTGGTTTGCAGATGGCCAGTTTTCTACAGAGTTAAAAGAGGACTGTGTGTCTGATTTTAGTTGAGTTGGTGATTCAGCAATAGTGATAAGTGTAGAATCATCTGCGTTTTGTATCAGTGAGGATCCAGGACAGGAACAGTAGAGAAGGTTGGTAAAGATGTTAAAAAGAAGTGATCCAAGGATGGAGCCTTGTGGAACACCCGTTTTAACAGGAAGAAGAGGGGAGAAAGCTGAGAGCCATTTGACTGATTAGAGTCTATCAGAGAGAGAGCTGTTAAACCAAGATATGGTGGATGGAGAGAAGTGTAAGTTTGCTAGTTTAAGGAGAAGAAGTTTATGAGAGACTGTATCAAAGACTTTAGAGAGGTCAATGAATATACAGGAAATACATTTGTTACTGTCTCTAGCTAGTGATACAGAGTTTAGGAAAGACAGGAGAGCTGATGTAGTGTTGTGCATGGGACAGAAGCTATGTTGGGTAGGTGTGAGTAGATTTTCTTGCAGAAGGTAGTGTAAGACTTGACTGTATATAAATTTTTTCCAGAATTTTGGAGAGTGGTGAGAGTATGGCTATGGGTCTAAAATTAGTTATATCTGTAGAGTTTCCTCCTTTGTGTATTGGAAGGGTGTAAAATTGCGTCCAAATGGAACGGACTGTGGGTTCCGTAATAGAGCGGTTTATTAGAATAGAAACTGGGAAAGCAAGATCATCATCAGCAACCTGAAGAAATGCAGAGGGAATGTTGTCTATGGATGTGGAGCAAGGTTTTAATTTAGATAGAGTTTTAATATAGTTAGTGGAGACAGGTTTATGGGAAAAGGTAGTGGTAGGGTTACTACCGATAGAAGAGTTTGAGATATTAGGTCTATTATTGTTGGTGGGATGGCTTGTGTCTTGATTTAGTAATTTGGATACTGACTCTATAAAGTAGTTGTTAAATATGGATATAGTTTCCTCATGTGTTTTGTCAGAATGAGGGTTAGAGGAGGCTTGCGTATCTGGGTGTAGTATTTGATTTACAGAGTGCCAGAACTTTTTAGGGTTGGATTTAAAGGTAGAAGATAGATTATTATAGACGTTTTTCTTATATTTATGTGACTTTTAGCAAGATTTCTAAGTTCTTTATATTTTTGGAGGTCTGGTTAATGTTTAGTTTTAGCCCAAATTTTCCATGCTCTATCTAAGGGAGATATGTTTGGGGTGTAAGTGGATGTTAAGTGATGTGAGTATAAGAAGGAGGAGTAGGAGAGGCAGTAATAGGATGGATGTAGTTAGAACTGCATAGATTTTACTCTTGGAGGAGTACATATTGTAGGGTGTTTTTAGTTAATAAAATGCACGGAAGTACAGTTTTTTTGATCGATTAGATAGTGGATAATAGTGTATACCAGCTAGTACCAGTAAGGGGGGGGTGAAGTTAGAATATTTTGTTGCAGCAGCAAATGCGTTGAGGTATAGTCTATTATGGAGTGAAAGACGGGAGGGTTATGTTGTGGGCGGTGCAAAGTAATTAGCTATAAAGGCAATGATATGGGGGTGGGAGAGGAGCAAAGTGAGCCCAAGCAAAGCAAGGGCGAATTGACGGGTTGAGCCAAGCCCAGAGTCAAACACAATCACTAAAAACTCTAACAGAATAAGGCTACGTACTGTTCATAGTACAAATAAGAGGTTTTGTTGTGTAGTACTATCAGGTAAGAAATGACTTAAAACAAGCTGGGTAAGGAGTATCTTAACACAGGTTAGAGTCCAGCATGTAACAGACGTTTGTTGAAACTAACAGGCAGTCTATTAAGAAATAGGGGGGGGGCCCTTGCTGCCAAGCTACTTTACAGCATACCAACTTGCTAGACAGTACAGCAGATAATGTCTTAAATAAGTATATTGTCAAATGTAAAAACTAAGCCAACATACTTTGCAGATAAGGAGATACTGCAAGGTAAGAGAACAGAGCTGTGTGATGAGCGAGTTTTGTTGCAACCATTTAATGCAGTATGCAGGACTTTTAACAGTACGCTATCAGTATGGAGATAAAAAACACAAACTTGACTGATAGCAGAGGAGACAAAAAATAATAAAAATTGTTAACAAATATGGGGTTTAGCACACAAAAGATAGATGGAGGTATTTTAGAGAGGACAGAAAGAGAAACTCAAACAATATAAACACAAACTGTTAAGACTACCACATCTGCATTCACTCTAGCACAGTAGTACAAATGCAATGCTGCACAAAATTTAGCTTTAAAATGCTGCTACAGTTAATAAATATACTTAGAAAAAAAAAAAACAGTTAATACAGATGTGTAATCAGGGTGAAAAAGTGATACATTCCTCTGAACATAGCAGAACACACAGTCACAGCTAGACAGCAGGCTATTACACCTGTTGCAGTAAGCATTATATAACTACAGCATATTTGAAATATATGACAAGTAAAATGTTGTTACTAAAGCAGGGAAAATAGTAAGCAAACAAATGCATTAACCAATAGATAAAACTCACAACAAGATAGCTTGGTCCATAGTAAGACAGCTAAAAGTACTGTAGATGAACCAGGCATGAAAGTATACAGTGCAGCATTTATAATAAGTGTGTTTTAAAATGGAGCAGACAGCTACTCAAATAATCTTAGTAGCTGTAGTTGAATCAGACATAATGTATACAGGACAGCATTTACATTAGTGAGTTCTAAAACACAGAGCAGGCATCTAGTCAACAAGTCTAAATAGCTGTAATCACAAAATTAGTTGAACCAGGCATAAAGTATATAGTGCAGCATTTACATTAGTGAGTTTTAAAACACAGAGCAAGCCTGTAGTCAACAAGTCTAAAATAGCTGTAGTCACAAAAATATGACAAACAAGTAAAATAACTTTCAGGTAAAGATAGCACATGGTGAGATTTCAATGTACCATGGTACTTTGTGTTACTGTTTCAGCCAAATGTCATACAATCAACCTGCCCATTTCCACTTATATTTCCAATGTCTCTGGTGTTACATTTAGAGATGCTAATGAAAAAAGAGAATATACTGTCATTTCTTGTGTTAGAAAGCCACTTATTGAAAACACCTGATTCTACAAGCCTAGTGAACAGAATGAAGAATAATTTAAATATTTATGAAAATGTAAAATAACAAGCACAGTGCAGGTCCACGGCTGATAAAAGACAAAATATTAGATCCAATGTAGTCAAAAAGTTTAATAAAAAAGATGAGCGCTTTCACAATTCAAACAATTTCTTCTTCAGATCACAAAAAGACCAAAAAAACACAGGTTTAAATACTCCATCAACTAACAATAATTAGTCATGTGATATGTAAAACAGTAGTAAATGTGCTCAGGAAGAGAGCTATTTAAAAAGACAACCACAGTAAAAAAACATCCTTCATAAAAAATATGTATAACCAAGATACATAAAAACTGTTAAAAATTCTAGAACACTCTAAATGACCTGAAAAATCTAAATTTTTTTTTATATATTATGTTAACTAATGTAGTATAAATATTATATAAAATTACTTCCTCAAACCCCTGTTCTTTAATTCTGGTTTCAAGGGAACTACATCATTTAGACCGGAACCTTTATGTGCTCCGAGTCTAAGAATCCATCTAGTTTCATTGCGTTCAGCGGTATTAATAATATCACCTAGTCTCATATCAGTCCTGGTAACCTCCAATACCTGAAAGGTAAATATATGCTGATCCCCTTCCTGTGCTACATACACTAATCTTTTACTAATACAATATAAATGGTCTCTTATCCGTTCACTGAGACGTCTCTTGGTCTTGCCAACATGACATTTTCTACAATGTCATACACTTAGCTAAATATACTAGATTTTTGGTGTTACAATCTGCTTTACATTAAGCATGAACTTATGTCCAGAGTCAGGCTGTATAAAGCTCGGATCTTCATTTATACTAGTACAAAAATTACAAGCACCATATCTCTTAGTGCCTGTCAGTATATGGTTCATATCTTGCCCTCCATGTTTAGGGTAACATAAGTGTCTTCTTAAAGATTTTTTATTCCTGTAAACAAAAGAGGGCTTAGTTTCAAGAATTCCAGCTGTATTTTCATCAGTTTGCAAAACATGCCAATGTTTATTAACTATATTCTTAAAAACATTGACTTCACTATTGTATGATAAATTAAAACAAAATTTTCTTTCTCTAGATCTGTGGTTTGAAACACTTCTTCTCTGGGGTGAGGAAAAATAAGGTTTACCAAGATTCTTTCTCTCCTTCCTAATTACTTCACTCGTTTTATGAACCTCAGTACTATCATAACCCCTGTGTTCAAAATCTTTAATGAGTTTAACCAAGCTCTCTTCAAAATTGATATCATTAACTGTTAATCTTGAGGCATGTAACATTTGTCCTTTCATAACATTGGGGAATACATATCCTGGATGCATACTATCTCTATGCAGGTAAGAAGGTACATATCATTCTTTCCTATAAACATTTGTGGAAATACTGCCATCTTCTTTATCCCGCTGTATATGTACATCCAAATAATGTGAAAACTCAGAAGAGTATTCAAAAGTAAACTTCAGGAAACTGACTCGTGTTCACATAATAAGTTCTGCCTCAGTTCCTTTCCATAAAAGGAAAAGATAATCTATGAAATGACGAAAGAATGCTATATTCTTCCCTATTAGGCATTTAATATATTGAGATTCCCATTCTGCCATTACAAGGTTGGCGTAGCTATTGGCACAAGGAGTGCCCATAGCCACGCCAGCCAATTGCAAATAATAATGGTGTTCAAAAATAAACACATTGTGTTCTAGAGTCATTTCCAGTAAATGACATATAAGGTCAAGGTGTTGTACACTGTATTCACTATTTCTTAAAACAAATGCTTTCATCATTTCTATCCCCTCTGAATTGGGAATGATGGTGAATAGAGATACAACATCCATGGTAACAAAAAAATCTAAATCACAAAACTCTGTAGAATTCAAATACATACAAAACTATTCAAGACATTGTTTACTGTCTTTTAATACTAAGTCATATTTGTCCAGTATAGGTCTCAATTGTTTTTCCATATAGATGGAAAAAGATTCTGTTAACCAGCCAGTGCCCAAAACAATAGGTCTAAATTTAGGGGTTTGTGGGTCCTTGTGTACTTTAGGTAACCCATGTAAATACGTAACCAGTGGTTGTTCAATAATAAAATACTGAAACATTTCCTTGGAAATGATACCCATCTGCAGTGTTTCTATAAGTGCTCTCTGCACTCTTGATTTCATTGCTTCTATTGCAACCACATCAATTTTCTTATAGGCGTTAGAATCACTCAACATATCCCTGATAGTATTCATGATAGTAGAAACAGCAATGCACTCAGAACTATCTCCTTCTGTATAATATAGGCTTACAGTTATTAGTAGCATATTTAATTATGGTTTCCAGTTCTTTGACATTAATCAAACTATTAAACTATTACTGGTGCCAGAAAGTCTGCTCTTCAGTTTTTCCATTAGATATTGCTAGTTCTTTCTCTCTTGCACTTCAAATAGCCTAATCGCTTTGCATTTAAGCAGGACTTTGTAGCTATTATTGTAGCATACCTAAATGTCATCACCACTAGTCATTCTTCATGGAGATAGCTTCAGTACTTAGTAGTTATGACCACACCTCCTGGCATAATTAAAGGGCAGTTCCCTGTGCTTTCTCCTGGTGCACTTGGATGTTCTGAGGCAGTGTAGCAACTGCCTCATGTACACAGGCAACCCTCTCCTCTTACCTCCCAACACAAAGACTTGTGAGAGATGCACTTATATCACCAAATTGGAAGCTTTGCACTCTTCAGCCAAGACCGGACTAACTGGTCAAGAGAAGAAGGTCAACACCTGCACCCCACCACATGGAACACCCACTATCACAATAAAAACACAAACCACACACCCACCTTCGTGGAGGATATCAATAGAAATTTACCCAAACAGCAGACACCTCCAAGCAGAAATGCACTCGACCACCACAACACAGCACAAGCCACAGGACACATAGATCACCTCCACAGTGTGCCCCTCAACCTAAGCCCCTAAGGCTAAACACCTTGCCCAATACACTAATCATAGATGACTCAATAGTGAGGCACACAGATGTCCCACTCACTAAGTTGAATAAGGATAAGGTAACAGTCAGCTATCAGGTGCCAGAATTGAATGCGTAACACACCCACTCAGCTCACTCCACAAGTGCAAGCATGACGCTGTCATTGTCCATGTGGGTATAAATGACCAGAAATGCACCTCCTGGGACTACATGAAAAAGACATGGTGGAGATCTCAGATTATGTGACCCAGGCAGGTATGACACTAGCCATGAGCAGTGTTCTACTGTCACCCAAAATGATACTGCAGTGCGGACAAAAAAATATTGACTTCAACAATTTGCTAAGTTTCTGGTGTCATTCTAAGGGGCTCCACTGTCTGCCTGCTTGGGATTACATGATTGACAGACCTCAATGCTTTACAGAGATGGTCTGCATCTGTCACCCCTAGGTTTCCGGGTACTGGATAAGGCTCTTACCACCCCTATAGTGCCTTTTTTAGGCTATGTTCCAAAGACCAAATTACCACCGTAACAGCTATAAATAAATGCAATCTGAGGGTCAGGCTGCTCAATGCTAGAAGTCTAAATCTCAAGATGCACTTGCTCAAAAGCACTCCTTGAAATGAACAACACTGACATTTGTGCTGTAAAGGAAACCTGGATTAAAGCGGCAGAAACCCCTGTGCTACCAATCTATAACTCATTCCACTCCTTTTGGCCCCAAAACATGGACCAAAACTTCAAAGACAGTGGTATCTCCATATTCATAAGGATATGCACACCTGCAGACTAGTAGCCCAGCATAACACATCCGAGATACTTCAGGTACAATTAACATTGGGTAAGATGGTCATAGCCTGCTATAGGTCTCCAACCATGTCCCTAGAATATCACTCCATGTTCCTAAGCACCATGGACTCTATCAAGGTCCAACCCAAGACTCTCTTACTAGGAGACATCAACTACCCCTCCATTAACTGGGAAAACTACTCAAGCACCAATGTACTGGCCCAACGCTTCCTGAAATTAATCAATTCCAATGCCCTGAACCAGCTCATTCTGACCCCCACTAGAGGAAGCAACTTCCTTGACCTGGTTATTACTAACATGGGTGACTGATGCTCTACACCAATAGTCAATCCCTCCCTGGTCAGATCTGACCATAAACTAATCACCATGGAAATCCACATCTCACCCATACCCCCCCCCCCCCGCAAAGGTAACCAGCTTGAAAAACTTCTCCAAAGCTGACTCCTGAAAACAGAGGTGGCTAACTTCACGGCATCGATGCCAATAGAAAATAGCTGCATGACAGCTTAATCATAGACCCATGCACTGTACAAGCATGTACATAAATGCATGGAGAATCACACACCAATGCACTGTATGAGCATGCACATAAATGCATGGAACTAGCCATACCCAACTGCTCTCCTCCCAAAAAAAAGAAAGCCAATCTCCTGGTTCCCTGCCATTCACAAATTCTACAACAGAAGGAAGAAACTGTTACAGAAAAAGGTGAAGTCCCAAGACTGGAAAAACTCCCTTATTAGTCTCAACAAAAAGTTGAGATCCATCATGAAATCCTCTAAAGCCAGCTAAGAAGGCAGAATTGGTGCAGACACTAAAACAATCACAAAGTCTTCTACAGCTATATCAAGAACCTCCATGGTAATACCCAGATATGCTCTGAGTTACTGCACAATGGTACCTCCTATACTGAGCCAACAGATATTACCAACATACTGGATGACAGATTCAGTGCCAACTTTATCCCTCTCTCTCCCCCTAAAGGACAAGACAACCAAATACCAATGTGGTCCAAAGATCTGTATGGTAAAAACAGCAATCAAGGAGAACAAAACCAAAATGACCACCAAAGCTGAGGCTTCCAGATTTTTAATAATCTTAAAACAATGATAGCAGCATGAAAAATGGATTAGTGCTTTCACGTAGCGAGCTACGCTTCATTAGATCCCAAATAACAAAATACAAAAGCACAGTTTATATATCATCTCAATAATAAGGCTATTAAACAATCAATTAAACAATTAATTAAAGAATAAAATCATTAAATTAAAATAAATTGAAACAGATAAAATAATCATCATTTTTAAAATAATCATCATTTTTAAGACTTTTAAGATTTTCTGTTGTGTCTCGCTGCCAACTCAGGTTTTATATAGACAGCTACATTTAGTCCTGGATTCAAATGTGCCTGAAGTCTCAAAATCCATTTTAATTCAAGCCTTTCTAAAAAAATTATTCATATTACCCTTCCTGATCTTACTCCGTGAAAGCTGTAAAGCCATGAAACTAAAGGTGTGTGTTTTATATTCAGCAATATGTTTTGCCTATGCATTTTGTAAATTGCTATTTTTAATGTCATAAAGGTGAAGATAAATTCTGTCCCTTAAACATTTCACTGTCTTTCCTATATAAAAACAGTTACAATCATTGCAGTTAGCTAAATAAACTAAAGTCTGAGTTTGGCAGGATGCATGAAATCTAGGTGTAAATTCATAATTCATATTGGGATGTTTAAAACATTGAGACTTCGTGATAGCATCACACAGCCTACAATTCGTACAAGGGAAGGTGCTAAGAGGCAACCTCTATGGGACTTTTCCATGTTTATCCTTACATAACAATGGTTTCAAATTCTTATTGTTACGGTAGGTAAAGCTGGGTGTCTGTCCTATAACCTCAGCAGTGGCCCTATCTACCATTAGCAGATGCCAATTACGTTCAACTACATCTCACATTAGTAAGTTATCATTAGCATATTTGGTAATAAAACAAACCTTTTTGCCTCTTTTATTTCTGGCAGCCCTGACAGTTCTATCTATGGAACAATCATGAGTGACACTTGTGAACACATTATCTCTGATAGTTCATATCATTGTGCCAGTATTGCCCCTGTCACTAAACAGGGACTCTAATGTATCAGCCTCAAGATATTGATTCTCATCCCTATAAATTCTTTTAACTCTATTGAACTGTCCCTTGACAATGGTGGAAAAACATGATATGGATGCATGCTGCTATAATCAAGCAGACTGTTTTTCCAACAGGATTTACAAAAAAAGGAAGTCAGTAGGACACCCATGTTACCTTTTTGAACAGTGACATCTAAAAAAATCAGTCTTATCAACAGACATTGTCATCGTAAACTTTAGAAAACTTGTTGTAGATTCTAAATAAGTAATGAACTCTGTCAAGAGATATGAATTCCTCCATCCCATATTAAAATGACGTCGTCCACAAAACGTCTATATAACCTAATATGTGGAATATAAGCACTATTAAACACATGCTGCGTCTCCCAATAATGAACGACTAGGTTTGCATATGAATTCACACATGGGGTGCCCATAGCAACACCCCATTGCTGTAAAACAAATCCTGTACATACAAAAAAAATTATTGATTAATATCAGCTCTAATAGCATGCATATTAACACTACCAGATCATTCATCATATGGCATGCATTTAAGTAATGTCTAACTGCTTCAATGTCATAATCATTGGGGATGGAGATAAACTCTTTACATCAAGTGTCACAAGTAAACATTCACCAATAGCATCATCATCTTTGTAAGTATCTAGGTCGTCCAAAAATTGCATGGTGTCCCTTAGAACAGTGGGAATGTCCTGTACCAAGGGTCCCAATATACTCTCAACATAAATAGAGAGAGTTTCAGTAGCCCACCCACCACCAGAGACAATCGGTCTCATGAGGGGGGGTTGTACAGATTTGTGTATTTTCAGAAGGCCCTTACTATATGGAATGACAGGGAGATCCACATTTAGACAACAATATAGAGATTCATCAATGCCTACACATGCGTAAATCATATAGAGTATCTCTGATATTCAAAGTTATAGCTTCATATTTTGAATCATCAATTTGTAAGTCACATCATCATTAAGCATATCGCGCATGGCCACATCATAATCATTACCTTTTAACAACACCACAGCCCCACCCTTGTTAGCTGGTCTAATAGTGACATGTATATTATTTTGTAATGCTTGTAAGGCATGTCTCTCATCTAAATTGATATTAAAGAAACCATGCTTGTGTTCCTTGCAAAAAGTCTCATAAAAGTCTTTTTCACATATTTTTACAAACATTTCAATATGTGATGGCAATACCGAGGTAAATGGACTATTGTTATATTAGACAGATTAAGTGCCAACTTTACCCCTTTCTCCCCCCTCTAAAGGACCAATCACAATACCAGAAGGATGCCAGGCACCAAGCATTACTGCAACGCAGGTTAAAGCTGCATTGTCCAAAGCCAAGAATGCAGCTTTCATGGTACCCGATAATATTCCTGGCTGTGTTCTACATGAACTACAAAGTGAACTGGCACCATATCTGTGTGCCCTGTTCAGTCACAGCTTCACCTCAACCTTTGTGTCTACTGAATGGTGCACTGTACAGTCATCCCTCTTCATAAAGGGGGAGCAACTACAGGCCCTGGGAATTATTGCTCCAATGGCCTGACAAGTCTGATATGTAAAGCTATGGAGTGCATCATCATGGAGCTGATTAACAAATATATAGGAAATCTCCAAACTCTAAACCCCACGCAATTTGGCTTTGTGAAAGGGAGATCATGCCACTCAACCTGGTTGACTTCTTTGAGTCAGTCACCAGGGCTGTGGATGAAGGTAAGGCAGTGCATTAAGCCTACCTCAATCTGGCCAAGGCCTTTGATACCATTCCTCACTCAGAAATTATTGATAAACTCACCAAACTAGACATTAACCCATATATAATTAGGTAGGTTGCAAACTGGCTCACAGATAGAACACACAGTGTGAAAGTAGCAGACTCCATGTCAGACTGCTGACCAGTCATGAGTGGAGTCCCACAGGGATTGGTCTTGGGTCCTCTCCTGTTTGGCATCTACTTCTCAGAAGTCCAGATCAACAAACTGGGAGCCATTATTAACTCCCTAAGTGATGCAGACATCGTACAGAAAGGCCTCACTGAGACCAATGACTGGTGTCAAAACCATGGCCTTAAGCTTAACCCCAAGAAATGTGCCATCACCCCCTTTCGTAAAATCTCAGTTTCCACTAATTACCACATCTATGGCAGCCAAATGAATACTGAAGGCGTTATAAGAGATCTGGGGATGCAGGTTGGCAGCAACCTCCCCTTCGACTACCACATTGTCACTGTGGTCAGAAAGTCCTTCTATATGGTATATCTAATTACCAAGAGGTCATCTTTCTTTCTACTCTTCCCTCATTAGACCAATCATTGAGTATAATGCCCCATTTGGCATGTACCTCAATAGACAACTGCAACAGCTGGAGAGGCCACAGAAGTACCTCATGAAGATGATCCTAGGCATTAAACACATGTCCTACACAGACAGACTCAAAAGACTCCAGCTATTCTCTGTCACATATCGGCTACTTAGAGGGGATCTCTGCTTGACTTACAAAGCCATGTCTGACCTAGCTCTGTTAGAAATGCTACATCTAAAGAAATCCCAATCCCTCCACAACACATGCTCCAGAGACCTCAACCTCATTACCACAATCAACAGAACATGCTGGAGGGATAGGTTCCTCACCAAGAGACTGCCCATGATATGGAACAGACTTCCCATACATGTGAAATAGAGCACCTCACTGTCCCTCTTCAAGAGAAATCTTGATGAGTGGATGGGTAATAGAAAGTTAACTCCAAGGATCACTCCAGTGACTTTACTTGACAGAGGCATTGGAAGCTAATGTCAGGTGGCACAATGCCGGGACACTTCTATGGGCTAGGCTTGTAAAGGCACCAGGGCCATTAGCCTACTATACACCTATGAACCTATGAATCATGCTGCTCCTACTACTGCTACTAAAACTGTCTGGCTGTCTTTCTTTAACATTGCTCTTACTTCTGCTAACAAATCATGGTATTTTATGCTCTACTTCTATTGATACACAAGACAATATAAACACTGTTTTTAATTTCTCCAAGACTTTTAGGTTTCTGATACCATGGCAGAAAGTGACTCCATTCCTAAGTCAAAGTATGATTAAAGTTCATGAAATTAGAATTATTTCAGTCTTTGATGTTTAGTCAGAAGTGCTCTTTGAACCATGCACAGTGTGCCCAGTAATAGGTTCATAGGTTGGTACTAGGCTATCGGCCCTAGGGCCTATACAAGCCTAGCCATAACAATGCCCAGGCTATTTCTTCCCACAGTATTTACTTCTCTGGACCCCTGTCTAGCAGGGTGACTGACACGATCCCGGGGTATATTTCCTATCTCCCATCCAATCATCAAGGTTCCATTTGAAGAAAGACAAAGAGGCGCTCTACTTGACATGTATGGGCAGTCTATCCCAGAGTCTGGGGGATATCTGGGTCAGGAACCTATCCCTCCAGCATGTTTTGTTCATTGTGATGACAAGGTTTAGATCCCTGGATTGTGTGTCTCTGAGGGATTGGGATTTCTTTAAGTGTAGCATGTCCAACAGCTCTGGTTTGACATGGCCTTGTATGTTAAGAAGAGATCACCTCTGAGTAGACGATATGTGACAGAGTATAGGTGGAGTTTTTTTAGACGGTCAGCATAGGGCATCTGCTTTAGGCCTGTGATTCTTTTATTGAGGTATTTCTGTGGCCTTTCCAGTTGTTGCAGATGTCTTGAGAGTTACATACCAAACTGGGCATTGTATTCTATAATGGGTCTAATGAGGGAGGAGTGCAGTGGGACAATGACCTCCTTTTTTCTGGATGAAAAGCCCTTAGTGATGAGGTGTGCCACATGGAAGGATTTCCTGACTATTGTGGCGATGTGGTTATCGAAGGTGAGACCACTGTCCACCTGTGTCCCTAAGTCTCTTATCACACGTTAGGTGTTTAGTGCACTGCTACCTATGTGGTAATTCATGGGTGCATGTTTTTTTCCTAAAGGGGATAACTATACATTTCTTGGCATTGAGCTTGAGCCCATGGCTCTGGTACCAAGCATCTGTTTCTGTAAGGCCCTTTTGTAGAATATCCACATCATTTGGGGATTCAGTAATGGCTCCCAGTTTGCAGTCATCTGCGAACTTTGTTAGCCAGAGTCCCTTAGTGTTGGCCTGTACTTCAGAGAAGTAGATGCCAAACAAGAGCGATCCCAGGACTGAACCCTGAGGTACTTCACTTGTCTGGAGCTGGATTTGGAGTCAGTAATGACTCCTCCTGCAATCTGTATGGAGATACATGCATCAGTAACTTGTCTAAGCATGATATTAAATTCTTTTTTATAAGACCGTTGGTCCTACTGTGTCTGGGTATTCTTCTTCCACTTTGACCTCATTTCTGCCTGCAATTCCTGGTATTGTATGACTTTGTGTCTCTATATGCAAGACACTCTTCTAACTAGGTGTAGAAATTTCAATGATCAATGCTGCTTTTGTCTTCTATTCATGGACTACACATCTATTGTTTTTTTTTTTTACTGTTGGTAGTGGATGATCCCATGTGATATAAATTTCATCATTTTCTATAATCCTTTGTGGCTCATGTCTATAGTGATTTTCAGTTACTTCAATGTTATAATGTTTGCACAATCCCCAATGCAAACATCTTGCCACATTATTCTGCCTTTCAGTATACAGTTCTTCTATCATTAGTATATCACAACCAGCAACAAGATGTACAACTGTTTCCCATTCTGTTTTACAAAAATCTGCATTTGTCTGTTTCTCCCACATGTTCAATGGACTTTGTAAACCAAAATGTACACAGTCCAGGATCTTGGGCTGCCAATATTAATCTTTCGTCTTTTGGTTCACCTCTCGTTAACCAGTGCAGTGTTCGATCCTGATCAACATGAGGTTGTTCCAATAGTTTTCTTTACTTAAAACTATATGTTTATGCATTTTCCACATTTATTGCCTTCTCATCTGATCCTTCACCTTACATTCTTTCTTTTGTTTATTGGCAGAATCGGTTGCTGCCTGATTTTTATCTACTTCTAATTTAATTTCCATTCTTGATTGACACCAATATGCTTTTGATAAATGAAGTAGGGAAATCGTCTTCTTCTTCCCCATATGTTTTAATTTTTACTATGTTTGGGCCTTGCTGATATGTATGCAGTCCTACAATTCCATATCTACACATGTTATCATTTTCTAGGAGGTCCATACCTCCTTCCGAATGAGGAATATATAGTCTTGGTATACACTGGTTTCTATAAATCATTTGATGAGCATGAAGGATCCTTCTTGTTTTCCTGTTGAACTGATCCAGTAGCTTTTGCGGCCAGTCAGTCACTCCAGAACTGTAAGTTAAGACAGGAAGAGCAAATTGGTTTACAGCTTGGACTTTGTTCCTAGATATCAATGCAGTTTTTAGTATTACTTTAAGTCCTCTAAAATATTTCTTACTTTTATTCACATTTGTTCATGTTTTATTGTTGATCCTTCTTCAGTTCCCAAATATTTATACACTGCCTCTTGCTCACATTCTTTTATATCAATTTTCTGTCCCAGACTGATGTTTTCTTGGTGCTGCAGCTTTCCTGCTTTAAAGGTTGCTTTTGCACTTTTGTCAAGACCAGATGACATTCTTGTATCATCTGAAAAAGTTTTAACCACTTGCCAGGTGTGTTTTCTCCTCATCTGATGAGCTCTAAAGTTTTAAATCATTCACTAAAGGCATACAAGTCTTTACAGTTTGTTGTTTTCTGGGAGCCAAATTGTAGCCATGACCTAATCTGTTATGTAAACAGTTTAATGGATTAAGAGCAAGACCAAAGAGCAGCGGTGACAAAGAGTCGCCCTGGAATATCATCCTTTGAATTTTTATCCCTGGAATAATAATTTGTCCTTTAGCATGGCTTAACTTCAAAGTGGTTTGCCACTGTTTCATTGTTGCTGTAATGTAATCAATCAGTATAGGGTGTATCGTATACATTTTTAAGCAATCTTTTATCTGTGAATGTGGGATACTATCAATTTTTTTTTTTGTGGTTTGTCCCTGCTATACTTAGATTCTTCCCCTTTTTACAGTTCTGCAATACGACTTTAAAAACAATTGATCCTTTGCTCTATATGACTTTCTTTTGTTACCCTTTTGTTCTAGTGCCATGATTGAGTTTTCTTCTAAATGACTATAAACTCTGTCAGCATCCATTCTACTGTATATTTTATGTCGATGGAAGGCAAGTTATTGGTCTATACTTTTAGGATAACTTGCAGGTGTTTCAGTCCGTTATTTCAGTTCTGAGGTAATTACAGATTAAGAAGTGACACAAGACACCAATGCTCAAACTTAAACGCTTACTTTTATTAAACTAAGAAAACAATCAATTACTAAATCAGCTGATTAACAATATATATATATATATATATATATATATATATATATATATATATATATATATATACACATACATACATGACAATGAGAATCATGTACTCACAAGCATAGGGTTAAACTAAATCATCTTTGCCTCTGATAGGGGGGCCCCAGTCCTATTCAGTGTAGCTTTCTGTTCAGTCAAAACAAGGCCAACACTGGCAAAATGGCTGTATGCTCAGTTCAGGCTGATGCTTCTTTAATCAAATCCGGATGAGGAGTTCCAATCCAGTATCGGCCTTTGAGCATTTTATAGCCTTGAATAAACAACAGGGTCAAAAGGTTCATGAGCTGATGGAATATTTTAGAAAATTACAAATCATTTTCTAAGTTGTAAACAAGACTACATTACTTCCCCTTTCCAGAGAACAGTTAGCCCACAAACTTGTGATATAGTTCCTCATTGAAATCCCCCATATTCTGGTAAACATCTTTTGAGCTGGTAAACAACTCACAGGTCAAAGTTCAGTTATACCAGTGATCAATGAACAAGGCCTGCTTTTAAGCATATTTCCAATATTTTAATATTCTAGCAGCATGTCAAATCAAGCAAATTTTTTTTTTGTTTTTTGTTTTTGTTTTTACCAGGATAATCCGACTGGACAACTAGTGTCTGTTTTCATTGGAGTCCTGGGGAGAAAAGTTCCAAGAAGTTACAGTGCAAGTACATAGTAGTTAAAGAATAACAATTAGATGCTGACATTTTTTAGAAGGCAATGACAGTTAATGCAACAATAGCAGCAGGATAACAAGTGGTACAATGCTAACATATAAAAGGCACAAAACAGTTGTATGCAATACATGCTCATAGTACAGTTGTGTGGTTAGAAATCTTGCAGTACTAGTACAAAATGCGTGCATAAGGTACTGAGAAATAAGTAAATATTTACAAAATAGACAATGCACATGGGTGGACCAAGATGACATTGAAAGATATGCATCAGAGGCCTCAGGGGGTAACCTGCCTACCTCTTATGGTGGTGGACGATTCAGGGGGGGGTGTCCTTGCAGTTGCAAAGGGGATTAGTGAAAAGGTGTGATCTGAGGAGGTCTCTAAATGTGGAATTTGCGATTCTGTAACCTGAGGTCAGGAGGGAGGGTATTCCAGGCTTTTGCAACCTTATGGAAGAATAGGGCTGTTCTTGCATGGATTGACTTTGATCAGGGCTTTGTTACTAGATTATAGTTCCCTGCTGGAATTGTGAAACTTTAATATGCCAGTTAGGGCAGGGGGTTTCTCATAATTGTAGAGTTTGAGGAGCTATGTTAAGTTAGTCGTAGCTTAGCAAGTTTGGAAATTCTAGCCAGTGTAATTTATGTAGGAACTGGCAGTGGTGGGAGTGTGATTTAGCATTGGCTGCAGACCTAGCTATCTTGTTGTAGTATGTAGAAAGTTTGTTTAGGTCAGTTTTTGTTAATGTTGGTTAGAAATGGAGAGGCATAAAGTAATGTTGATAAGGGGTGAGTTCTGGCTATGTCAGTTTTAGATGTAGAAAGAAGTTTGGAACTGTTTGCTGTGATAGAGGCATCCTAGATTTTTGTGGACTTCAGAGATGGTTTGGCATATGTATTTATTGTATTGAATTTGTTGGTCAGTTGTGACATCTAGTAGTTTGGCCTCTGGTACTGGGGTAATGGGGGTGTTGTTGCCTGGGAGAATGGAGAAGGTAGGGTCATTGGGCTTAGTTGGATGGAATAGTATTAGTTGTGTTTTCTTTGGGTTTAGTATCAGCTGATGATTGTTTAGCCAGATATCAGTCTCAGTGAAGGATTCCTGGGCTTTACTTTGTAGAAGGTGGATGTTGGGTGCTGAGCAGATTAGGGTGGTATTGTCAGTGTACTGGACAAGATCAGCTTTTGTGGTTGCTAAGGGGAGTTTGTACATATTTTAAAGAGAAGGGGGCCTTGGGGTACACCATATGTGACAGGGGGTAGGGGGATAGGGAGCTGTCCCATTTAACAGACTGTGAGTTGTTGCATAGGTAACTGTTGAACCAGTCCTGGTGGGATTATTGAAGTTGGCTTCGGAGAGGTAGGCTAAGAGTTTATTGTGAGAAACTGTGTCAAATGCCTTGAATTAGTCTAGGAATGTGGCAGAGACAAGTTTCCCATGGTTCCTGTATGAGTTTATGGTGTTGGAGAAGTTAATTAGAGCAGTGGTGGTGCTGTGGGATGGTCTAAATCCATGCTGGGTTTTAGATAGTAGGCTATTAGATAGCAGGTGTGTGAGGAGTTGGCGGAAGATACATTTTTTTAGTATCTTTGATAGGGGTGATATGATAGCAATGGGACTGTAGTTGGAGAGGTCGGTAGAGGAGCCACCCTTGTGGAGGGGGATGATATATATGAGGTTTTCCACAAGAATGGAATGGTGTATTCAGAAATAGAGCTATTAATTAGTTGGGAGATGGGGTAGGCAATGGCATTAGATGCAGTTTGGAGATATTCGGATGGTAGATTGTTCGTTGCGAGAGTGGTTGGTTTGAGTTTTGCTAAGAGTTTTTGAATGGTTGATGTTGGTACTGGTTTGAGGGAGAAGGGGGCAGAGTTGGCACTTTGGGGGATGTGGTTGGGTTGTGGGTATTATATCATTTATGAGTTTAGGTATGGAAGAGGTAAACAGTTGTTTTAAGTTTGATGCTACATCAAGGTCTGTGCCTTCGATGTTTGCTGGTGGTATAGTGGCTTTTCCTGGCTGGAGGATGCTGTTCACTGCAGCCCAAAATTTCTGTGGGTTGTTACCGTGTTTTCTTTGTAAAGAAATATAGTGATTTTGTTTATCCATCTTGACCTGCTCTTTTGCTTTGTTTTTAATTTCAGAAAAGGTTTGCCTGGTGATGGGTGTTCTGTATTGTTGCCAGATTTTCAAGGCTTTATCCCTATCTTTTGGTAAGGTTTTTGTGGGGTTTTTTTTGTAGCCGGGGGCAGGGTTACTGCATACCCTGATTGCTTTGAGTGGGCTAATTGGTTTAAAATCTCTAGGAATGTGGAGTTAAGGTACTCTACTGCTTTATCCAGGGGTAGGGTTTTGAGCGGAGCCCAGATACAGGATTTGAGGGTTTCTGAGAATCTGTCTGAGGGGAAGTCTTTACGGTTTATAGCAGGGGAGGGTGGGTTGGTACATTTAAGTTGGTGCTGAAGGAGAAAAGTTGGATTGTGGTCACTGAGAGAATTGGGCAGTGTTCCACATTGGTGGGCAGTATTGGGCTGGTTAGTGAGGATCCATTTCAAGTTGGATTCTCTTTTGGTGGACTTGTCAATACGTGTGGGTGAGTGTACGAGTTGGGTGTAAATATATAGATTTATGTGGTGGATGGCTGTTTGTGAGTGTATAATGTTCCAGTTGATGTTGTCATCACCTAGGACTAAAGTTTCTTGGGGGAGGGAGTGGGAAGCCAGGTGAAGTACTGATTCTAGGGTGTTAAGGTTTTCTCCTGGTGGTATATAGATACCGAGTAAGTTTAGTTGTTTGTGCTGGTTAAGAAGGAGTTTGGTGAATAGGGTTTCAGCATTGTTGAAATTTGGGGTTTCCTTTTGTAGGAGTTGGACTTTTAAGTTGGATTTGTGGAGAAGGGTGATGCCTCCACCTCTTGTATGTGCTCTTTCTACTCTTGTTATGTTATAGCCAGGTGGGGTTATAGAGTTATCTTTAATATGGGGCTTAAGCCAAGTTTCTGTAATGATCATGATATCTAGGATGTATATAGAAATAGCTGAATGCAACTGTTCTGTTTTGTTCATGATACTATGAATGTTGAGGTTCAGTATGTCAGTGGGTTTATGCTTAAATGGGTGGGTGGGTCATTGGAGATAGTAATTAGGCCGCGGTTAAGGTGGATGCCCCCTCCTAAAAATAATTGAACTGGTATGTTGGTAATGGTTTTAAGGTAGAATACTGTTAGGAAAATAATCAAACATACACAGTAGTAAGGAGCTCGAGGCATATAACTCAAGCTGGGTAGACTGTGTGGATCCATCACAGACCACCCCTTGCATCAAACAATGTACGATGTGTATCTCTTATGGGAGTCAAAGCTGACAGTATTAATCTATACCTTCTTATAATTTTACAATAAAGGAAGCATGATATCACTGAAGAGCACAGAAATGTTTGTGGTCAGTAACAATGGATGCAAGAGCAGACTAAACCAAACTGAAGCTTTAGGTGACTACATAAAAATGTCATACCAATGTGAAGCAGTTATTACTTGTATTTCATTTGCAGTTTTTACAATGGTACCTTTGTCTTTAATCATTTTTATCACTGTTCCATGCACGTCATATAATGTCTTATTCAGCAACACAATTTGTCCCTCCTGTTTGATCTGTTGAAACTCCGGATGGACTAGAGATGGCCATCTAAAAGTATGTAATGGCTCATGTTCATCAATCTAGTCAGTCTAATAAGCTCTCCAGTACAAAAGTCAATGATTTTGTGAATATTACTTTTACAGTGTGCTCCACTGACTGTGATAATACCATCACTCCATGCTAATTTGCAGGAGGATATTACACAAACTGTGGTATCGTCGTTCAGTTGATAAATGTCTGTCCCATTTACTACATATTTATGCCAAATGCATTCTCCAGTTCCATTATGTAGGCAGGGGTGAGGTCTTCTTTTCACCATCATGCATACCCACCCTGGGGCCAATTTTTGCACCTGCCAAATCAATGAATATATCATTATAATCAATTAAGGTAGATTCAATTTGAGGTACCCACTAAATTGTAAAGGCAATGCAACAAATGGGCAGACTTGCTTTGTTCCTTTCTTACTAGCAAGACAATCAAAAATCAGTATGCAAGAGTTTTTTCACATGTAAAGTCTATAGGCTTTAACCAATGATGGGTTGGGAGGGTGGCCTAATGGTTAAGGTGTTTGCCTTACAAACACAAGATGCAGGGTTTGAGTCTCACAAGGGATAATTGGCTAGGCTTAAAATGGCTCGCAAGGGCAGGTAGCTTAGTACTAATCTATGAACCTATGAATCTATAACTACAGTTCTTTTTGCCTATGGGGTGCTTTCTTGCCCCCCTAATTCTGGGTAAATTGCAAATACTCTTGGTTAGCAGCCAACTGAGATAGAATACAAAAAGTCTGATTTATTTCGTTTGTAAGGTTATTTAAAAATTGTTCTGTGTATACATTAGCATGGTCAATCCACCTCCACATATCAGTTTGTG
This sequence comes from Protopterus annectens, assembly GCF_019279795.1. Lineage (NCBI taxonomy): Eukaryota > Metazoa > Chordata > Ceratodontiformes > Protopteridae > Protopterus > Protopterus annectens. The sequence goes on from NC_056748.1 coordinate 592,788,375, forward strand.
TTTAAATACTATCTACAATTCTTTGGCCAAGTTCAGGATCATGATCAGCTAATAGTTTGAAGACCATATTCAGATCATCACCTAGATGACAATTTATTATGTAAGGTGTCAATATCTACACCATTCAAAAGTCCAGTACCTTTTCCCACTACGACCAGTGCAGTCCCTATGATACCTCTAACATCATGTTTACTTCTTTTGTATTTATATCATTTGTAAGTTATATGTAATTAATCGGACATAAATCTGCAAGTTTACACTGTGGATATCTAGTGGTAATATCCATTGCTGTCATATTAATTATCATTTTAATACATTGCATAACTCTAGCGCTACTTACAGTTTTGTATATCTTACCACGTCCCAAACCATTAAATACAGTTGAGCTATTGTACAAGGAATATATTTCCAGACATGGAGAGGGAGTATCCCAGGTGTCACTTTCTCTCTGGATTTCAGCTACACAAGAGGAATCTAATGGGGATCTGGCCAATGGAAATTCTGATCCATTCAGTTTTTGATACAAAAGCCTCAAAGGACTGGTGGCACAACTTTCAGGATATCTATCACAATTCAACCCACAAACATTTGTGATGTTTTCTGTTTCTGTGATGCTCCAGGTCAGTGCAGATTTAGGAGTTATTGCATACAGACTGTCACCTTACTTCCAGTAGAAGTCACAATCTGCTGTTAAATTAGCAATATCTTCATCTTCAAACAGAGAAATAGGATCAATACAGTCATATGGCCCATCTAGGTGTTGTCATTTAAAAAGGTTGACGCCTTTCCAAACAGTGGCAATAAACTGTGGAGAGGAAAGTACAGTGGTTGTTTAGCAGAATCAAGCAATACCAACACGGTATCACCAGGTCCATCACAAATCTCAGTTCCATGTTCATTTGGCTGGTGGGGTGTGCTCACCACCACTCTCATTCCCAGACATCTGCTTGGTTTAGTATCACAGTCTTGTAACAGAATAATAACATCTTGATGTATACACATTTTTACTAAAGATTGCCCCTTCTGAATTGTGTTTTGCTGTCTAGATTAATAATCTTCACTGTCACTTCTTGTTTTTGCTCTCATAAAGTAAAAACTTCCCAGGCCTCTCCTGACAATCCTTTTTGCTCCAAGTGCCAATTTTCTGGGAGAAAAAGTTTCCAATCTGTCCCAATTAGCACACAATCTTGAGATGGAACTCTCTGTTCAGTCAACGCACATAGCCAGAACCAGGTTTTATCGCTATTTATCATGGGATATATGGCATTTGAATTCAGTTTCTCTAATTTTAGAATGCAACAGTTTGACCGGACGTCATTTATATGCATTTGCAAAGGGGTACCTTGATGCTTCCGAGGTATGTTGTTTAATTTACTTACAGCTAGCTCTGATACCTTTGCCCAGCCTTGCAATGTTCCATTGTTTGTATTCTTTCATATCTGCTCTTTTAAAAGACCATTGTATCTCTCAATTAAGCCAGCAGCTTGGGGATATGGTATGTGCAATACCCATCGGATTCCATTTTCTGTCTCCCATTCTAGGACTTCAGCACCAGTGAAGTGGCTGCCTTGATCACTTTGAATTTCAGTGGAAATCCCATATGTCACGCACAATTTATTCAATCCCTTCAGTACTGCTTGTTGATTTGCTTTATTGCATGGGGAAACCATTAGTAACCCCGAGTATGTATCCACCATAGTCAGACAATATTGTTGGTTTTGATCCAATGGCAAAGGGCCAATAAAATCTACTTGCCAAATTTGTGCTGGGCGGCTGTCTCTATGAATGTGCCCACATTTCTGCCTGCAATTGTTTGTTTCTTTGGCAGATTTCACATTGTTTTATGACATTCATAGTTACATCTTTGTTCAATTGCATACCATGTCTATGTGCCCATTCTATTGTGGCACTCTTCCCAGATGTTTGCTCTGATCATGGGCCCATCTAGCCATACCAACATCCTCGACGACTCTCTCTTTGGAAACATGTACCGCTGCCATTTTATCTACTTACTGATTATATCTTCTTTCATTCATCATGAGAGACGTGTGAGCATCTACATGTCCAACACTAATTTTACATTGCTGTGCCTTTTCCCAAATTTGTTGCTAATCTTCCAAACCTCCCCATAGAGGTCTACCATGGATTTTCCAGTTTTGTTGCTGCCAGGTGTGTAACCAGGTTGTCAGTCCTTTATAAACTGCCAGCTTTCAGTATAGATGTATACTTCATCTTCAGGTGATAAGCTATCAATAACTAAGGCAACAGCTCATAATTCTGCATCATTACTTGAACCAGCTATACCTTCATCAAACAAGACAGTCTCTTGTTTGTGGGCAGTAAGCTACTGCAGTCCAGGGTCCTGCCATTTGACCCAGTTTTAGCTGACCCATTAGTAAACCATGAGTGTTTTTGTTTCTCTGCATCCAAGCTATCAAATGGTAGTGCTTCAGTGACTGGTGATTCTGGAAGTTCATGTCGCTGTTGTTCTGTTGCATCAGTATCATCCAAAATCACTAAACCGGCCAGTTGTTGTTGCACCTGAGACACTGCAGGTATGATGTTGGCCCTTTTTTGTAGATACCACTTCCATTTCTGCACAGTTGTACTGGTTTTCCACAACGTGTTATCTTGTAACCACCCCTGGATTGGGTAGCCAACTTTCACAGTCATGGTTTGTTGTTTTGTTATTACTTCCACATGAATCAATGTTGTGTACACTGCTAGCACATGTTGTTCGAGGGGGCTATATCTAACTTGTGCTCTGATTAGGGATTTGGACCAAAATCTCAGTGGTTTCTTCTTCCCAATGTCATCTTTTTGCCATAGCCCCCAAGACATAACATTACAGGCAACAGTAACTTCCAGAATAAATGACTGCTGTGGATCAATTGGACCTAGTCCCACACTTTGCTGTAGGTACTTTTTTGCTTTCTCAAAAGCTGTTTGTTGCTTAGGACCCCATTGAAAATCACACTTTTTCCTAGTCACGTAATGAATAGGTCATAGAATCAGTCCAAGATGACGCACAAATGCTCTCCAAAAGCCCACTGCTCCCAAGAAGGCTTGTAGGTACTGTTTCATTTTTGGAATTGCAATTTTCTGGATACTTTCTAAGGCTACAGCAGGTATCTCTCTCTTTTTGCTCCATTCCATGTCATACCAAGAAACTTCACTGATGTTCTTTGTTGTGTTTTTTCGCTTACAGCCCACCTTCTGTCATGAAGGTGTTGGATTACAGTTTTTAGTGCAATGTCCACATCAGACTTCTCTTGATATTTACTATTGTTTTTGGTGTGGAAATGTAAAGCAGCTCCCACTTTGCATTGCCTTGAATGACAGTCTTGACTGAACAGTGCTGTACTCCAAATCTAAATGGTCCTACAGTAGTCTCTAAAGTTCTATCTTTTAACAAGTCTATCCATAAAACATGTTCAGGTATGGGAGCTATCACTGCTGCAATATAAATAAGAATGCCATCTCCAAAGACTATCTATTTTTGTCTTGATGTCTTAATTTTGTGCTCCCCCCAAGCATTAATTCTTACAGATAGTCCATGAAACTTATGGGGGTTGCCTGCAAAGATAGTTGTCTCTGATCCTGCGTCTACCAGGGCCATTACAAGATGTGGCCCTCCCTTCCAAAAAATGGTAAGAGGCACATAAGGGCGTCGTTCCCCAGGTGTAATTGCTTTTACTGTACCCCTAGCTACTGGGTACCCACTTACTAGTCAATTTGTCTCTGTTTTCTCAGTAGTGTTTTTCCATCCTTCCTCTTCCCAATCTCTTTCATCAGTAAACTCTCCCATTTGCCACTGTGTTAGCTCTTCATCAGTAGGAATGTCAGGATACAACTGATTCCACCTTGCTTTCCCTTCAATGGTACTTCTGGTTGGACTTTTTGTAGGGTGTTGCTTTTTACCTGAAGAGTCTAATCCCTTCTCTTTCTGTTTCTCTCTCCATTTCTTATATAACTCTCTGATAGCTATTCTATTTCTGCACCTTCTGCAGCAATTTTTTCACCGGACTTAGTTTTTGACTTGTCTGTACTTGCTTTTCTAGCTCTCTTCTGTTCTTTCTCCTCTACTAATTCTGCCATTTAGTTCAGGGTAGTCATTATGTCCCGTATTTGTTGACCTACGCAACCTGCTAAGGCAGCCATCATCTGCCCTTTCCACCACTGTGATGCATTCTTAATTTGCTTACTTTGCATGTTGCTTGTCATTATCTGTACATCTAATCCCCAAGGAATCACCAGTGCTCCGTTTCTTATTTCTAATGAAAAAACAGTGGCTAGCGTAGCCATCTCCCTCAGTTGTTGAATTGCCTCTGCTACTGTTTTCCAAGGCTTATGTTCATCAGCCACTGTTTTGGCATCAGGCCAAGTACTCCGAAAAGCTGAGGCTATACTACCAGCATATTTACTTGTTTCCTCATGATTCACATTATTTACTATTAGCTTCAATCATGGCTGAAACACTAAAGAACATTGCTGCATTTCTTCAGCATTTAATGACACTACTACTCCTCTATCCCAGACTCAAAGAATCCAGGTTAAAACAGTTTCTCCAAGCTTTTGCTTGTAAATCTGGATTACGTTTAATAACTCTGCCTAGGTATAATTTTGCACCTCTACCCATTGTTGTGGATCCCTCCCAGTGTACTGTCTGTTTTTCTCAATAATTGAACGTGCTTCCACAGACAGAGGATCTATTAATTCAAAATCACTATCACCCTCATCAGTTGAAGGGAGGTCACCCTCCCATTCTTTAGGATTAAATTCTGGTTTGCACACTAAAGCATGTACCCGTGTCCTTGAGGGTAGGTGATGTGAGCTCTTCCCACACCGCTGTCTATGCTGCTGAATTACCTGGGTAGCTAGTGCCACTGATTTAGTCTTCCAGTGTTCTGCTTCCTCTTCTACCTTAACAAGTGCCATATTTGCCTTCTCTAAGACCAATGCCCAATCGATGTGTGTGTGTATGTTCTTTACATTTCTCTTCTAATTTTGAGACCTTTTCTTCTAGTTTTTCAACATCTTTATCTAATTCTTGTATTGTTTCAAAAAACAACCATCGGGCTGCACCTATTCCTTCCTTCACCTTTTTCCCTTTATCATCTAACTTCAAATCTGATAGAGCCCTTTCTAGCTCATCAAGGTCTGCCTTAGGTTTTGATTGCAAGGGCTTTGGGGAAGGCAGAGGTGAAACCTGCCTTAAAACCTTAGCAAGAGGATCCCATCTCCCAAACAATGCTGGCATCATAGTACCCACACCCACTTTACTTGGGGTACCTGGTGTAACATCCGTCTTACTTATCCCAATATGTTTCAAAGAAAAAAACATTGGTTGTTGTGACATTTCTACTGTAAACCTCAAAACCCTGCTTGCTGCACCAAGATGTTTCAGTCCATTATTTCAATTCTGAGGTAATTACAGATTAAGAAGTGACACAAGACACCAAGGCTCAAACTTAAATGCTTATGTTTACTAAACTAAGAAAACGATTCACTAATCAATTACTTAATCAGCTGATTAACAGTATATTTAACAATGAAAACAATCATGTACTCACAAGCATATGCATAAACAAAATCATCTTTGCCACTGATAAGGTGACTCCAGTCCTATTCAGTGCAGCTATCTGTTCAGTCAAAACAAGGCCGACACTGGCAAAATGGCTGTATACTCAGTTCAGGCTGATGCTTCTTTAATCAAATCCAGATGAGGAGTTCCAATCCCGTATCGGCCTTTGAGCATTTTATAGCCTTGAATAAACAATAGGGTGTAAAGGTCCATGAGCTGACGGAATACTTTAGAAAATTACAAATCATTTAAGTTGTAAACAAGACTTGTAATGCCTGATTTTATTTTGATGTTTCCACATATTACTTCCCCTTTTTAAAGACCAGTTAGCCCACAAACTTGTGATTTAGTTCCTCATTGAAATCCCCCATATTCTGCTAAACATCTTTTGAGGTATAGGTCAAGAAAAGTTCAATTATACCAGTGATCAGTGAGCAAGGCCTGCCTTTAAGCATATTTCCATTATTTTAATATTCTAGCAGCATGTCAAATCAAGCAAATAATCAAACATATACAGTAGTAAGGAGCTCGAGACATATAACTCAAGATCAGTAGACTATGTGGATCTCTCAAAGCAGGTTCTCTCTTAAGTGGAAGTATGTTTTTTACGGTTGTAAACCAAGTTGGTGTATGTCTGGGGTGTGCATGTAAATAGTTCTTAAATCTTCACGTAAAGATGTTTATATTTTTAGCCAGAAGTTAGGCATTGCATCTGAAACAGAGTTTTTTTAATTAGGAGTTTTTCTTAACTTTGTTTCAATCTATCTGGCTGTTACTTCATCCCATTTCATACTGTGAACATTTAAACTTCTTATTCTTTCTTTTACGTCATCTATCCATTTAGCATCTTTCTTATGTTCCACAGGATCTTCATAGATATTTTTCCACAACATATCTATTTCTTCTTTTTTTGGTGGTGTTTCAGTTCCTTTTGCCTTGTTTCCCAATTCTCTGTAAAACATTGTTTGGTCATCAATACATTGCTTATTTTGTACTTTTCCTTTACATTTTTTTGCATGTGTTCCAAGTTTTTTCCTGCTTGTGCTGATATTTTAAGTTTATTATTTGTGATAGTGCATGATAGATCCTGATCTGTTCTGATACTGCGCATTACTTTTATCAGCTATAGCTTTTTGAGTATTTTTGTTGATCTTTCGTCTCTTCTATACTCTTCTAACAGTGGCATTTCTTGTCTTAATTGCATTATAGTATTCTCTGTTGAATACTTCTATAATGGTATTTCATTTCTCCCCTTTCTTTCATAGGTAGATACAAAGCTATCAGCCCAAGGGCCTACATAAGCCTAGCCAGCAAGGTTCCATGGTTTACACCACCCAAGAAAGTTATTTTGCTGTGCCACTGTCGAGCAGAGAGACAGAAGTGATCCCTGGGGTGTATTTCCTATTTCCCATCCACTCATCAAGATTTTTCTTGAAGACTGCTAATGAAGAACATTGCTTGACATAGATGGGTAGCTTGTTCCAGACTATAGGAAACCTTTGGGACAGGAATCTATCCCTCCAGCATGTCCTGTTTATTGTGGTGACAAGGTTTAGGTCCCTGTATTTTTGGGGTAAGAGTTTATTATTAATTTAGCTGCACTGTAATATATCCTATGCACTTGTTACATCACATGAATCCCTATGGCCAGTGGTAATTACGGTGTCCATTTGTTTTATCAGACCTCTAACTTTTTGGGTTTCATTGACTTTCTGTAGTCTGTATCTTTCATTAATTCCAATATGTCTGTCCATCTCTATTAAATCAAGCAACTTTTCTCTTAGATCATTTTCTTCTAAAATGAGGGTACATTTGTTGTTTTTCATTTCCTGCAGGCATTCTATAGAAAGTTCCAAAGCATCTTCCTGTGCCACATTTTGTTCAGTTTCATCATATGTCATCTGTTGCTATTTCAAATTCATTGGCCTATCACTCCCCATCATTGACTGCCTCAAAGTTGCCAGTTTCCTGCTGAACCTCTGTGCTGGCTTCCTAAGTATCTACGTATGGCAACTGACTATAAACTCTGTCAACATCAGTTCCAGTGTATCTTTACATGGTAGCAGATCAGATGTTTCCTACTCCAGTGGTTTCTCTTTAATTTGGGGATCCATTGCTCTATCCTGCTATGATGTTTTCAGAGCCATCTTTTCTACACTGAATCCTTCTCTTGCAGATAATCCATAACCTCAGTTTCTATTTCTTTAACTTCTCCATTACTAATCCTCTTTTTTTACTTTTCCTCTTCATTTTTTAATTTTTTTATATTGTAATATTTTTCATATCTGGATGCCTATGCCTGTATTTCCCTTCAAATATCTTAGCTGCTGCTCTTTTTGTATTGATTAGCTTTGATTTCTCCTTTGTGTAAACATTGCAACGTATTAAATTTCCTTTTCATTCCCATGTCCATATTTCTTTTACAGCTGTCTCCTGCTCCTCCTGTTGCTCTTTAACTTGGGGGACTCGTTGTTCCATCATGCTGTGATATAACCTGTGTTAGACTTTCTACACTAAATCCCTCACTTTCAGGTATTCCATAACTTCAACTTCTATTGTTTTAACTGACTGCTTTACTAATCTCCTATTCTATGTTCCGTCCTTGTGATCTTATTTTCTGTATTGTGAAATCTTCCATATTTGGATGCCTTAGCCTGTGTTTCTGTTCAAATATCTTTGGGCTGCTTTTTTTGTATTGATTTACTCGACTTTCTCCTTTGCGTAAATATTACACCATATAAGATCACTCTCTTTCCCATGTCCGTATTTCTTTTTTACACCTTTTAAAATTTTCTAGATTTTGTTCTTTATATTTTTTGCATTTCCTCAGTCCCTTCTTCTTCCAAGTAGTCCAAGGTTTCTTGGTCTATATAATGTTATTTATAAATCTGTTATATTATTATTTGAAACTTTTGCTAGTTTCATTTTTTTTTTGTTTTTTTTTTTTTGTTTTTTTTGTGAAGGCATTTTTCTCTCCTATGATTTCTGTCTTAATCTTTTTGTACACCTTCTATCTGGAAATTCTGTGCTTCTTGCATAATAGTTACAATACATAATTTCTTTCTTATCTTTAATAGTCTACTCTTTCCATCTTTAAGAGTCTTTTTTGTGATTTTTGTGTACTACTACTACTACTACCTTCTCCAACAGGAGGGGCATCTTCCCCTGGGCCTGGCCGAGCCGCATTGTAGGAAAGTTTCGGTGTCTTGAGGATTGTACACTGTCATTTTTTTTTCAGTCCTGGCACCAGTGCGCCTAACAAGATTGGGCACTTTTTTAACGTGGATCTTTTTCACCCAGCTATCTTTTCTTTTTTTTTTTTATTTTTTAACCTATGTCTGTCCATGAAATATGCTATATAAAATACAGTCTACATATCAGTATCGTCTTGGTGAGATCTTGTGAAAAACAGGGTCTACCCCATGAAGGTATGCACAAAGACTTGAGGATGAATTTAGTTCCAGCAATAGTACTCTCCTTTACTTCCTGATTTATCATCTCTCTATTCGGAACCACCCCCCCCCCCCCTTCTCACTGCAGTAAGAAAAAGCTGATGGAATGAAACTTTTGACTAGACGTCAAATGATTTCCCAATGTCTGCTTAATGCAAACAAATTGATGAACAATACTAGTTATGATCAGAGGTGCTTTATTATCAATATGATGCAACAGAGTATAAATCATTCATATACCCAGCTCGCAAATTCATTTTTGGATAGCTTAGGGTAAATTGTCATTTGGTATAAAAAATGTAATATGGGTATAAAATGTATAACTACCTCTCAAGTGTTAGCTAATACATTTTAAATATGTTTGCCTTTTTAGCAGCTTGCATGCTAACCTGTCACCCTGCAGACATTGCAAATAGGAACACAGGCCTTTGAAAAATATGGAAATCCATCTAAAAATATGGACATGAAATTAGCATAAAATGTAAATACCAAATAGAACAAAACTCTCTGCTTCCTGTAGGAATTTGATATTCTACTTAAATATATAAAAATGATGCATGACAAACAGCATCAAAGATACAGTGTAACATATGCAGACTTTAACTGTGCTACAAAATTTTACCACAGAAGGTCACATTTTCTTGCTTCAGAAAAAGGGAGATGTAACTTGTGGCAGCAAAATTATTGTTGCCACTTGTATGCTGGTCATGTAATTTGTTTTTCTGTATACCAGACATCTTCAAAAATAACATGCAATGGAGACAGTTCAGAAAATTGTGTCAAGTAGGGGAAAACCAGGCCTGAAAATAGGAATGTTTCTTCAAAATCAGGACAGTTGAGAGGTCTGCTTCATGTTACATTTTTTGTCCGATAGTACTGCAAGTTGAAACATGTACTCATTTAACAAAATACACATATCAGCCCAATAGAATTTAAAATTAAATTTGTTGAAACAAGCTCAACCTCACACATGTAACGTCACAATATTTTGCTCATTACCCTCAAACAGTATACACACAAAGCATTTTTTCTTATGATATCATTATGTTTAAAATTCTGTACACTTACATACACTATAGCAGTGTCATTGCAGCAGAAAACAATCCAGAGCTTTTTAATTTCGATTTCCCAAAACACTATGTGTTGTTAACACCGGGAATCTGTCATATTGCCTTCAACACTTTACAAAATGTGTATTTGATAATAGTGCATGTTTCCCACATCTTCCGTTAAGGATTCTATTTTCATTCTGATACAGCATCTGAGTAAACTTGCATGAGAAATTTGTTGCCAGTCATAAAAATTAGCAGTACCAGAAGCATGGTACCAGCAAGAAATACCCATGTCTGTAATGATAGCGACCTAAATAAAGTAGCAAATTGTATACTGGAGGACTAGAGAAGATGGAGGACTGAGGACTTCTTGACAGTTGTCCTTCTCTTTTGCTAAACATCTCCTAATGGAGGATAGATAATATTTGTTTGCAGATGATGATGTGGGTTCCCTTCAGAATATCTAAGGTTTAAAACTTCGAATTTCATATGGTCGAGACCATATGATCGAAGTTTTAAAACTTTGAAATTCTGAACGGAGATCTCCATAGAGTGTGGAACAGATTTCCCTTTTCCTTGCTGTAGTGTGATCTCGGAGTTGGTATATCTAAGTAGCGAGGGGTGCAGAGGGGCTTTCCCCCTTGCAAAAACATTGGGGAACCTTGTTTTGTTTTTGCATTTATTTTAGAATATCAAGGTTTTGAGATTTCAATCATATATAATTCGAAGTTTTAAACCTTAGACAATCTGAAGTGAATCCGATGATGTATATAAAAAACACACAACATACAAAATGTACTGATATGAGTTCACCCTTTTTAATGGGATGGGGACTTCAGTGAAAAGTTTCCTACAGTCGAGATGTGAGTGTGCTTGTCTGCCCATGATGTATGTATCTGTAAATTACATTTTAATAATGCACTGATTAACATTAAAGGACCACATTTTAACACATAAATCTAAACAATTACATAACTTTTCTATTTGATTAATGACAGAATTTTGCAAATGAGATCTTTAGCACATGTTGCTCTTTTAATAATTTGTAAACAGTGGATGTGTTTGCTTCTGTGTTATCAAAACCAACACTCATTTGTGTTTATTGTAGTGTTTTGTTATGCTACAAGTTGATTCAGCTATCATATATAATTACAAAATCAATTGCTCCTGGTTATGACTTGAACCCGGGATCAGGTTGTATGCAAGGCAATTTAGTCTTGTCACAATATATTCATTAGGCAGGATCTACCCTTAACAAAGCCAAACTGATGTGGGTCTAGCATGATGAGATTTTTAATGTGATACTTAATCTGGTTGCTTATATTATGCTCCATGGTTTTGTAAACGAGACTATAGGGTCTATAATTGCTAGTGTCAGTGGTGGGGCCACCATTGAACATTGGTATCAGCACTGCTGTAGACCAAACTTTTTGGAAGAAGCCACTGGCTAAACTCAGGTTAAGTAGCTTAAGGAGTGTCTGTGTCAGGGCTTGCTTGGTACTGTTTATTAAAGAAGCCTGATATAATGTCAGGTCCTATGAAGGAAGTATTTTTAGTCTCAAGAGTACCTTTAGTACATGATCTGTACTGATGATGATGGGGAAGAGGTCTGAGGGCTTCAGTGATAAGAGGGTTCTGTAGAGTCATTTACATGGTGAAACTGGCACTGAATCTTTAGCTAGTATATTTACATTGTCTATTGGTTCCAATTAGCTGAGGCTATCTTGAATAAGTCATAAGCAGTGGTGTTTAGTTTTTCTAATTTTGTAATTTAACTAAAGAATGATTTGTAACTGTTCTTAATTTCAAATACTAACATAAGTTCATGGACTGTGTATATAATTCTATTTTTTAATGTTATCCTTGATTTGAGGGGCCTTATGTCTGCTGCATACTTTAAGACATTTTTTATAGAGTTTGTTTGCTTTAAACAGTCAGTTCTATACATTTAGATATGTGGGTATGGAACTCTTCCTGCTAGGTGATGTCTGAGGTTAAGCCGGAAAAAATTAGAATTGTTAGTTCATTATAGAATTTAAAGAGATGTTTACTCTGAAATCATTGAATTCTGAGACTCTGGTATTTTCAGGTTCTAATAGTGAAGGTCACTCATTTACAATCCAACATAACAGAGGAGGGAAATACTGAAGTATAGTACAGAAGGAAGCTTTATTCAATAGGATCAGGTCAGTAGTATTATGCCCTCTATGGGTTTGTTAAACTAATCCAGAAAGCTCTTGATTGTGAAAAATAAGTGCTTGTGGGTATATCCTACATTTGAGGTACAGGTTCTCTAGTTTATTGATGAGTATTCAAAGTCTCCCAAAATAATGTGGTGTTTGTTTATATAAAGTTCAGTGATTACATCTAGGAACTTTACATGCTTATTAGGGGACAGTGTGTGTCCTATAACAGCCTCTTTTGGATTACTGTTATTTGGAGCTCAATGAGATCTGTATGTGAGGTCCATGGAAATCTGCTTAGAGGTTGTGTCATCTCTAAAGATATGGAGGTACCAACACAGATGCCATCAGGTCTGAAAACATGTTAGTTGCAGAATGCTTTCTAAATATTTTAGTAATTACACAGACAAGATGTGCTCAAAATGCAGGAAAGCCTCAATGATGGGCATTTTGTTGTTGATACTTCTGCCACTGAGCATAGCTCCCCCAAAGTTATCTGTTTTGGAGTTCATATGTAAGTTATGCTCAGATGTTAATCAGCTGGATTCTGCCTGAAAAAGGGGGGGGGGGCAAAGGATATACTTAGTATGCAGAAGCCATAGAATGAAACGTGCCGACTGTTTAGCTCCCCTAAAGTTATCTGTATTGGAGTTCATATATAAGTCATGTTCGGATGTTAATCAGCTGGATTCTGCCTGAAAAAGGGGGGGGGGGATGATATACTTAGTATGCAGAAGCCATAAAATGAAAGGTGCCGACTATCCTTGACAAAGCAAGTATAACTTTTGATCATGCTAGGCTGACACAAACTAGCTCCACTTTTGGATGACACCAACTATTCATCAGTTGTTGCAGCCAATTATATTTTCTTTGTATCTAGATATCATTCGTGGAGAAGGAAGGATTTTGCACAGGACTTCAGTCTTGGATGAAATTATGACATGCATAGAGTGTTTCAACATGCCATTCTACATGTCCCTCAGGGTTTTGCATGTCAAGACATTCTCACCCACATGGACCACCAGTGTACCATAGCTATATTTGCCATCTGAAGGAACTTAAAGGGCCCTTGACATATAACAGATCCTGGTATGTTAAAGACAACTCATCCTCACCATTTCTTTGGTTGGCTTAGTGAGAGGAGAATCAGTGTGTCTGACTACAGAGTTAACAATCACTAAAATGGTTTTATTGGTAGAGTCTGTGTACTTGATCTAGGATGAATTACATCTCGGTGACTATTTGTTGGATGCGTGCCAGAAGATAATGTGGAGTCTGATTTTCATTGTGACCTAATCTCCATGGATTGAGTAGGCTTTTACAAGGATGTTTTTACAGTCTAGCCTAAGACATTTTAGTAAATGTTGGTGAAGAGTAACTATTGATGTGCAAGCCTCCTATAGTTTGTAGCCTTTTGTAAGGGGGATGCCTACATGTTAGATAAAAACCTGTATCTCTAACATACAATTTCATTATCTCTGGGCATCAGGCAGTTGCTAAGCTGCCTAAAGGATGTAGAGAGCTATGAGGCTTGCAACAATAGAAACACATACAAGTTGACCCTCCATTTTAGTCCAGGGATTAGGAGAAACTTTAGAACACATTCAGTTAAATGAGATAGGTACTGGACTTTATGGTGGAGGAAATATCTAGCTTTTTTGAGTAACTATTGAATGTATATTTTGCAGAGTGATTAACTGCTAAGGCCAACATGGGGCAAAGGCAAGCTAATGTTGCTAAAGTAGAAGGAATACAGGCTTTTTCTTTGATGCCAGCATGTGGACCTGTTCAGTAAGGTGTGGCTTGTACAAGAGCAGGCAACTGTCACTAGTACAGACATTGCTAATCACACTAATTGATAGTGACCTGGGGAGGTTAAGAGGTACAAGAAAACATATGTCTCAAGATACCTGTTGAGATGCAATGGACCGTTAAACTCAGCTTTGCAAATGCAGACAATTTATAAAAAATAAAGAAAAGCTGAACAATCTAAATGAAAATTCAAATGAGCACTCTGACCAAGAGCAACATGACACTTCAAGGTTCTGTAGCAAACAGAGACTTAGAAATGGCTATGTTCTTTCACCACTGTAACTTGAGATAAACTGGCATTAATTCTCAGTTAAGCACAATATAAAAATGCACAGCTATTATAGTAAACTCAGGGAAAAAAACACAGTGTACTTATTTCAGTTCTTGTAGGGCTGGTATTTTAGTTAAATGTAGTAGAAAATTGTCACAATGGGTACCTTTGCAGCTAAGCAATCATGTACATTTTTTTTACATTTATCTTCTTGAAAACTCGTATATACTACAGATTACTTGTACTTTTCCCCATTGATTATTCATGCTTTGCCCTTTGCCGTGGAAGCCAGAAAACTATCCAGTTTCCTTTTGAAAATAACACCGGTGTAACTTTTGTTACAATATGTGCTAAGCCTATATAATGTCTTTGTAAGTGTGAATAGAAATTCCATTAAATATTCTTTGGAGAAGGCTGCAACTAGGAATAGCTGAAATATGAACAACATAATAATGTGATGTCATTATTCTGTTCTTTAGCAGCCAGCCAGGTTTTGGAAATATCAAACTTTCATAAAAGAAGTTGTTTAAAAATTAAACTACTATCCATAATGCCCATCAGTTGAGAAAGCAGAGGTAACCCATAGGGCTGAAGAGAAGTCTGATAGCCCACTTGTGACCCAGAGAGTGGCAGGGCTAATAAGACAGAGTACAGAAAATTAGTTTAAATAAAATCACTTTTGCTTGCAGATCTAGGAGACTCTGTCTGACCCCTGTGGGAGGAATAAAGATGCCTTGTTGAAGTTTCAAGTAGTTTATTCAGTTAAACTGGTAGATGGCCGAGTGTCAAGTACATTGTGAATAAGCTACTTATTAGTAAATGGGCAAACATTAAAGAGATCAGTGTTAGCTTCTTAAGGTGCATTTGTTCAACCGTCACGCATATATCCTATTGACCTTCAAATTGTTGCAGTCCCATGTTGACACCTTCCATCTCCCCTAAACAAATGTCAAGACAAGATTGTGAGGACCGTTAATAATTCACTTCTAGTTGTAAGGGATGCTTTGGTAAGGGTATATGTCATGTCTTTTGTTACGGATATTGAAATTTAGTATTAGACTCCCTCATCTGATGATAGCTTCCTTGATGGTACAATCCAGGCACAGATGTTGAAACAGAACTGATAAGACACCACCTTACATACCTTACATAGGTTGCCTGCTAGTTGATCTACAAAAAAATATATGATGACAGTTCCTGAAGCCTTTTGAAATAGTATGAGTTTTCTTACCATGTAATTTCTTCAAAGGATGCTTAAGGTATCATATAATGAAATTTCTGGATTATCGGTGCCTTTTGATTTTTCTCTAGTATAGAGCCGTTATACTTTTTCAGGTAACTTCCGGTTGTATTTCTAAAAACTATACACCATATTCAATAACAACTGAGATCAGTAAGCTACAAAGAACACCTGTGTAGCTAAATGGACAGATGTAGATACATACATACACATACCTACATATAGCAGAAAATATATACCATTCATTTTGGATAAAGGGAGAAATACAGATTACATACACTGGCATTTTATTTAACCCAGGATTAAATGAATAGCTATAAATTAATAATGTGCAATTAATTTCATTATGTTTATCAAATGTAATTACTTAAATCTATATAGCTTTGAAGTTAATGCAGTAACATTTCAATGATTTCCTTGGAGCATGTATTTTGATTAATAGGTTTCTGTAATTTTGTTTTCAATTATTCTTCTATTATATGTACTGAGGAGACTGAAGGTCAGCAATGAATCCAGTTTGCTCAATCTTTAGATAAGGGATTTTTTTTATCATAATACTGGAGTACTGGTTTATCTGTGACATTATAGATATAGATAGGGTTACATTGCTTTTAAGAAGGCTGTTTTTGGAGATAGACTTGGCAACATTTTGTCAAACTGTGAATGTGCTTATTGGAGGTAAATCATTGTATTCAACATGGTGCATGTATTTGCAGTTAAAAGTGTATGTGAATGAGAATGAGTGTGAGCTAAATGGGTGACTTGGGGTTAAGGGTGAATCAGCGAGACGGAAATGTTAGAACTAGAGAGCAGAAGGGAGTCTTAAAGGTTAAGGAATGGGAGGAGAATGCCAGCATTAGGTAGCAGGAGAGCAGCCTTAAGGATGGACAGAGCAAATGGTGAGTGTAGGGTGAGAGAGTGGGAAGAGAGATTTAGGGCTAGAAAACAATCAGTGGAATTTATGCTTAGGGAGCAAGAGGTGCATTTCAGAGTTATATCTGGGGTTCTGGGGAACCTATATAGTCTACTAGGATGTAATGGAGAGAGGATCAGAGTTGCTGGAAATAGGACAGGTATATTTTAAGATATTCATTTTAGTTTTTAATTCCTCGATATGTTCAGTGATGTTAGCAGGTTTTTTTTACTGATATGGATAATGTATATATAAAAGTAACTTGCTTCACGCACATGGTAAAGTGATCACGGTATTGAATTTTGGTATTATACTGATATTTTTAAGTATACAACATAATCAAAACCTGAAGGGTTGGAATACAAGAAAGATGTTAAGGGTTACAAATGACATGTTTAATGGCTGACATAGAAAGGTAAATTAACATTTTATTTCACTGATAGAAAAATCAGGAGATACTGTGTGTTGTCTTATAAGCCATTTGTAGATGAATGTTTTCTGAAATGAATATGACTCTTTAAACTATAATAAAACCATTGCTTGTCTGGAACCACGGAGATTAGATAGAATTGTATCACACTTTCCTAAAACATTATATTACGTATTATATCATATGTCTTCTTCATGTAATTATTTAATTACATCTGAAGACTGTAACATTTCAATTGCCATACTTATGCCCATAAATGTATGCATGAGCAAATCAATGACTGCAATTTAACAAATCTTACTAATTCCCCTTACATGTGAAATACCAGTCTAACAGCTCTTGTGGAGAAAAAAAAACTTTTTTGGTACTATACATTTCATAAATGGATTCATACCTATAATAATACACTGAATGAGATGCTTGGCATACGTGGCTGTGGATAGAAAAGAATACAAAAGAAATATGTCAAGACACGAAAGAAAAAAAATTAGAGCTCTCTGCAAGGTAGCAGCAAATTATGATATGCTACAGTATAGCTTTTATTTTCTCAAGGGAGTCCAAACCCATAGATCCTAAGAAAGAAAGGGCAAACCTTTGAAGCATTTGAGACTTCAATAAGGATGAGCTCTTTTTATTGCATCCACCGACCATATGTGTTCTGAGCAAGAAGGCAAGATGGTTATGAGTATTAATCACACAAAACATGGCTGTGTTCTCTCTCCTGAGACCAGTATCATATAAAAATACACTGACTTGGAGGCATTATGTAGACAAGCAGGAGGATAAATTCATGTTCTTCCTCAAGTCTTCTGCACAGATGGTCATTTATTATAAACTAATTCTAGAAATATAGAGTTGTGAGGTACAAACAGCTAATTCCATTTGCTAAATATTTTATCAGTATTATTTTTGCCTCGGATACAATATATTCAAAAAAATCCTTTGCGTGTTGATTTCTCTCTCTCTTCTGACTAATTGGAAGCCTCCAACTTGGATGGCAAAACTCTGCGAGCACATAATTACTAGAAGCAAGTGGCTGTGCAATGTGGTAACAAATACTATGGTTGTAGAATTAACTTTCCTTAATACAAACTGCAGATTACCTGCTGACTGACTTGTAATGGAACATACAAGTGTTGGAAGAGTAATTCAATTACGATTGTAATTGTGTACTTATGGGTAAGTACATAAAAAAGGACAGCTACAGAACTCTTAGACAAAACTCTTCATGCATGTTTCTGTAGTCCTGAAAGATCCATTTCCTTTGAGATAAAAAAAAAAAACACCATAACAAAGATGTAGCCCTCATCAAAGTGTTCATTTACCAAACATTTTAGTATCTCACGTATAAAAAAGTAACGTTACATGATCAACACACTATGTTGAAACTGAGTCTAAACAAGGACAGTCAAAGTTTTCAGCAGTGTCTACAATGGCATAACAATACTTGTATCATGGGAGTTTTCAGCAGTGTCTACAATGGCATAACAATACTTGTATCATGGGGGATTGATATATTATATTGCAGTGCATTTGATTCTTATTAAATCCTCCTTTCATTATCTGTTTCATCATTGCAATCCTTTCTGTAAACAATCAACTGTGCAATGCAAAATAAAGACACTACTGTAGTGTGTATGAACCAAATGGGCCCAATTCAGAAAGGTTTCTGTGAAGTATAAAGTAGGTGTACACCTCATATTAACTTTTTTGTATTCACAGACAGCACTGCCATGGTACTTTAGTCTCTGTGGCTATGCAGCATGCTAAGGAGGCAAAGACTAGTCATATTGCTGATTAGCCATCTGTACTTGACCAGAACTGTTCGAGGTATACCATTTGCACAGCTGAATACTTTGGAGAATTGCTTGTCTGCATAAAGAAACACAGCTACTCTTGTTAAAGAACACAGCCAAAAGTCTGTGTTCACCCAACATGGTAGAATAAGTGCTGGGGACTTTAGTGGACAGATAGTGTTAAGGAATGTATATGTATATGGCTCTGTGTGTGTGTGTGTGTGTGTGTGTGTGTGTGTGTGTGTGTGTGTGTGTGTGTGTGTGCGTGCATGCTCTGGAGTCCACAGCAGATGGTTTAGTTAAGGGAATGAGTAGATGTGTGTTTGTGGAGGTGGCGGGCTGTCATACCTGCAATCACCCCTAGACTAATGATGAAATCCAGCAGCACTGAGGAGGGCACTATACACCAGGGATAACTGTAAACAGCATACATTGATGGCACATGCAAAAGATTTCGGGGGAGGGCATTAGGCACCAAGGATAACTCTAAATATCATGCTTTAAAGGCACTTAAGATTCAGACTTGATATCCTCTATCCTCACACAGAAGTTTATAGTCCTCTATGCCACTACTAGATGCCAGAGATACTTGAGAATATTACCCAAGTTAAAAAGATATGTATGTTTTTATACGGAAACTGTGATATGTATGTATAAAATAGATAGAGACATAGAGAGATGGATATAGATAGATACCAATCTATATGATCTTAACCCAGAAAGCACTACAGTAACAATAATCAGTTAGTGATGATAAGGTTCTTCTACATAATAAGTATAAAACTCTAATGTCTGGTATGATTCAATGATTGCAACAGTCTGAGTTATGGGAAAGGGAGAGGCCTCACAACAAAACAGGGAAGAACACTAGATGATACCATAAGACACCGGGGAGAGTATTTAAACTCTAACATGGAAACAGTTAAAAAATGTACAGCACAACAGGTGTAACACTTTTTTAATTTCTCTAAATCTTTTGGGTTTCTAATACCATGACTGGAATTGGATCCCATTCCGAAGTCAAAGTACTATTAAAGTTCAAGAAATTAGTATTGCTTCAATGTTTGATGTCAGCCAGAAGTGCTCTTCGGAGCACCCACAATGTGCCCAGTAATGACTCCTCCTGCAATTCGTACGGAGTTACATATATTGGTAGCATACCTAAATATGATTGTAGATTCTTTTTTATAAGACTAATTGCTCCTACTACTATTGGGACTGTCTGGGTATCTTTCTTCCACATTCCTCTCGTTTCTAGCATCATGAAGCCCCTTATGAATAATAAGGAGAATTACATTTTTGTAAATGTAAGGATCCATGATTTACTTGGTCAGAGACATAAAATGATGATACATCAAGGATTTTCTGACATATCAGGAATAAGTAAGAGGTATACGTGAGAAGGTGACGGGGGGGGGGGGACTATGCCAATGTCAACTACCACAAGAAAGTGCTAATTTACACTTTTGGTAGTTAAAGGCTCTTCAGAGACATTCAAGTTAGCTGATAATGATGTTTTCCTTCATTCACACAAACTTATCTTTGAATATCAAATTACTGCAGCATGGAAACAGACACTTTTCCTTGTTGCTCTTATTTCCAGGACTAGGTTTCTTAATGACTCTTCGGGAATGCTTAGCAACTGCATTACATATGCTCTCACTAAGCACATTAACAACTTGAACATGGATTCTTATATTTATTATAAAGATTCCTTATGAACACGTATGCTGCAAAACAGTGCACTTTATATACTAATGATTTGTCCATTTATGGTTGCTCTGAATTTATATACCTAAACATTATATATGTTGTATTTAAGACAGTAGCAATGCATTGATGAAAAAAATAGTCTTATCACAAGGTGTCTGGCAAGGTTTTTCTTATTGTAATAAAATGTCCTAAATGCCTCAGTAGTGCACTCTTGTAAATATTGAGTTACTGATTGATATACGACAATTCTTCCCAAAATGAATACCGATTAATCACTTCTGGTATTGTTTTCTAGCAGCAAAAATACATCTTCATACTTGCTTCTTATTCCTTCAAATCACCACTGCAGACCATACCTTTCAACTGTCCAGAATTTTGCAGAATGTCACCGAATTTGTCTTATATTTTTGTCCTATCCCTTGCAATTTATTTGGTTTTCTAGTAAAGCATTGAGGTTTACCATCAGTAAATAATGCTTGGCATTTGTCTTGAGCTTCAGAAAATGTATGTCGATACAAAACTTATTTTCTGTTAAGTTTTTAAGTGCACTAAAGGAATATTTAAAAATTGTCCTTAATTTTGAGCATTTAGCCCCCTTCACCCATTATTTTTGGTTCTGTCCAGAATTCATTAGGAGAGCCGTTTAGATGTATGTTCTAGGCTGAAATTCGTGTGTATTCTCAACAGGTAATGATTTTCCACCCATAAAGCACTAGTCATCATTTGTTATCTTATTATTAAATGCCTTAACCTGTAGGGAATTTATGTTTGTTACAAGGAAGATTATGAGTAAATGTGTCTGGATTTAATGCAGGGAAAGTAAACAATATAAAATGGCTGAGATTTGTTGTAGCATACCCAAATTTATAGCTACACATACTGTAGGAATTGGCATTTCTGATGTTCCCCCACTATTTTTTTCTTCTTTAAGTATATTTTTCCATACCATAGCTATCTGTAGGTCTTAAGAGAAAGCTACATGTCAGGCCTATGCAGATGCATTATACATTTATGGCCTGCTTCATTAACTTGATAGTTGTAAATAAACAAGTCAAATGTGTTTTTTCAACTAAGATCTGTCATGGCTTATATGAAAGAATTAATACCTCAGAATGTTAGATAGGACTACTCTGTACACTTTCCCCTCATTCTCTTGCTAGTCATTTTAAATTTCATCCATTGCTGTGAGTTTTGCATTTAGAGGGACAGGTGTGTGATAGATAATGTTGTCCATTCGCCTGCCTTTCTTTTGATGCTATAAGGAAAAACAAGCAATTTCCTGTGACCCTTCAGTTATGCATTACTGCTGCTCCATAACTGGTTCTACAGGCGGTAATGTGTAGTGAAAGCAAAATGCTCATGCCGAGGGTCATACCAGCAGCTTTTAACATAAGGAGTTCTGAAACAAAGTTAAAACAAGCAAAAGATCTCTGCAAAACTTAATGACAGTAAAGGCTCAACAAACTAAACAGCAAAATATCTTTCACTACTGAAACTGGCACCTAGAAAGCAACCGTGAATTTTAAAGGGCCAGTTGGCCCCATGTCCTTTACAAGTGTAGAATACTTTACTAATTTCCTGTTGTCAGTAGATAATGATATAAAGAAACATGATTATTTCACATTTTCATCCAAGATGGAGGTTAAGTACACTAATTTGGCATAACACATTTGGGCATTCACTGCAGAGAAGTGCTGATATCATGTGGGCATATGTACACTGAGTCAGGAACAGTTGATCTTTAAGTCAAACTAGCACAAAAATTTTATGTAGAGAATGGAGCATGCTGATCAGGCTCAAAACTGTGAAAAAGACAAGCTTGTTATGCACCTCGCTGCCATCAGTGGGGTGCGCAAGTTTTGCTGTGCATGCCAGAGCTGTCATTAACTCATCTCAAACTAGAGCATGAACAGTGATCACCACAGAACACCAAAATCCTAAAACAACTTTTAAAAGCTATAAAAATACTGCTTGCTGTCACAGCAAAAATATGCAGACAGAATGTTTAAAAGCTTTTAAAGTGGTCAGTTTGTCAGCTATGCATATAGGTTCTAACTGCCAACTGTGTGACATTGCTTCAGCTGTGCATATAACTTCTAAACTGCTGACTGTGTGACTACTTCAGCTATGCATATAGCTTCTAACTGCTGACTGTGTGACAGTACTTCAGCTATGCTATAGCTTCTAACTGCAGACTATGACAGTACTTCAGCTATGCATATAGCTTCTAACTGTTGACTCTGTGACTACTTCAGCTATGCCTATAGCTTCTAACTTCTTTTTTTAAAACAGGTTTATTGTTTTAACATATTAGAGAAATATCATAACAATTTTATACAAGTAATTAAAAATAGGTATTATTATAACATTCAACAAAACAACTAAAGTATTTACAAAGACATCCACTACAATCAGATCAATTAATTAAACTAAAATACCATGCTATTGAAATTAAATTTTTTTTAACAAATTTTGTAAATTATCCCATACAATATAATAAGATGTTTTTCTATTTGTTCTTGTCCTAATTGTGTTTATTTCCATATGGCACACTATATTCATAACATTTTTAAATTCATTGAACGAAGGAGGTGTATCTGAAATCCAATTTCTAGTTATTATTTTCCTAGCCACTGCTAGAATAGACCATAACAAGGGAAGCTTGACCTTTTTAACACTTTGAGGTACAGGTGTGTTGAATAATATAAGAGATTTAGAAATAATGAAATTATCTGTAAAAAGAGCCTGCAAAAAATCATTAATTGACTTCCAGTATTCTTTCAATTTTATACAGTCATAAAACATATGAGCCCAGTCAGCATTAATTTCTACATTACATCTCTTAAATAAATTATCTTTATTATTTATTTTATTCATCATCAAAGGTGTATAAAAAGATCTATGCAAAAATTTCCATGTATAAAGTCTCCAGACAATGGAAGACGTAGTTCTATAAGCAGATTCCAATATATATTGTTTATCTTGTTGATTTGGTGGGTCCCCATTAATAGAAGTGAAATAATTCCAGTATGAATCTACACTGTAAAAAGTTTCTTGTCTGATAATTTTATGTATGTATGAAAGTTTACCTTTATCAGAAACTTTATGTTGTAAATTTAAATATCAAGTAATCAATCAGTGTTGGAATAGATTCTTTAACTGTTATAGACATTAGATCTATTTTATTAATGAGATGTTGTCTAAAGGTCTGAACCTCTAACCAGCAAGTTTCTCTTAGATCAAATTCTTGTTTTAAAAAATCTAGAGTTTTAACTTTATTATCAGATATCAACTGATACCAGTACTTTAGATCATTATCTATAGCTAAATGAGTTCCTTCAGACATAGATGACAAGAGCATACCCTGAGTATACATTATAGGGAATACAATAAAATTCCATTCCCTATACTTAGGGTGCATGAATATAAAGTTACGATAACTAATAATAATATTTAATGGGTAACAAACCATATGTTTAGGTGTAATAGGTGAAGTACAAAATTCCTTTAGTAACCATAACATGGAGTTATTTACAATCATATTTTTATGTGTTAAGGAGATTTTCATGAAGTGTATACTAATTAGCTCCCAATAATCTTTCCTTTTTGCGACATATGACTGATCTATTAATAAAGTAATAACTTTTACAATAGAAGAGATAGTATATAAATTAAAGTCTGGAAAAGAAATACCCCCTTGAGACCAGCTATTAGTATGTTTCTTTAATGCAATCCTAGGTCTATTAGGTGCCCATAGGAAATTTAACATTAGTGTATTCAGTTTCTTGATAATTATTTTTGTAGGTGGAAGTATTATTGATTGTATTAAGTATAAAATCTTGGGGAATATTATCATTTTAATAATTGTAAGTCTCTCCTCCATAGTAAAAAACATATTATTCCAGGTATTAAAAAGATTTTGTATATTAAGAAAACAGGTATTATAATTATTATATGTAATAGATTTAATATCTTTAGATAGTATTATACCTAAATAAGTTATCTGACCTGAATTGGGTACATATTTAGTAAAATCACTAATGAGAATATTTTTTCGTGTATATATAGGTAGTATTTTAGTTTTTTCTTCATTGAATATTAAACCAGAAATACTTTTAAAATTCATCATGTTATCAAATAGAGACTGCATAGAAGAATTAGATCCTGCTGATGTAATTAGAACATCATCTGCAAAAAGTTGAATTTAGGATGTTGTATTTTTATCTATTTCAAAACACTCTATGTCAGTACTGTTTCTGATCAAATTAGCCCAAGGCTCCATTACTAAAGTGAATAATAGTGGAGAAAGTGGACATTCTTGTTTTGTACCTTTAAGAATGGGTATTTTTTGTGAAACATATGTTCCTACCTTAATATAAGCCAACATTCCTTTGTATAAATGCTCAATTAGATTTACAAATGCATCTGAGAAGTTTGTGCACTTCATTAAGGTAAACAGATAGTTCCAACTTACTGAATCAAATGCTGAACTTATATCAAGACTAATAAGTGTTAAAACTTTCTTTTTCCTATTTGCAAAATCTATTAATGTTAAAGTTCTTCTTATATTATCAAAAGTATTTCTATTTACAATGAAGCCTGTCTGATCTATATCTATAATGCCGGGAATGATTGTCTTCAATCTATCAGCAAAGATACTCATAAACATTTTATAATCAACATTAAGTAATGAGATGGGCCGATATGAAGAACATCTAGTTGGATCTTTATTAGGTTTTAAAATTGGCGAAATAAATGTATATTGCCAAGATGGGGGGGTTATTAACTCAGTTTGGGCCAAAATAAAAACCTTATGTATTAATGAATATGTACTTTTAGAAAGGATTTTATATATCTCTGGTATAATACCATCATTACCCGGTGCTTTGTTTGATTTAAGCTTATTTATTTGTATGATAACCTCTGTATATGAAATACTTTTGTCCAATAGTTTAATCTGTTGTTTATTAAGCTTTTTATTCATGTTTGTGGTTATAAACTCCTTTATTTTATCTTTAGGTTCCATGTTAATGTTATTATGATTAATTTTGTGAAAGTGATTTCTAAATTCATCTAGTATTTCTGGTATACCAGAAACATTCTTCTTTTTCCTTAGAGAAAAGATTTCTTTGATATGGTTTTGTTTATTCAACCTTTTTGTTTTATTTTTAAGTCTATGTAAGTATTTGGGGCTTATTGAATAAGACAAAAACTTGTATTTCTCTAAAGTTATTTTAACTTTGAGTTAAAATTTCTTTGTATTTCTCATTTAGTTTGTTTATTTCTTCAATAACTTTCTTGTCTATAATATTTTCTTTATTATTATGTTTATAGGAGTCTAATTTACTTTGAATATCTAACAATTCCTTATCCCAAGATTTCCTTTTATTATTATACCATCTGATACTTTGTCCATATAGATATGATTTTAAGGCATCCCAAACATAATCAATGGAGACTTCAGGAGTATTATTTATGTCTAAAAAATGTTTTACTTCTGAAAGTATATATTCTTTATAGTCTTTTAGTTGAGTTAAGTATGCTGGTATCCTTTTGATCTGAACATTATGAGTATTTTTTATCATGAATTCAAAAACAATTGAATTATGATAAGATATAGGACATGAAATGATTTTGGAATTAATTAAATCTGTTACCATCTGGTTAGAAATAAAGACCCTATCTATTTTTGAATAAGTTTTGTATCTGTTAGAAAAAAAGGTGTATGGTAATGATTTTGAATCTGAGTATTAATATCATTCAAATGATAAGAATTAGCAAAATCATTTAAATGTTTTGCATTAGATGTAATTCTTCTTTTTCCTATAGTGGTAGTATCACTTTCATGTAGTATACAATTAAAGTCACCAGCTAAAATAATATCTCCTATAGAGAATGATATGATCTTATCAAGATGATGTTTCACTGTTTTAATACCAATTCCAGGTATCCAATATACATTAATTAAAGTGTAAGTCTTCCCATTAATTTGTATTGTAACCATACAAAACATTCCTTTGCCATCCTGATAAGACTTAATGGTTTTAGGAATGGGCATACTTTTATTCCATAAAATAGCCACTCCTCTTTTTTTCTGAGTGTGCTCTGAACTAAAAAATACTTTATATTTGTTTGTGGCTAGTTTATCAATATCTTTTTTCAAGAGATGGGTTTCTTGCAGGAAGACTAAGTTGGCCTTATGTAAATTAATGTATCTTATTAGGCTTGCCCTTTTACATGGATTATTCAATCCATTAATGTTTAAAGAAATTCCTTTTAAATATGTCATTTGGCATTTTTAAAACTTAAGAATCTTATGATCAAAATAACAAATAACAAGATAAGTAATGTTACATCTCCTCCTTTAGGTGTACCTTTAAATATATCTGTATTTTTTGAATCTCTTATGGGATTTCGTATAGGATTCAATTTTGTTTGTAGTGACAATGAATGTACAAAATATATTGTGGATGTCAAAACTATATACAAATAACAATGAACAAGTGAAAATAATGTAAGGATTAAACCTTGCATCCAGCCTGGAGTTATAAACTCCAACTTAGAGTAGTATTTACCACTCAAGTTAACCCCCTACCCTAAGCAGCAGTACCTCAGCTACCACCTTATCAATTTAATACTAGTTATATTTAACTGAGATTAACAGTTTTCAATTCAATTATCTAGCAAGACAAGACTACACATTTGGTAAAACAGCATCATATAAACTAAAATAAACCTTTTTTTTTTTTTTTTTTTTTTTTTTTTTAAACTGTTCATACTACTATATACATCCATGTAATATAAAACACTTGTATTCAAATAGCATTCAAATAATCTTGATGTTAGAAATCAAGAGGAGAGAAAAATAAGTTCTAACATTCATTTAAATCAAAAACTTTGGCTAATATGATTCAGACATTACATATATTAAGATGCATCTATTTTCTGTCATGTAAATGCAATTAACGGCTTCCAAAAAACCTTGAATTGCTTGTATATGAGCATTTACTCAAACTCATTATTGTCAATAGAATAAAATATTGTATTCATAGAAATTGTTATAAATCATACTGCATAGTTATGCAGATTCTCAGAAACACTTATATACATATATACATACACACACACACACACACACACATATATATATATATATATATATATATATATATATATATATATATATATATATACACACACACACACATACATACATACATATATATATATATATATATATATATATATATATATATATACATATATATATATACACACACACACACACACACACACACACACACACACACACACACACATACACATATGTATATAAATATATATATATATATATATATATATATATATATACACACACACACACACACACATACATACACACATTTTATATATATATATATATATATATATATATATATATATATATATATATACATACACACACATACACACACATATACATATATATACATATGCATACACACACACACAAACACACACACACACACACACACACACACACACACACACACACACACACACACATATATATATATCTGATCTCACTGAGTTGTGTCCTTACTTAGCACTATCTTACTTGCTGTCCCTATAATAAATCTGTCTGCTTTATACAAAATAATGCACAGCAAACACATTTTAGTAACCAGATTTTACCATGATATACTACTGCTTTAAAATATATCACATGACAATTTCTTCCAGTATAGAGTTATAAAATTATTTATGCTTGTCAATCAGATGAATTAAATGAGTTATAGTAATGTATATGTTTGGAACATAAGTTTTTAACACAGATTATTAAGCTGCTGTTAAGTAGATTTTCAAAAACACTTGAATAAATGTTTCATTTTCTATGCCTTCTAAAATAAGACATTTACTTACTACAAGAAGCTGTATCATTTAAATTCATTATAACTGACATATTTTATGAATTATAACATAGATATTTAAGTAATTATATAAAATAACTCACATTTAGATGTTAAAGAGTTCATTTTCCTTCACATAGTCGCATTTGTATCATTTCTATTTCTTGGCAGAGTGTCATTCCTGAATCTGTGATGTGTCAGTGTGATATCTAGGTCAAAAGTGAGACTAGCTGCTTTCAGCTTCTCTGTGAGAATTCTGAGAGTTGAAGCTTTTGAAATAGCTCATGGACACTGTGCATGAGACAGCCCACATCCCAGATTGTCTCTCTTAACATTTTGGTGGGAAACTTATTAAAAACTAGTGACAAACATTCATTTAGCAGTGTAAATGCATCTAAACATGACAAAACCTTCACAATGTATTTTACAGGTTATTACAGCTTCTATGTAAGTGAAATTTAGCCCAAAATTATTAATAAGTAATAAAACTCAATATTTTTGTCCCAACTCAATTTTTATGCAAATCTTATTATTTACTGTGTCTATATGATCAAAAGCATTTCTATATATTAATAAAGAAAAGAAAAGAGAGTAGAAAGTAAAAGGGTGTAAGGCAGAAATAAAAAAATGTAAGAGAAATCTATAAGAAGTATATACAATGGAATATTACTTACTGTTTATATTAATAGAGTTAAAAATAAAACATATTATTTACTATTATTTAGTTCTAATTATTATTAGTTAAAGCATGACAGATTATTTACAAACAAGCATAAGCAGTGTTATCAAGAAAGTATAATTAGGAATAGCATTTGAAGAACATATAAACTTTTTACAAGGAATAAATATGTTATTTTTCTATTAATCATATTTTCATTACTCTTCTCTCCCTGCCCTCCCCAACCCTTTACCCACTACATAATCTAAATAGAATGTCATTGTATAAACAAAGAAAAGAAGAAGAAAAAAAAAAAGATAAAGAAAAAAAATATATCAAATTACGGACCTTACTTCTCCTTTTCAGAAAGAGAAACCAGTTGAATCACAACTTGCCATTAAATCTCCAGGTATTTTGACTAGTTATGAAACAAAACATTTCTTTGCACACAGAGAATAACTTTGAATAAATCTTTTTCAAAATATTTGTTGCTTCTTGGAAATGCAGGAACTATATTTAAAAAGATTAATAATGAAATAAAATGATGAGAGAAAAAAAACATAGAACAAATCATTTGTTTTTTAGTCTCTTCTTCTCTGAAGTCTTCCACGAAGTTTCAGTTGCCAGTCTCTTTAATGAAGGACTAGCCCATTCCATTTCTTCTATTTTATCCAAAATCTTATTTTTTTTGATAAACAGTAAAGCAGAGTCTAAGTCATCGAAATTTTAGGACCATCAGGAAGGAAGATTTTAAGCTTGGCAGGAAACAGAAGGTATGTTTTAAACTGTGCTTTTTTAAGCTCCCTTATTAGTGGCAGAAAAACTTTTCTTTTAGCTATTACCATGGAAGAATAGTCATTGTCAAAACACACAGTTGTCTCATTAATCTTAAAAGGAGCTTTAGCCCAAGCAGATTTAAGAACCATCTCTTTATCAAAAGATGATAGAACTCTAACTATAACTGATCTAGGATAGTTTTTGTTAGAGTTAGTATTAACTATAGATCTATGTGCTCTTTCGATACCAAAAGAGAATGCTTCTGGTAAGTCTAAAGTTTTAGGGAGCCATGTTGTTAAAAAAGAAGTAATATTGTTACCTTCAATATTTTCTGGCAGTCCAAAAATCCTAATGTTATTGTGCCTAGATCTATTTTCCAGGTCATCCAGCTTTGTTTGTAAATGTGTATTTTGTTTCAGCAGAAACTCAATGTTGATTTCCTCTTCTTGTATTCTATTTTCCATGTCATTCGCAGCTTCTTCTATGCCTGTCATCTGGATCTTCTGTTGTTGCAGGTCTATATGTAACAAGTCTATTTGTTTTGTAGTTTTTCTATGAAGGTGTCTATTTTAGTATCCATTTTATCCATCTTAGCAGTAAGTTGCTGGATTATAATTATCAGAGACTGAAGTTCTTTCTTGATGCTGGAGTCTTGAGAATTTGTCTTACTGGAACTCATTTCAGACTGATAAACTGACAGGAAAATTTCCAAAGTGATTTCTGACAGGAATATTGTTAAGATTTCCTTTCTTTTTTAGATATAGTTCAAGAACTATATAAAACAAACATATTTAGAAAGAAAATTACTTCAAAAATTAATTTTTTAAGTAATTAATTCCTGTCAGTGTAATGAAATTGGTGGAGCTGAAGAATATCTGCTGCTATCCTGTGTTCATCCTTGGCCACGCCCCCTATAGCTTCTAACTTCTGACTGCTGACTGTGACAGTAGTTCAGCTATGCATATAGCTTCTAACTGCTGACTGTGTGGCAGTACTTCAGCTATGCATATAGCTTCTAACTGCTGACTGTGTGACAGCACTTCAGCTATGCATATAGCTTCTAACTGCTGACTGTGACAGTACTTTAGCTATGCATATAGCTTCTAACTGCTGACTTTGTGACAGTACTAAGTGCTTTATGGCATTAACAACTGTACTACACTTCACTGTTATACTCTTTCTTCTTTTACTAGCAGTACACTGGAGAAGCTAAGGCTCTACATAGGACAAAGAATTATTATGTCTCTCCAACTGAACTAAATATGTATGTGTTCCCACATGGATAATAAAATTCAGCTGTCAAGATTTGCCCTCAAGGTGATTTTTTTGACATCCATGCCATCCTGTTCATGACTAAAGTTCCAGTTGTAATCTTATACAGTGCTCATTGTAATGTGACAAACTTCACATATTCTGTTGATAGTAAATACATTAACATGTTTAATTAATTTGCTAAATTGCAGTTCAAAATAAGAATCATCTAGTGCTATCAATTGCACATGTATGTGTGTGTTTGTTTAATGCAACAAAACTAAGTACAACAGAGGATGCTTTGAGAGTACTGCAAAGGTAAGTAGTGAGACCAGGGGGTAAAAGGGACAGAGATGGAGGTTTGGAAATGTTAAAGAAAAGTTAAAATAAATTATACAGATGATAAATAATTTCTTTGGCTTTGACAAAACAATACTTTATATCTGCACCAATTGTACTGTCAGTATCCTGTACTGTAATGTTACCTACTCACGGAGCATAGTATTCCTGCAATTCTCATACAGAAAGTGCTGTGGGTAGCATATTGGGTACTGGTTCTGCCCAGTAAATTAGAGATAAAGACTGTTTTATGATATAGAATTTGATTTTTCATGTACCTAAAATTGAAACTATATATTACAAATGACATAAATGCGGTGTCTATCTTTGAAAATGAAAGTCCCACCCCAATACTGTCTCAAAGAGTGCTTCCTGATTTTCCGCAAAAGAACAGGAACATGTGCTGTCAGCTGTGTTGGATAATACCAGGCAATGGAATTAGCTTCTTTACCTGTAACATTACACATCTTAGTTGATATCCGCAGTACCTTAGGAGTTTGGTTCATTAAATTTGAAAGTGTCAGAATTATCTGTCACCCCTGATACATATTATTTTCAGACAAAAGTACAACTGTATCCTTAAATTTTTGCAAAGTTCAGTCATGCAATCAGTTGCTGATTCAGTGGGAATTTTATTTCTCTTCCTGTGTACAACTGAATGCAACAAGTCACATCTTTTTTTTTCTGTTGAGAAACGGACATCAGTGTATTTCTAAAATACAGACCAACTCCCTATCATTAGGGTGATGAGAAATGCTCACATATTCTTTTCAGTGTTGCTAATGTAATGATCTAATGGTACTTAATTAGAATGTTAAGTACTGTGAGAATAGTGTTAAAGCAAAGATAATTATGATCTTTTTCCTTTTTTACTTTCATGGTTATTTGAAAGTTGCAATAATGAGTCCTGCTTAAAAGTATTTTCTGATTTCAGTTTTATGACACCATCATGTTATAATTCATTTTAGACTTATACAATGTAAAGCAACCAACTGTTTCTGTTCAGAATTATGGATTCTGCAGTGTAAGAGGAACATTTCATTTTGGCTTTATCAGTGACAACTCAAAAGTACTGCAGTGACAGTGTTTTCAGTTCAGATTAAATATGTAGTCCCATGAAATATCAAGAAAATGCATCTAATAATACTTTGTAAGCTAAAATATATATAGTCTTCTGTTTTCATTTGAAAAATGTAAGCTTTTTTCACAACATTACATGTGTGTGTGTGGGGGGTGCCAGGGAGAGGTAGTACCTCGGATGGGCGAATATGTCATGCTCTTCAGAGTAGTTCATCCATCTTGGTCCTCACCTGACCCTCAGCTCTCACCTATGGCTCCTCATAGCTGTCTGCATGCAACAGCGGCCACAGCCAGGGCAATGGCTTTGACTGGCCAGCAAAACCAGGTGAGGGTAGCAGACAGGTTTGCAACTCTCAGTGATTCAGGGCTTGTGTACCTATGCATGCGAAGACTGGATCCGGTAAACTGCGAGGAGGAAATCACCAGACTGATTCAATGGGCAGGAAAGCAGACTTAGCAAAGTGATGTGGAGCACAAATTGGGCACAATGAGACACATTAGGACACTATTGGCCATCCACTGCATCCCGGACAATCTCCAGTTGTCTCGACTATGTCTGCCACTGGATCAAGATAGGTTGGAACGAGAAAGTGAGACTGACGATCTGCGCAACTCTCTCTCACTATAATCCAATTCCGGCGCAAGTCAAGACATCACCCCTCCCAGTCCTGTGGCAATGATCAAATGATGAAGCAGCAGGTGCAGATACACTGGAAGCTGTAGCCACAACCTCACACACAAGTGGCCTAGGGCAATGGGTCACTCTCTACTGGACTGAAGCAGCAGTGGAGGTCAGCTGCCCCCTGGGTGTCTGAGCAGCCCTATTTAGGATCGCTCTGCTCACCTCCATGATCTGAGAAAGGGGCTAGAAAAGGTGCCCTAAACATATCCTACTTCATCTTACCCCTGGCCTGCTTGCTGCGGCAGGTGGGGATCACAACCATGTAGTTGAATCACAAAGAAAAAAAACATTGGTGACTTCGCTCACCATTGGCACATGGAATGTGTGCACGCTCATGGATAGGTCCAAATCACATAGACCTGAGAGACGGACAGCAATTGTCACAAGAGAACTCGGCAGGTGCAACATCCAGATAGCAGCCCTCAGTGAGATCAGTTTCTCAGACGAAGGCCAGCTGACAGAAGTTAAAGCCGGTTATACTTTATTTTGGAGTGGCAGCAGCAGCAGCAATGAAGATCGTGAAGCAGGAGTAAGTTTCGCTATCAGATCTAATCTGACTAGCAAACTAGCCAGTCTCCCTAAAGGATTCAATGACCGACTCATGTCTCTGCAGCTCCCCCTCAAAGGAAAGTGCCACGCCACCTTCATCAGTGTATATGCCCCCACCAAGGCAAATACAGAGGAAATTAAAGACAAGTTTTATGAAGACTTGGAGCCCCTCATAGCATCTGTGCCCAAGGTGGATAAGCTCATCATCTTAGGTGACTTCAATGCCAGAGTTGGTGCAGACTACCAGACATGGGAGGGTGTCATTGGGAGGAATGGAATCGGCAAAAGCAACAGCAGTGGTCATCTACTTCTGAAGACCTGCGCAGCTCATGACCTGTTGATCACAAACACAGTCTTCTGCCTACCCAACCATAAAAAGATGTCCTGGATGGATCCACACAGCATGCACTGGCATCTCATTGATTATTTTATAGTAAGGAAAAGGGACAGGCAGGATGTTAGCGTGAGTAAGGCCACGTGTGGTGCAGACTGTTGGACAGACCACAGACTCATCCTCTCAAAACTCAAATGCACATTCAGCCTAGATGGTGCCCGCAGAGGAAAAAGACCATTAGGCATCTGAATGTCAGCAAGTTAGAACAGCAGTCTGTGTGCCAGAACCTCAGGGAGGACCTTGACGGTAAGGTTGATCAACTCAGCTTTGGCACCAACAGTGCAGAAGAGGATGGGGTAGCCTTTAGGGATGTAGTCTACAACACTGCTGTTGCTCATTTGGACCTGAACACATGCAAACACCAGGACTGGTTTGATGATAATGATGAAGACATTCAGAAGCTGCTGGATAAGAAGCATGCAGCCTTCAGATGCCTCCAGCAAGACACTACATCCGTCTTCAAGAAAGCAGCCTATAACTCCATCAAAAGCAAGGTGCAAGCAAAGCTCAGAGAGATGCAAGACTCCTGGCTTAGCAGAAAGACAGATGAGATCCAGAAGTACGCTAATAGCAACAACTCCAAGTGTTTCTATGATGCCCTGAAGACAATCTATGGGCCACAGTCATCTGGATCACCACCACTGCTCAGTGCCAATGGGTCTACCCTGATTACTGACAAGAAAGCCATCCTGGAAAGATGGGTTGAGCACTTCAACAATGTCCTGAAAAGGCCTTTCTCTATCAATACGAAAGCCATTGACTGCATGCCGCAAGTTACCATTAACATCTCCTGGCAGAACCTCCAAAGGAATCAGAGGTTAAGGAAGCAATTAAGCTTCTCTCTAATAGTAAAGCACAGGCTCTGACTCTATACCTGCTGAAATCTACAAGACAGGGGGACCAGTCTTGTTACAGAAGTTCACTGAGCTCTTCCAGACCATGTAGCAACAGGAAGTTATGCCTCAAGAGCTAAAGGATACCACCATCGCCCACCTCTATAAGAGAAAGGGAAACAGGCACTCTTTTGACAACCACAGAGGAATCTCTCTCCTGGTCATTGCCAGAGTCCTCCTCAACCATCTCATTCAACACATGGAAGATGGACACCTGCCATAGAGTCAGACCAGCTTTAGAGAGGGCCAAGGGACACTGGGCATGATATTTTCAGCACATCACATTCAGGAGAAGTGCCAGTAACAAAACACTGACCTTTACACAAGGTTCATCGACCTGACCAAAGCCTTTGACACCGTCAGTCGTGAGGGGCTATGGTGTTCCAGTTCCATGATGGCATTCTTCCTCAAGTACTGGATGATGGAGACTCCTCTAATGCCTTCCCAGTCACCAACAGAGTCAGGCAAGGCTGTGTATTGACACCCATGCTGTTCAGTATGATATTCTTGGTCATCCTGGCAGATGGCTTCTGCAATGATAAAGAAACCAGCATCAAGATTAG
The DNA here is from genome assembly GCF_019279795.1 of Protopterus annectens. Lineage (NCBI taxonomy): Eukaryota > Metazoa > Chordata > Ceratodontiformes > Protopteridae > Protopterus > Protopterus annectens. The sequence goes on from NC_056748.1 coordinate 592,823,917, forward strand.
AATCAGCACTGATGGCAGGGTCTTCAACCTGCAGAGGGTACAGGCTAACACCAAGGTTGAAGAGGGCTTTGTGCACGATTTCCTGTTTGCAAATGACTGCATACTCAATGCTGCCACAGAGGCCCAGATGCAGCAGAGTATGAACTGTTTTTCCACTGCCTGCAGAAACTTCAGCCTCACAATTAATACCAAGAAGACTGAGGTTTTGCATCAGCCTGCACCACAGAAGACGTATGCAGAACCAACTATTATCACTGAAGGGGAGATCTTGAAAGCTGTTGACAAGTTTACATACCTCAGCACACTCTCCAGATTTGTGAACATTGACAATGAGGTAGACACATGTATTGCCAAGGCAAGCTCTGCGTTTGTACGGTTGTGGGAGTCAGTGTGGGAGAGGAGAGGCATCAAACTGTCCACAAAGCTGAAGATGTACAAGGCAGTCATACTGCCCACACTACTGTATGCCTGTGAGACATGGATTGTGTATGCGCATCATGCCAAAAAGCTGAATCGCTTCCATATGAACTGCTTAAGAAGGCTGCTGAAAATTACTTGGCAGGACAAAGTTGCAGACACAGTTGTCCTCTCTCAAGCTGGACTGCTAAGTATCCACACCCTACTGATGACAGCCCAAGTCAGGTGGGCAGGCCACCTTGTACGTATGCCAGACACATGCCTCCCCAAGAGAATGTTTTATGGTGAACTTGCAGGAGGTAAACGCACACAATGTGGGTGGAAAAAGCAGTTCAAGGACAGACAAAGTCTCTCTGAAGAGCTTTGGCACAGACCCAGACTCCTGGGAAAACCTAGCATGAGACTGCCCCACCTAGTGAAGCTGTATCAGCAAAGAAGCTACCTCCTTCGAGCAGAGCAGGACCACAGAGGAAGCGTGAGCTGCATAAATCCACAGCCAACTCATTGCCAACCAAATCAAATGACCACTTGTGCACAACTTGCGGCAGAGCTTTCCAAACCCACATCAGACTGATCAGTCACAGAAGGATACACCATACTCTGTCAACCTCCTTGATGTGGGTCATCATCAACAATGATGGACGAACAACATCATACAGGTTCTACTTATGACTCACTTGCTCTATGCTACCTGCTCAAAAAAGGCAAGTGCTCAGTGTCCCAGCAGCTTGCTCTCCCATTTTGTTGGAGCCCTCTTAACACCAGATCCCATTAAAATGTAAAGGCTGATCACAACATTAACTCTAACCTTAACCATAATCTTCCATCTGTGTTGTCAGTCTTCACTAATCCTGGACTCTGGGCTTGGTTCCAAGCCTCAGAACTGACTCAGCCATTTACTTCAGTTCATGCCTTCCAAACTCTCAAGCCAGGCTCTACCCAAAATGCTCCTCTCAAAATTACCTCAGATCAAGTTTGCCCAACATAGTGGCAGACAGAAAAGCAGAAATTATAGTAATAATAATAATGGATATAATAGCTAGAGGCCAGATATGTGTCCATAATATGAAGCCAGCCATGGAAGATTCAGTCCACTAAGAGTCTCAGGATGAGGGAAGGAGGGGGGGAATGTCGAGGATTAGTGAAGACTGACAACACAGATGGAATGTTATGGTAAGACATAACTTCTTTATATGATGTTGTCAATCTTCACTCAATCCTTGACTGTGGGACAGAGTCCCCAGCTACTTTAGTCTTGCGTGGTCTCATGGAAGAATATTCCTAAGCACCATCAAACCAAATGATGCCCATCCCCTAGAGACCCGATCAAATTTGTAATGAGTGATAAAAGTATGTGCAGAAGACCAAGTGCAAGTGGCTGCTGCACAAATGTCATCTAAGGATGCTCTGGCATGAAAAACTGCAGAAGTTGCCACTGCTCTGGTTTAATGGGCTTTAAATGGCCCTTTTGACTGACAAATAAAAGTAATACAGTCTCCAAGCCATTTTGCTAAGGTAGCCTTTGAAACTGGATTACCCAGAGATAGAGAAGAAAATACAGCAAATAACTGATCAGATTTTCTGAAATCCTTTGTACTGTGATGGTAAAAATGTAGTTATCTGTGGACAGCTAGCAAATGAAACCACCTTTGATAAAAAGGATGGATTGTTCCCAAGTGCAACCCTATCCGTGTGGAATATTATGTATGGAGGTTTGCAGAATAAGGCCTGAAGTTCAGATACTCTTCTGGCAGACATAATAGCCACTAAAAGTAATGTTTTCCAAGATAAAAACTTTAAGTCACAAGTCACTGATCGTTCAAAGGGGGGCAAAGTAAGGGACTGTAGGACAATTGCTAGATCCCAAGGAGGAATTGGATCTTTAAATGGGGGTCTTAACATCAGGAGTCCCTTTAAGAATGCTCTGCAAAGTTTGTGTGACATTAAAGGTGAGCCATTGAATCCCATATGAAAGTTCGAAATTGCTGCTAGATGAACTTTAATTGTTGGTACAGGGGAACCAGACTGATAGAGGTTGGCTAAGAAATCCAAACCCTTATGAACTGGACTCAAATAAGGATCAAGTTTGTTGTTAAGGGCCCAGTTCACAAAATTTTCCCCATTTATTTTGGTAAAGTTTCCTAGTTGAAGGTTTGTGATGAGCCACAATTATTTGTCTGACAGGAGAGGATAGGGAAGGATGCCTGGCAATCATGGGAAATGGAGAAGTCACACACTGAGTTTGTGATATTGGGGATTCGGATGAACTATGTCTTTCAGATGAGGCAGCCGATCTGGAGCTTGGTCCAGAATCCATGGCTTCCAAAGAAGGTGAGGCCAAAGGAAGGGAAACCAAACCTGTCAAAACCAAAAAGTAGAAATGAGGATTATTGAGTTCTCCATCCTCTTGCTTTTCTTTAGAAATTGTGATATCAAGGGAAATGGAGGAAAGGTATAGAGATGGGGGCCAATCATGAAGTAGAACATCTCTGGGTGATTCCACCTGGCAGGGGGATTAGGGAAAAGTAACTTATACACTTGTTCTCAAGAGTGAGGCAAAGAGATTGCAGAAGGTTGGCCCCAGTGATGAAAAATGTTGTTCACCACTACAGGATTTAGAGACCACTCGTGAGGCATGAAAACAGTTCTACTCAGCTGTCTGCTATCATATTGGAGCTCCCCAGAATTTGCGTTGCTATGAGAAAGAGGTTGGAAGAAATTGCACACTGCCAAACACTGAGGGCTTCTCGACACAGTTGGTAAGATTTGGTTCCCCCTTGCTTGTTGATATACCAAACTACTGACATGTTATGCATTTGAATTGCTACTGTTTCCAGATGAAGGGCATCCTGGAATGCTTACAATGCTAACAGCACTGCCCTCATCTCAAGAACACTGATGTGCAAGTCAGGCTCTAATTGGGACCATGTGCCTTGGACTGATCTTCCCAGATAATGCCCCCCCCCCCCATTTGGGAAGCATCCATGGTCACTATGGCTTGGGGTTGTGGAAGAATGAAAGGATGACCCAAGAGAATCTGATTGGAATGAAGCCACCATGAAAGATCCTGTTTGCAGTGGTTGGTAATTACAAACAGGTAAGACACTGGTTGATAAATCAGAGACCACTGGGAGGCAAGTAACCATTGCAGGATTCACATGTGATATCTTGCTAAGTGGACAAGAGTTATTGCTGCTGCCATTGAGCCTAGCACTTTTAAGACAAATTTTGCTGGCACTCTGTTGTTCCTTCGAATTTGAGAGACTTGGAATCTTAAGCATTGCTGTCTTTCTGGATGAAAGAAAGCGATTCCTGTGACAGTATCTAAGCAGTCTCCAATGAAGTCCAACTCCTGAGAAGGTTGTAGGCTTGACTTATTGAAATTTATTGTTATGCTTAGAGATGTACACAGGTGCAGAGTGTAATCTCTTGCTCATTCTGTCACCTGGTGGTAGCGGTATAAGACAGTCATTGAGGTATGGAAAAACCCGAAAGCCTTGCAGTCTGAGATGAGCTGCAATCACTGCCATGCATTTGTTGACACCCTGGGGGCTGTGGTGAGTCCAAAGGGCAGTGCTCAGAACTGGAAATGACTGGCTCCCAGCCAGAAATGCAGAAACCTCCTGGAGCATTTGTCCATTTTTATATGGTAATAGGCATCCTGGCGGTCTACCGAGCACATGCATTCGCCTTTTTCCAAGAATGGAAGTATCAACTGTACCGAGACCATCTGGATCACTTCAAGGAAATGGCTTGGTGGCCTGTCCATAAAAGGGTCAATAGTTGGTGAATAGTTTGTCCTTGGGAGAAAGACAGCTTTGACTGTTCTAGCACTGAAATCTCTGTGGGTGCCAAGGAAGTCTCTGTCAGCACCAATAATTTTGTAGGTGCTGAGACAGATATACCTTTCAGTGCCAAAGAACTCATTAGAATCAAAAGCCATTTAGAAACCTTCTTGGACAGTTCTGAGATACTTGGAAGTGAAGAAGGTCTTTTCTTACTAGTGGAAAAACAGGATGATGATGAAGTGCTGGCTTCAGTTCTAAACCCAGAAATGGCCACTTCAAAATCAGATTGTAGAAGTCCCTTAAGTATCAATTTGTTCTTATGCTCACGTAAGTGTACTGGTAGAAAAACTGAGAAATTGAGCAACTTTCTTGTAAATGGACTTTCCCCAAAACAATAGACAAAAAGGGTATCCCCATCTGAGTTGTGCATTTTACCCTGGCATTTCTGACACCTTTTAAATCCAGAGGTGCCTTTAGAGGATTTAGCTGGAGAAACTTGTTTTTCAGCCATAATGCTAACAGTCTCACACACACAGTTTGGCAGAAAGGGATAGAAACAAAGCATTTTTTTAGAAGAGAAGAAGAAAAGGGGTAGAAAATATCAACAATGGTGTTTAAGATCATCTGGAACAGCATCCTTTTTCCCATGTTTTCTACATGTGGTCAGGGTATTGAGTTACCTGTCACCATTAGGAACCTTTTCTACCAGTACACTTACTTGAGCATATTTGCTGGCTCCAGCAAATATCATTGGTGGAGCCTTCCAGTGTCATGACAGAGTGCTCTTCAAACTATCTGGAGATATACAGAGCTAAGTATATTTTTCTGGCACTTCAGAGTTGTTCATAGGTTCATAGGTTCATACTAGGCAATCTGCCCGAGGGCATTTACAAGCCTAGCCCATCGTTTTGTGGCTTATGCCACCCCTTTAGTATGGGGAACTATACCCATTATTTTGCTGTGCCTCTGTCGAGCAGTGACACTGAGGTAATCCCTGGGGTATATCTGCGATCTCCCATCCATTGGTCAAGATTTCTCTTGAACAAGGCCAGCGAGGTGCTCTGCCTCACATGTACCGGGATTTTGTTCCACAGCATAGGGAGTCTTTGGGTGATGAATCTATCCCTCCAGCACGTCCTATTAATAGCCGTGTCGAGGTTTAAGTCTCCCGCCCTTGTGGCTCTGACGGATCTAGATTTTTTGAGGTGAAGCATATTCATCAAATCTGGGTTTGACATGGCCTTGTATGTTAGGCAAAGGTCACCTCTGAGCAAGCGATGCGCGACTGAATAGAGCTGGAGTTCTTTCAGTCGGGCAGCATAGGACAGATTTTTGAGACCCTTTATCCTTTTGGTGAGGAACTTTTGTGGCCTCTCCAGCTGCTGCAAGTGTTGGGTCAGATACATTCCGAATGGGGCATTGTACTCAATCATTGGTCTGATGAGTGATGAGTAAAGGGAGACTATGACCTCCCTTGATCTAGATGACAATCCCTTCATGATAAGGTGGGCAATGTAGAAGGTCTTCCTAACTACTTTAGCTACATGGGTGTCGAATGACAGACTACTATCAACCTGGGTCCCCAGGTCCCTGATAACTTCTTCTGTGGTCAGTGGATTGCCACCTATTTGGTAGCTAGGGGTAACCTTGTTTTTCCTGAAGGGTATGACTATGCATTTTTTGGCATTTAACTTTAGTCCGTGGCTCTGGCACCAGTTATCCGTTTCTGTGAGACCCTTCTGAAGGATATCTGTGTCAGATGTGTTTTCTACTATGGCCCAGTTTGCAGTCATCTGCAAACTTTGTCAGCCATAACCCTCCTGTGTTTGCTTGTACTTCGGAAAAGTAGATGCCAAACAAGAGTGGGCCCAGGACTGAGCCCTGTGGGACACCACTTGTGACAGGCTTTGAGTCTGACATGGCGCCAGCAACTCTGACCCTGTGGGTTCTGTCACTCAGCCAGTTTGCAACCCATCTTGTGATGTATGGGTTAACATTTAAGCTGATGAGTTTTTCAATGATACCCAAGTGGGGTATTGTATCGAAGGCCTTAGCCAGATCGAGGTAGGCTGTATGGACTGCCTTTCCCTCATCAATGGCTTTGGTGACTGTTTCGAAAAAGTCAACCAAGTTTAAAAGGCATGATCTGCCTTTGACAAAGCCAAACTGGGTTGGATCCAAAGTCTGCAAATTCCCTATGTCTTTATTTATGAGGTCCATTATGATCCTCTCCATGGCTTTGCAGATAAGGCTTGTCAAGCTAATGGGCCGGTAATTTCCAGGGTCGGTGGAGGCACCACCTTTGTGCAGTGGGACCACAGTTGCAGTGCGCCACTCCTGGGCACGTATCCCGAGGTAAGACTTTGATTAAACAGCTGTCCTAGCTGTGGGTTTAATTCCTCATTGAGTTCGTGGAGCACACAGCCGGGGACACCATCAGGTCCCATGGATGCTGTGTTTTTTGCTTTGGAGAGAGCAGTTCTCACTTGGGCGCTGGAGATGTTTAGGGGGCTGCAATCGTTTGGTATAGATATCTCTCCTTTTGGGGGAGGGGAGTTTGCACTGAACCTGTCAGCCAGTATGTTGGCAATGTCTGTAGGATCAGTAATCTTCACATCATTTTGAACTAGCTCTGAGCATATCTGGGAGTTTCCTCCCAGGTTTCTAACATAGCTAAAGAAGGCCTTATGATTGTCTTTTGAGTCTTTAGCTATTTTTCTCTCGAAATTTGCTTTGGATGATTTTATGAGAGCTCTTAGTTTTTTACTTATAGTGATCAAGGGTGTCTTACCTTTTAAGGATTTTGCTCTATCTTGTAGTAGCTTCCTCCTTTTGTTGTAGAGTTTGTTTATGGCTGGGGTCCACCAGACTGGACGCTTGCCTTTGGTACAAAGAGTCTTTGTTTTGCTTGGGATTGCCTTATCCATGCAGTCCTGCAGGTGCTGGTAGAAGGCATTTGTAAGTGATTCAGCGGCTTGAGTACTGTTTTCCGCCGGCTCGGGGGCCTTAAAGGAGACCACACTAGTCTTTAGAAGTGTGAAGTCGGCTTTTGAGAAGTTCTTTACTGTGGTCTTTTTTATTTCAGGTGGGGGTGGGATGAGGACCTCCAGTGGGGGTGGGATGAGGACCTCCAGCGAGATTAGTTTGTGATCTGATCTCACCAGTGAGGGGTATACTCCTGGTGTTGAACATTGTGCTCCCATGTTCGTGATGATGAGATCAAGTATGTTATCTCCTCTTGTGGGGATGGTGTTGTGTACTGTTAATTGTTGTTTGACTAATTTATAGCATTGCTGGCTGACTTCAGAGTTGTGCACTGCTATTTTTGCTTCACTGTATAGTTTTTCAGATCTCTGCTGAAGGTGTTGGTTTTCTCCTACCCACCTTCCCTATTCTGTCTTGTTTAAATTTGGAGGCTTTTGCAGTTGCCCACCCCCACTACAGATTTGATATGGGACACTCCCCCCCAGTCCCATCTCTTTACTTCATTCTACCTAATAGACTTCTCTGGCACTTGTTTTTAGTCATTTTTAATTTAACTGCATTTTTTTTAAAACTGTTTGGTCTAACATTGCTACATACTCAAGTGCGCTAGCTTGCACTGCATTTAAATTGTTTTTACTTCTGTTTTAGCTACTTTTCTGTATGTATGTATGTATATATATATATATATATATATATATATATATATATATATATATATGTATATATATATATATATATATATATATATATATATATATATATATATACATATATATATATATATATATATATATATATATACATATATATATATATATATATATATATAAATCTAAGCCTGTTTCCTACCTTTCCTGTAACTAGTGTAGTCCAGATTCAGATTTGTTGTATCCAGCACTGTATGTAAGCTTCTGAGGCCCCCAAGCTTTCTCTGTTGGAGGGAAGCCTTCTAGCTTATCAGTGGGAGTGGTAAGCACTAGGTAACCTATCTACCACATAAGGAGTGGTTCTGGCCCAGAAATTGTAGTTACTGGGTGTTTGGGCAGTTTTTCCATCTCTCTCAACTTTCTGATTTAAAAGCCCACATTTTCACTTGTTTCCCCTTAGTCCAGATACAGATTCTTAGTTTTAGCACTTGAATTGGCTTATTTGTGATCAGCACTTGTTCAGAACTTGTTGTAAGCACAAAATAACCTACTAATTACTACAGCACTCAACCTTCCTCATTACCTAGAGGAAAACAATTTTGGTACTTACTTTCCTCACTTGTTTAGAGATAAGCAGCTCTTGTACTCACTTTCCTCTCATATCTAGAGGAAAATATTTTTTTATTCAGGCATGTCCAAGGGTCAGCTCCCAGTGTTCTCTCCTGTCTATCTGATGAATCTGGGCATCTTGGGGCAATGTAGAAATTGCCTCATGTACACAGACAACCCTCTCCTCTTACCACCCAACACTACAACCTGTGAGAGATGCACTTATCTAGCCAAACTGGAGGTAAAGCTCTCCCCAACCAAGAATGAACTTGACAGTCAAGAGGAGAAGGTAAACACTTGCACCACACCACACTCATCACATAGTCTCACTAAATCTACACCACCAAAATCCACACACAGAAACACAAAAACATTCATGGAGCCTCTCAATAATAATCTGCTCAAGCAACAGAGACTTCCAAATCAGAAATGCAAGCAAGCTCCACACCCCAGCACAACCCAAATGACACATAGCCCGCAGACTCAGTGTGCCACTCAACCACAGCCAATAAGGCAAAGTAACATACCCAACACACTAGTCATAGGTGACACTAGTGTCCGGCACACTGATGTCCCACTCAACAGGCTAAACAAGGAGAAGGTTGCTGTCAGCTGCCTGTCGGGTGCCAGGATCTTCCACATAACCCACGCACTCAGGTCACTCCACAGCAAGTACAAATATGACTCTGTCATTGTCCATATTGGTGGGAAAGACCTGAGACATACCTCCCTGGACTACATGAAATGAGACATGGAAGAGCTCTCTGAACTTGTAGCCCAGGCAGGTATGACCGTAGCCCTGAGTAGCATTCTGCCATCACCCAGAATGATGCTGCAGTACAAGGACAAAATTATTGACTTCAACAATTGGCTAAACTACTGTTGTCATTCTAAAGGGATCCAGTATCTGTCTGTCTGGGATGACATGGTCGACAGACCATGATGCTCTGCCAGAGATGGCCTGCACCTGTCACCCCTGGGATTCAGGATACTGGCTAAGGTTCTTGCCGACCCTATAGTGCCTTTTTTAGGCAAGGTTCAAATGACAAATTCACCACCATAACAGGAACAGGCAAGCAAAAATTGAGGGTGATACTACTCAATACTAGAAGTCTAAATCTCAAAATGCATTCACTTGAGGCACTCCTTATAATGGAGAACATTGATATCTTTGCAGTGACTTAGACCTGGTTCAAGGCTCCAGAGAGCACCCCTGCACTACCAGGATATAACTCATACCACACTTTTAGGCCATGTAACCTGGACCGGAACACCAATGGCGGAGATGTGACAATATTCATTAAGGATAGCCAAACCTCCAGGCTAGTTGCTCAGCATAATTCAGCCGAGGTTATCCAAGTGCAACTAACTCTGGACAAAACTGCTATCCAAATTGTAGCTTGCTACAGATCCCCCACCATGCCCCAGGATTCCCACTCCTCTTTTCTTGATGTACTGGAAATTATTAGGGTTCAAGCAAACACCCTAATAATGGGTGATTTCAACTACCCCACCATTAACTGGGAAAACTACTCATGTACCAACTCCTTCACTCAACGCTTTCTGGAATTCATAAACTCCAATGCCCTGGATCAACTTATCCACACTCCCACCAGGAGCAATGATGTCCTTGATCTAGTCATTACCAACATGAGTGACCGGTGTTCCACACCTAAAGTCAATGCCTCATTGGTCCGATCTGACCATAAGCTAATTATCCTAGATATCCACATCCTGCCCAAACCCCCCATTAAGGAAACCATGGTAAAAAACTTCCCCAAAGCCAACTTCATGCTTCTTAAGACAGATGGACAATACAGTTATGACTACTGAATCCTACATAAATGCACTTTATAAGCACTTACACGAGTGCATGGATTATGCTATCCCAAACAGAACCAAGATGCTATCCTCCAAAAAAAGGAAGCCAATCTGATGGTCCCCTGCCATAAACAAACTGTGCAACAGAAGGAAGAAACTGTTGCAAAAGAGAGTAAAATCCCAGGAGTGGAGGAGCTCCCTGGTCAGCCTCAGTAAGAAGCTGCAATCCCTGATAAAATCCTCCAAAGCTAGTTATGAAAACAAAATCACTACTGATTCTAAAGGCAACCACAAAGCATTCTATAGCTATGTCAATTATCTCATTGGCAACACCCAGATCTGCTCTGAGTTACAGCGCAATGGCACTAAATATACAGACCCAACTAATATTGCCAACATCCTGGCAGATAGGTTCAGTGCTATCTTTACCCCCCTCTCACCCCCTAAAGAGCCCATCTCTATACCGGAAGAATGCAAAGTTCCTGTAATCACGGCTGCACAGGTAAAAGCCACACTGTCCAAAGCCAAGAACACAGCATCCATGAGACCAGACAACATCCCAGGCTGCGTTCTACATGAACTGCAGAACAAACTGGCATCCCACCTAGTACAATGTTCAATCATAGCCTCACCTCAGGCTTTGTGCCTGCTGAATGGCACACAGTGACGGTTATCCCACTCCACAAGGGGGGAGCCACCATGGACCCCAGGAACTATCACCCCATTAGCCTGACAAGCCTGGTCTGCAAGGCCATGGAACTTACAAACAAAGACATTGGTAATCTCCAAACTCTGGACCCCACCCAGTTCAGGTTTGTAAAAGGCAGATCATGTCTCCTAAACCTGATAGACTTCTTTGAAGCAGTCATCAAAGCCGTAGATGAGGGTAAGGTGGTGCACACAGCCTATCTAGATCTTGCCAAGGCTTTCAACACCATCCCCCACTCTGAAATTATAGATAAACTCACTAAACTAGGTATAAATTCCTATGTCACAAGATGGGTAGCAAACTGGCTCACTGACAGAACCCGCACTGTGAAAGTAGCAGACTCCAAATCTGACTTCAGACCAGTGACAAGTGGAGTACCACAGGGTTCAGTCCTGGGTCCTCTCCTGTTTGGTATCTACTTCTCTGAAGTACAGGCTAACACAGAAGGTCTTTGACTAATGAAATTTGCAAATGACTGCAAACTAGGAGCCATAATCGAAACACCTAAATATGTGGACATCCTACAAAAGGGCCTCACTGAGACAGATGCCTGGTGTCAAAGCCATGGCCTCAAGCTCAATGCCAAAAAGGGCACTGTCATCCTCTTTGGTAAAAACTCTGTACCCATGAACTACAACATAGGCGGTAGTATACTTAACACCAAAAGTATGATAAGAGATCTTGGGACACAGGTGGGCAGTAGTCTCTCCTTTGATAATCACATCCCCACAGTAGTCAGGAAATCCTTCTACATGGCACACCTCATCACAAAAGGTTTCTCATCCAGAAAAAGAGAGGTCATTGTTCCCCTCTACTCATCACACATTAGACCTATTATAGAGTACATTATAGAGTACAACGCCTGTTTTGGTATTTACCTCACAAGACATCTACAACCACTGGCAAGGCCACAGAAATACCTCACAAAGAGGATTACCGACCTCAAACAGATGCCCTACGCAGACAGTCTCAAAAAACTCCAGCTTTACTCCATCGCATATCACCTACTCAGAGGTGTTCTCTGCCTAACATACAAAGCTATGTCAAACTCAGAGCTGTTGGACATGCTCCACTTAAAGAAATCCCTCCGAGCTACACACTCTAGGGACCTAAACCTTGTCACCACAATAAACAGAACATGCTGGAGGGGTAGATTCCTGTCCCAGAGACTTCCCATACTCTGGAATAAACTACCTATCTATATCAAACAAAGCTCTTCATTAGCACTCTTCAAGAAAAATCTTGATGATTGGATGGGAAATAGGAAATTCACCCCGGGGATCACTTCTGTGACTCTGCTCGACAGTGGCGCAGGAAAATAATTTTCTTGGGTGGCAAAAGACAGGGTACCTTTTTGGCTGGGCTTGTATAGGCCCCAGTGCTGATAGCCTAGTACCTACCTATGAACCAACTCTCTCAATTCAGTGCCACAAACCTGCCTGACTGTTGCAGATCTTCTTTCACACAATCCATCCACCTCTTTGCTGGATATCCTCGCTTCCTCTTACCTTCTTGTCTGTCCCAAATCTTCCTCACCAGATTGTTTTCTGCTTTTTGGCATATGTCCATCCCATAGTAATCTGTTTTCTTTGATATTTTCTGCAATTGGAGCTACTTTGGCTTCTGCTCTTATGTCCTCATCTCTTCATCTGTCCCACAGTGTGCATCCGACCACCTTTCTCAGGCACTTCATTTCCATCACTTCTAGCTTCTTCAACTGTTCTGCTTTTACTGCCCGGGTTTCTGTACCATACAGTAGTACTGGTCACACCACTGTTTTGTCCACCGTACTTTTCAGCTTCTTAGTATTCTTCTGTAATAGACTACACCTGACACTCAATGCCAGTTGGCTGCAGCCCCTCTGATTCTAGCATTTATCTCTTCATTTAGATTTCCCTTCTCCTCAACCACCCATCCCAGATACTTGAAGCTGTTTACCTATTCCACTATCTTCCCTTCTATCTCTCCTCAGCTTCTTCTGATTTCCCCAATTTGCTGTCATTACTACCATCTTATCTGTGCTTAGCTTCATCCCACATGCCTTCAGTTATACATTTAATTCTTTTCTCCTTTGCTGAAGTTCTAGTTTAGAGTCTGCCTGTAATGCCATATCATCTGCATACAGCATACAGCAACTTTGCTGATCTCTCCCCTTTGACCTGTTTGCTAATGTAGTCCATCGGCAGTATGAATAGCAGTGGACTCAGAGCTGAACCCTGGTGTACATCCACTCCCACTGGGATCCCCTCTGTGATGCCGAACACTGTTCATACTTGAGTCATTTGGTCCTTGTACATAAGCCTGCACGTATTCTACCAATGTTTGCGGGACTTCAAACCACTGCATTACTGCCCATATTAGCTTTCTTGGGAATTATCATATGCTTTCTCCATGTCTAGGAATGCCCAGTTGGACTCTCTCCTCATCTCTATCTTCTTCTCAAGTATCTGTCTCACTGCAAACATCGGGTCAGTTGTGCTGTATCCTGATCTGAATCTCAACTGCTCATCTCCCATTTTACATTCTACTACTCTGCATATCTGTTTATCAACCTGAGCATCACTTATCCTAAGTTTCTTTCTGCTCCTATATCTATGCCAGAATTGGGTCTTAACATTCATTTTCTGTTGAGTTAATTTATTGTTAAATTCCTACAGCCAGATTTCCATGCATTATCTTTTCATTTTCACCGCCTGCTTCAACATATACTATTACATCTATATCAAACCCCCCAACATAATAAATATTAAAACAAAAGCAATATACAGAATATTTCATTCATTTTTCTCTGCATTGCTTTAGTGTTATACTTTCCAAGCTGTGATCTCTTGGAGGACTAATGCTAAACTATCACAGAAAGGTATTCATTAAAGGTTCTAGATTTTTTCTGCTGCTCATTTATTATTCCACAGTCCACTGATTTGATCAACATCTGTTCAAATCAACTGCATTTCATTGATTGTACAGATGGTCAACAGATGTTTGAGATTGCCAATCCCCAGGTAGGGGAATATTCCCTTCCTCCAGGGATCATGTAATCTTGGAGTCAGTATATATACTTAGCAGTGGATGTGGGGAGTCTGCACTACCCACATGGGGGTGTGAGGCGGTTTACCCCTTCCAAAATAAATGAAGTGTTATGTTTTTTTTTTTTTTTTTTTTTTTGTCATTTAACGTTTGCATGTGCTGAGGTTGCTTCTTGGCACACACATAGTAGGTCACCATTTTCAAGGTAATGTGATTTACATTTTAGATGTCAACATTTGTTTTTGTTGACCAAAATAAAGGTCTTAAATTTCAGACAAGTGGTCTACCAAGTAAGACCCTGATAAGTCCTTCAAACAGTCTTCTTAGCTGTGGGATCCTCCTGTTCCACAATTCTAGGCCTATATATAGGCAAGGCAGGATCAATCAAGTAGGACAATCCCAAGGGAAAATAAAACAACTTGTAATACCATCTAAGCATAACACGTTTAGGTGCAAAATGTCTCCATAGGTGCAACACACATTTCCAAATTACAAAGCAGTGTTATTTATCCATACCCGGGGTTACGAGACAAAAAATACTGAGCAGGCAATGTTATAGTCATAAAAGGATAAGGAGATAGAAGAGGAAACCTCTGCAGTTTCTTTTTCCATGTTAATTAAAAAAAATATAGTAAAATGTTCCTGCAATCTTTGAAATTATAATCAAACTGCACAAAATATTCAGCACTAGTTCTGGAGAGATTGCCTTAACATGTCAACAACTGTAGCTGTGCAATGAATGAATGATCTCAGTTTCCTTAATCATCATCATCATAATAAAAGTTTTACAGACATTCAATAAGCTTGCAAACGTATGCTTAGTATGTATTATGCTGACAGATATGATTAGTTTTGTCCCACTCCCAAGTGCTTTACTGATTGGTAGAGACTGTTCCATGTAGAAACTAGAGATTTAAAAGGATAGGGGCAATCAGCAATAATGGACTCCAAGTCTTATAATTCCTGTGAGGTTGTAAAATGTATCTTGACATTGTCTTACACAAGTTTTCATTTCACCTTATAAAAAACCAATGTTATTGAGTTTCTATAAACTTCTTTCATGTTTGTAACGACATTTAAAGCATTAGGAAAGGGAATGAAGGTGAATCCTAGGGATTCCAGTGAGTTGTAACTAGAAGTGACTGTTAGGTGTGTGGCAATCAGTAAGTAAACAGAACTGGATTTTACAGTTACAATAGTTGTGTGCACTAGTGAACAGACTATAGTGACTTGTAACATTTCTAAGAGAAAAGAATCAATGGACTAGCAATGCTGCTAAATGATTTAAGTTCTCCTCTTTGATTCATTTTGCCTCCTAATGAAAGTATTTAAATAATCCATCTTACTGATGCAATTTAATAAAGATCAGTTATTAGTGAGATATCTTTTCTCAATGCTAAACAGTCACATGAACATTAAAAAAAGCTGTAATATGTTCTAAATCAGCATTAGCTATAGTTATTTAACATAATGGCCGAATGACAAAACTCAAAAGACACATATCCCTCATATGGTATAAACTAATGTTAACTTTAGAGAAAAGGTGCTTGCACACAGATGCACATATTGAGTGCACAGAAGAACATTTACAAAGTAGCTTATTATATTAACCTATGAATGCTGGACATTAAGTCCCATCAAACATTACAGTAGTTACATATTCTGTACTGATTTTTTATAGTATGCCATATACATGCTGTCACCTGAACACGGTGCTACAATTTTTACCACTACATTAAATCACTTTTCTCCTAGCTTTTCTTCTTTAGTTACATCTCTTTAATTATACATATTTAACTAAATACCTGACCTTAGCTTATAAAAATTCTATATTTTTCTATTACTAGCCATTAAGAATCAATTATGTTAAAATCTTCTATTTAGAAAAATAATAATTGCTACTTTTATTGACTCTGTTATATTCTGTTAAGGCTACTTCTATAATGCCAATGCTTATATATCCTGAATGTTACATTAAACAGCTTTTTAAATCAGTAGGAAACATGATGTCAAATGGTTTATTGTAGTAAAACTAAATTTATCATATTTGTTTATTTATGTGTATGGGCCTCAGTAGTCTGAGAGGTTTTGATTTTATTTAGACCTACTACCACAGCCTTCTCAGGGAGCTGGTCTTCCAGTTCATCTTTCAAATGTATGATTAAAACAAAATGTATTTCCTGCAAATTGCTTTGGATTCCTCCAAAAATATGCTTTTTTTGTCTTGATTCTAGATGGATTCATATTTTCCTAAGAAACTGTTAAGCAGTTAAATATTCATATACTTAAAAGATAAACATTCTTCCCTTTTCTGCACTGTGAAGATTGAAAGATGGTCTCCCTTATTATTGTAACCAAAGATGAATGAATGACTGGACCAGGCAAATCTTGAAATTAGCTCACTGTCTGCTTAGGAGAAAAAATAAACTGATATGCTAGATCTTAGATTATTCTGGCACAGGATCTATTGATATATATAATTTTACCAT
Organism: Protopterus annectens; assembly: GCF_019279795.1. NCBI lineage: Eukaryota > Metazoa > Chordata > Ceratodontiformes > Protopteridae > Protopterus > Protopterus annectens. The sequence continues at coordinate 592,840,409 of NC_056748.1, forward strand.
ATCAAGAAAAATAGAATGAAGCTTTTAAAATTGGGATACCCAAGATGTCAAAAATATGTCTTTATATTGCAGTTTCTCATTTACCACATCCACTACAGTGCTTATCTGACAGTTGCTTTCTTGATCCTCAATTCTTTGTTCTAGTGTCTGGTTTAGATATAAAAGAAAGTCAGAGTCTGCTCCATTGATTTCTGCAGTGAAAGTTCTACATCAAGGGGAATTTTCAGTATGAAAAATACTTTCCCACATCAGGAACATTTATATCCTTTATATCCAGATATAGTATAGACAAGCTGAATGCAAAAATCAGTCTTCATTTAGTATTTGGTTACTCCACCACATACCTCCTAAACCCTTTCCACCAGTGTCCCAGGCAAGCTTCTTTTTGACCCTTACAATTTGTTTCTTCTACTTTATGGCTTCTAAGAGGCATACCTGCAAGTAATAGTCCCAGTTCCCCTTCATCTTTATTCATATATTCATATATAATACTCCTCTTATTACTGGACTTCATCTAGATCCCCATATAAACATAAACATGACTTACAATAATCGTTTCCCATACATTCTTGGAATCATGTACACACTTGCTAAATACACTATCTTTCCCACTGATACCACATTTATCAAAATTTCTTTTTTCTTGCAAGATAATCTACATGTTCTCCATGGACATCAAATTTATTTCAGTTCCTTTAACAGAATTTCCCAATGCTTTCTGCTTACTGTTTTATCAAAATTTATTTGCAATACTGAAATTTGTTTCATTGTAAATTGTATTCCCCCTATCTTTATCTTATACCCAGATCTTTACTTTTATTCTTATTTAATATCATACCAATTTCCTTTGAACAATCTACCACACAAAATAGGACTTCTTTCATTCAAAACTTATTTTTAGTTATAATAAAAATATTGGCATATGTCATCAAAACTGGAATATCTGCACCGGTTTGCAGTATGTACTTTGCATTTTCCATTTTACAAATCAACTTATTACCATATTCATAACTAAAGCATATAATGTACCATCTAATAGAACATGTCTTATCCCATTACTCATCCCTATTTCTTTACTGAACCAATCATTTATCAGAATTTTTATTTTAGTATTACATGTTGTCATACAAACTTTCTTAATCTTGCAGATAAAATTATATGAGTTTATTAATTTCAACAATGTCATATGCTCTATGAAATCAAATGTTTTATTAATATCACCACAAGTTTTACATATTTTCTAGTTAAATTATCATCCACAAATTGTCTTCTTATCATTAACAATTCTTGACATCCTTTTCTTTCATACCATATAAATTTTATTCCATTATATTTTCCATCTTATTTTCCAATCTTTTTTGAATGATCTTCATAAAAATCATATATGCAGTATTAGTGAATACTGTTAGTCTCCAGTTCTTAATATCTTTTTTCACCCATTTTTAAAATAAATTTTTAGTATTGCACTGCATAATTCCTTAAAACAAAAACCTTCATTTAACCATTCATTTAAAACATACAATAAGTATTCTTTTTCCATTAATTTGTTATATATTACATATCATATTCCCTCCACTACTGAATCTATATTACTTGTGTAAATACTTTATCTAAATCATACATTATAATCTCTCTCAATTTCCTTATTTACTTGATCTGAAAATATTTTTACTTTGCATACTTTATTACATTCTTTTTCTCTAAATATTTCTTACAAATCTTACTCAAAAATGCAGACACGTTTTCCTTCTAATAAATATCTTTGTTAATATCACAAAGTCTTGAATTTTTTCATAATTTATGTTTGTATATTTTTTCTTTATTATAATGCACACTCTCATTATTTTTTAGCTTCTCAAAAGCAATTCTAAATATCTCTACATATCTTTTTTTATCCTTCTCATTTTCCTCTGCCATTTAAAAAAATCTTATATTTTTAAAAGTACCCTTCTGACCAATTAACACAAAATGCTTTCATAATAACACAGTCATTCTAGAATTGTATTATTTCTTCTTTTTGCTTTTCATTCCATTCTTTCAATTTTTATTCATTTTCCTTTTTTTATATATTCTTTATTTTCATTTATCTCCATCCATATTGTTAAATGATCTGTAAATCCTCTTACAACTGCTTCCCCTTCTGCTACCCTTATTCCTTCAGATATAATAAAAAAGCAATTTCTGATATAAGAATACCAAAATATATATATCCAAATCTTTCTATTCTATATAACCAGTTTACCACATTTCATAACTTCATAGGATTATAGGAAGTTACTAGGCTATTGGCTCTGAAGCCCTTTTATGCCTAGTCAAGAGTTTGTTTAGACAAGTCAGCATCTGATGCCCCTGTCCAGCAAGGACACAGGTAGAATCCCAAGGGTGTATTTTCTGTTTCCCATCCAGATATCCAGGTTGCACTTTAAAGGGGTTAAGAGGTACTCTGACATGGAGGGGGAACCTATTCCACAGATGTCACAGACCAGATTGAGGCCACATTTGTGGGTTACTTAAGTGGAGCTTGACTTGTGGATATGCATCAGTCCCAAGACAGGGTCCGAGATTGCATTGTATGCCAGACAGAGGTCACCTTTGTGGATTCTGTGTGAAACTGAGTAGAGGGCTAGGGCTTTTAGCCTGTGTATTGGAGATGTTTGAGGCCCTGGATTCTCCTGGTGATGAACCTCTGTGGTCTTTCCAGCTGTTGCACATTGTTTGTGAGGTATGTACTCAATAATGAGTCTTATAAGGGAAGACTACAGGGATGTTATGATCTTCTTGTCCCTAGATGAGATACCCTTACTTATGAGGTTGGCCATGTAGAAAGCTTTCTGTACAATGGAAGCAACATGGTGGTCAAAAGTCAGGTTGCTATCAATCTGGTATCCCAAATCCCTCACAACTGATGTGTGCTTAGAACATTATTAGTGTGATAGTTTGTGGGAAATCACTCTCCCCAAAGAGGATGATGATGCTTTTTTTGGTATTCAGCTTGCACCATGTTTCTGGCACCAGTCATATGTTTGGGTCAGATCTAGGAGGATGTCCACATCATTAGGGAAACTGATAACAGCACCCAGCTTACAGTCATCTACAAACTTGGTCAGCCATAGCCCACTGGTTTTAGCCTGCACCTCAGAAAAGTAAATCCCAAATAACAGAGGCCCCAAGACTGAACCCTGGGGTATGCCACTCATTATAGGTCGACTGCTTGAGGTGGCTTTCCCTGTTTTGACTAGGTGAGTTCTATCAGTGAGCCAGTTTGTTACCCATCTGGTAACATATGGATTGATGCCTAGTTGAGAGAGGTTATCTATTGTGCCCAAGTGGGGAATAGTGTCTAAGACTTTGGCCATGTCAATTTAGGTGGTGTGCACAGTCTTCCCTTCATCCATGTTTTTGGTAATGGCCTGAAAGTCGTCAACTAAATTTAACAGACATGACCTCCCCTTGATGAAGCCAAACTGTGTAGGTTCGAGTATTTGGAGGCTGCCAATGTCCTTTTTAATGAGGTTCATGATAATCTGTTCCATGGCCTTGCAGATCAGGCTATTTAGGCTGATGGGGCTATAATTTCTCGAATCAATGGATGCTCCACCTTTATGCAAAGGGATGACAGCGACACTCCTCCACTCAGTACTCATGCTTTGGTTGAATACGGTGTCTAATAGTGGTGCAAGTTCCTGCCTGAGTTCATGTAGGAGGGAGCCTGGGATGTTATTAGGTCTCATGGAGGCTGTGTTTTTAGCCATTGAGAGAGCAATGATGGCTTGTTCCCTAGATATAAAGGGAAGGCGCAGTTACTGGGGATGTCCTAATTTACTGAAGGGGGAACAGAAGGGTGAAGTTTTCACTGAATCTGAAAGCTAGCAAGTTTGCTATATCTACAGTATTTGCATTAGTGGTGTCTTTGATCACCACTTCTGAGCAGATCTGGGTGCTTCATTTGAGGTTGCGGACAAATGTGAAGAAGGCCTTATGATTGACTGTAGTAGATGTGGCTAATTTGGACTTGAAGTTTGCTTTGGAGGATTTCACTAGTGCTCTTATTTGTTTGTTCAGGCTAAGGAGAGATTGTTTCCATTTGGACACCTGCCCTTCTTGGGCCTTGAAAGCAATTTTTTTCCTTTTGTTATAGAGTTTATTTATTGTAGATGTCTATCAGACAGGTTTACTCTTCCTTGCAGATGATGATTTAGTCATGTCAGGTATTCCTGATCCCAGGCATCTATATAAATGCTCATATAGTGCTTTGATGTAGTTTTTGATATTGGTGCCGGTTCCTACAGAGGGGTAACGGGCTGTGAAGCTGTTTATACCATCCCTTAGGAGACTGTAATCAGCTTTGGAGAAGTTTTTTTTGTTTGACCCTAGCTATAGTGACTTCGAAAGTGACTGCCTTATGGTCAGATCTTACCAGGGAGGATGATACTGTAGGGATGCTGCAGGGGTTACTCATGTTGGTTAATACCAATTCAAGATATTATTACCTCTCACATCTTGTGGGGGTATCAACTAATTGTTCCAAGGTGTTTGCATTGATAAAATGAAGGAATCTCCGGGCATTTGTGTTCTGGCATGAGAAGATCGTCCAATCTATGTTTGAGTAGTTAAAGTCACCCAGGATTAGGGTAAAGGGTTGAAATTTGATAGATTTCCAGACATGTGGAGTTTGCATCTTGAGTTAGATTTGGGGGCCAGTTGCTAGCTATGATTTTAATAGGGGTCTTGTCAATAGTTACTGCACCAGGAGTGTCTCCTGTGTTTTATACTGTAGGATGGGCCTGGAGGTGTGCATGTCTTTAATATATATTGAAACTCCACCTCCTTTGGCTTTGCGGCCCGTAGTTTGGAGTCTGAATGTATGATAGGATGAGTAACCAGGTAAGGCTGGGGTGCTCCCCTGCAGCTTTGTATCAGGTTTTTGTAACCACACAAATGCCAGCATTTTCAAGGGATAAGAATGCTTGCAATGAGTGCAGTTTCATGTTTAGACTCCTAGCATTTAGCAGCATGACCTTTAATTTGAGTTTTGTTGAATTTTATATGTTGGTAATTTTAACCTCACCACTTTTCCTGAAAAAGGCACTATAGGAGAGCCACAAGCCTTTGCCAGAAGCTTGAAGCCCAAGTGAGACAGATGCAGGCCATCTCTGGCAAAGCATCATGGTATGTCGATCATATCTTCCCAGGCTGTCAGGTACTGGATTCCCTTGGAATGACACCAGAAACTAAGCGAATTGTTAAAGTCAGTTATTTTCTGTTTGTACTAATGCATCATTCCGGGTGATGGTAGAATGCTGCTTAAGGCTAGGGACATTCCTGCCTCAGACACATTCAGCGAGCTCAATCATGTCTCTCTTCATATAGTCCAGGGAAGTATGTCTCAAGTCATTCATGCCAACATGGACTATGACATTCATAACAGTACCTGTTGTTTTGAGACTTGAGTGTTTATGTGATATAGTGGATTCTGGCCCCTGATAGATAACTAACTGTGACCTTTTCCTTATCCATCCTGGTGAGAGGCACATCTGTGTTTGACAATGGAGTTTCCCATGACTAATATGTTGGGTTTATGGTTAAGCCTTAGTGACTGTGAGACACAGGTGTGTGGACTACATATGGTATGTGGTGTGGAGAGCTGGGAGATTGTGTGTGTTTTTTGCCTTGGAGGTATCCTTTATTTGGGTATGTTTTTGTTTAAGACCTTTGCACAAGTGGGTGTGTTTTGTGTAGGACTGGGTGGTGCTTGAGGTGTAGTGATTGTGTTAACAACCTACTCAGTGCCAGATATACTTGCTTGTGAGGGTGAGAGCATAGACTCTAGGTTCCTAATGTAATTGTTTCTCTCACAAATTGTGTTCATAGCTGGTAGTAGTAGATGAATGTCCATGTTCATAAGGCATTTGCTACACTGCCTCAGGATGCCCATATCAACCAGACAGGCAGGAAAAACTCTAGGAAACTTCCATCCATATTTGTCAGAATCCAAGGGAGAAAGGCCAGGGAGAGCTAATGTGTAGGTCTAAAGTCCAAGTGCTTAGACCAAAACTAAGAGGCTTAGAATGACACTTACAATTTAAACAGGCTATAACCAAGCAATAATAAATGCAACAGGAAAGATACAACTGAACACTTTAGAGAACACGCAGCAAGTTGCAGAAAAAGCAAGAGGAAGTAATAGAGTAGGGGGAGGAAACACAAATACAGTAAAAGGAGCTGAATACATTTTTTTTTTTTTTTTTTTTGTTTTTTTTTTTTTTTAAGTAAAGTGGAAAGCGAGAGAAGAAGAACATAAGATAATTCAAGGTTAAGGAACTAAGGGGTTTGGCCCTTCCCAAATGTATTTATTAACATTTGTTTACCAGAAATGTCCAACTGTGCCAGAAGCCCAATTTCAGCATAGGCCCAGGGAGAAAAGCTCCACAGAAATATAAGCAAAATACAATAATTAGATAGTACAATAGTATACATACAGTAAGATGGAGAATACATATCATCTAGTTTATACAAAGTAGTATTCAGTACAGTTTTCTAGTAGATACAGGTTCAAAAAGAAAAACACACAAGCATTTCAGTGAAGATCACTGAGAAATATAAAATTAGTACTGTGTATATATTAAATAATTATGAACAAATAAGATTTACTTTATATATATATATATATATATATACACATGTATGTATATATATATATATATATATATATATATATATATATATATATAGTTTTTTTTGTTTTTTGAGTAGTAATTAACACGGAGGAGAGGGAGAAAATGAGGTAAGGAGTGGACAGTGTGTTGAGAGAGTTATAGATATCTTGTCAGTCAAGTCTGGTTCAGGAGCAATGCCAGTTCTTAGATAGATGTTTAAATAATAGTTGTTTGAAACTGGTAGATTCAGTTGTGTTTTGGAGGGTGTGGGATAGTGAATTCCATAATTTGGCTATTTGATTTGAGAAGAGGGCTTTACTGCGAGTAGTGTTAGCTTTGTTTACTGTGAGAAAGTTTCTGGCTGCATATCTTAGACTTTGTGGGCATGAGTAGAGAACACGTTTCTTGAGGGATGGGCAACTGTCAGGATAGAAGTTGATATTGTGTGTGAATTTAAGTTTGGTAGAGATGGAGATGCTCGAGCCAATTTAATTTATGTAGAGCAATACAATGGTGGGTTTGGTGGAGGAGGTTGGCTGCAAAGCGGGCTATTTTGTTGTAGCAATTTTCCAATTTGGTTAAGTCTGGCTTTTTTAAGTTGGCAAAGAGGGGAAAAGCATATAAGATCATAGAGAGGATGAAGATTCTGGATATGGCTAGTCTGGTATTGTCAGTGAGGAATGGCTTGCTTCTGTCCAGTAAGCCATGTTTGATGAGAACTTTCTTAATTGTGATGGCTATGCATTGGTCAAATCTGAGCTTGTTGTCAATTGTCACACCAAGGAGTTTTGTATGCTCAACTGGTTGGATGACTGTGTTGTTTGCTGAGAGATTGGTGAAGGAGGTATGGTCTTTGAATGTTTGTTACTGGTAAATAGCATTAACTGTGTATTTTTGGAGTTGAGGATTAGTAATGATTTACTTAGTTATGTTTATATATCATTAAAAGCTTGTTGTGCTATGATTTGGAGGTCTGGTAAGGTATCTGCTGAGCAGATTAAAGTTGAATCATCAGCATACTGAACTGCTTTAGCATGTATTGTGGATGAGGGTAAATCATTGGAGAAGATGGTGAAAAGAAGGGGTTCTAGTATGGACCCTTGGGGGACTCTGAGACAAGTAGAAGTGGTGAGAGTTCAGATTTCCATCATACTACTTGTTGTCTGTCAGAAAGATAGCTTAGGAACCAGGAGAGGGAAGTCTTTGATAGGTTTAATGAGGCAAGAGTACTAAAGACTTTCTGATGGGAGAAAGTGTCAAACGCTTTTGACATATCTAGGAAGATTGATGCTACTTGCTGGATTGAATTTCTCACTTGGTTGATGGCACTAGAAAAATTAATTAGGGCTGTAATGGTGCTGTGTTTCAGTCTGAAACCATGTTGGAAAGGAGAGATAAGGTTGGGAGATAATAGGTATTGTAGTAATTGAGTGTGGATACATTTGTCCAGAATCTTAACATGGTGGAAAGGATGGCTATGGGTCTGTGATTGTTTAATTCTGTTGATGTTACTCCTTTATGTAGATTGGTGATAAAGGAAATGTTCCATAATATTGGGACATATTGCTCTGCTATAGACCTATTTACCAGAATGGACATAGGCAGAGCTATGGCATCAGCTGAAAGTTTGAGATACTCACTGGGGAGTTGGTCAGATGCTAAGAAAGAAGGTTTTATTTTTTTCAGCATTGTCCTCATGGTGTCAGTTGGGACAGGTTTAAGGTCAGAAGAGTCGTTAGTTTACACATTAGGTGGAAGAGATGATGTGGTGGAATTGTTCCCTGTAACTAAGGAGACAATGGTGTTTATATAGTAGCTGATTTCTGAGGCAATACTCATGCTTTGGTTGTTGGTTCTGGGATTGTAGCTTTACCTGGTTAGAGGAGCGAGTTAATTGCTTGCCAGAACTTTGTGGGATTGTTTTCATATTTGATTTGCATAGATGTATAATATGTTTTTTGTCTAGTTTGAGTTTTTTTTCTGTTGTTTGATTGCAGGGCTGCTGGTATGTTAGCAGAGTTTTGTTGTCTTTTGTGTTCTGGTATTGAAATCAGGTTTTGTCCCTTAGTTTTTGAAGTCTAATGGTTTCTTTTGATATCCAGGGCAACCTCTTCTTTTTAACATGACATGTACAAGTTGGTGGTAAGCTATTTAGAATTAGTCATTGAAGTATGTTATGGCCTGGTCAAGTTGGAGATGATGGACTGGTGTCCACTTGCAATTGAGCATGTCTAAGAATGCTTTGTTGAAGTTTTTGGTATTTCATATGACTTTGTAAACTATGGTTCTGAGAGAGTTGAGCTGATGATGGATTAAGTAAGTAGGTCTATCTATGATCACTTAAATTATTTGGAAAGCATCCAGAGAGAGAGTTTTGGGTGGTACTGTTAATAAGTGACCAGTCTAAGATAGAATCCCTGTTTGATAAGTTTGTCTATTTGAGTGGGAAACTATGTAGATTTATGAAGGTGGAGGGGTTATCACCAGTGCAAGTGTTCCAGTCTAAGTTGAAGTGACCTGTGATAATGGTTTCAAGGGTGTAGGTTGAGGCTGTCCAGGCTATGAGTTCATCAATGGCAGAAGAATTATTGTTGGGACGTATCTAAGTGACTATTAGGATAATATTTTTCTTTGGGTTGATTCTGAGACATGTTACTAGGACTTCAAAGTTGTTATCACAAGGGTATCTGATGGGGAGTAAACTATGCTTAGGTTATGTTTGAGAAAAACAAACCAACCATTTTCTTAAATAATTTATTTTCTTTTTGTCTCTTAAATGAGAGTTAAAATCCTATTATGTTATTCATATTTAATACTACATAATCCCTTAACTATTGAAATAAGTTCTCCCTTTCTTTACAAATAACGTATGCATGTAAGGCTATAATTCTGTAAATTTGTTGCCATCTAAACATCAATAATAGTTAATATTCCCATTCTTACTAGAGTTGCATCTGGTATATTTAATGTTCTTCTACAGAATAGTACTATTCCTGAACAAATTTAATTTCCTAAATTCCATATTATATTTTCATCCCATATTTTTTCTGTTTGCAATCTTTCTTCATTTGTTAAGCATTATATGTCTTCTAATACAATTACATCTACATCACAGTTAACAACACCATTCTAAAATCTGTATCCATCTTACAAAGTTTTAATACTATTTATATTTACTGAAAGAATTCTTAAACTATTAATTTAAAGTAAGGCATTCACCCATTTCAATTTTTCATTACATATTACCCCATTTCCTTTCTATTTTTTCTTTTAAATTCATTCCTTTAAACTTCCCTTTTCTACTTTAACTTTTCTTCCAATGGAATTGCTTTCCTTCACTATTTTCGAGTTTATTTCTTCATAATTAATTTTCTGACCCTTTTCTGACCCCTTTTCTTAGTCTTTATTTTTATTTTTTTTTCCTTCTTCTAGATTATAGTCAATTTCAATTTGCAGTTCTTTTTATTTTTTTTCTATTTTCTCCCATTTCATTTCACTGTCATTTAGCTCTTTTTACACACCCATAAATAACCACTTTTTTACATTTATTTTTCATGTACTATTTTCCCATACACATAACATTTCTTTTTATCACAATTATTTACAAGATGCCCTTATTTCCTGTAAATAAATAAATAAATTATATATATATATATATATATATATATATATATATATATATATATATATATATATATATAATGCTGTAATTAAATATAAAGCTGCTTCAACAAAGTATTAGGGGTGTGCACACTTATGCAAACAGCTTATTGTACGTTTCTTATTTTTTATATTTTTTCCCTAACAGATTTGTTTTTCAGTTGAATTGTACAGATTATAGATCACATTAAAGGTGGGAAAAGTTTTGAAATGATTTATTGTGGTCTCATTTTTTATATTACAATAAACTGGCATTTTAACAGGGGTGTGTAAACTTTTTATGTCCACTGTTGTCCACAATATTTTACTACACCCTTATTACCGTCTACATTTATAACACTGGGAATGTGCACAATTTTTCTATTTCCTCAACAACATTACAATTCCATTCCCCAGTCCACAAACCTCTATTGTCAAACTTTTGAAGTGTCTGTCACTTCTTTAGTAACATTTTTTTAAATCTTTTCAAAATATGTCTTTCTACTTCTGAAATAAATTTTATATGTACGTTTTTCCTAGAAAAAAGTTTTTACTAAATAATTGTTGCATGGGTTATTGTTTTGTCTTCTTTCATGTTCACATAACACATTTTCCATTTTATGCACAGTCTCAAAATTAATGTCAGAAAAAGTCTCTTAATTTATCAATATAAAAACTCTCACCTCTTTGTACTCACACACCTAAAAGGTAGAATTACAGTGTCCCATAGTTTGTATCTATTTAATTCAATATTCTTTCTACATTATATTATTACTAAACACTTAGGCCATCATCTCTTTTTTTTCTTTCTTCTCATGATTACTTCCAACTGTCTCTGCATATGTTTCTTCGTTGATGCAACATCCCCTTTTATGCTTGCCTCTACTTATTCCTGTATTTTATCCATTATTTTTCCCTAAGATATGTCTCTTCCATTCTGTGGTTCTCTTTGAATTAACATCTCTTGTAATACATCATCTTGCAACCCTCTCAAAGGACGGTTGTGATCAATCTTCTTTCTCAATTGATTTTAACTCAACAAATTGTTGAGAAATGCTACCTCTGAATTCTGTACTTCTCTTCTTTCATCTCCCTGCAATCTGCTACTCAACTCTGTTCCTTCCATCGGCTTCTCAATATCGCCCACCATCCTCCCAGCTGCCACTGTGCTAGGTTCATGATGTGTGCTCATAATTGCAGCTAGCTGTAGCACAATTACAGATCATCGGCGAGTAATGAACATTCCCCAGTGTCCTAGCCAAATTTATCCTAGTTGTAGTAGAAATATCACTTTGGGCCTCCACTGAAAAGAGGGAAATAGTAGAAGTGGACCAATCCAGTCAGCAAAAAACAAACTAATAAATAACTAAATAAAAATATGTGCTGAAATTATTCATAAGAGAAATATGAGCTAAAAGGTATGGCCCGTCTTCAGGTATACAACGACCACCTGCCTCACTCCAACAAATTGTCATTATCCCTTCATTAAACAGAAGTGTACAGGCACAGTCTCCTTTTTCCTGTCCCTATCAGGTTCTCAAAGTGCCCAGACTGCATAAATAAATCCAGGTATTGGTCACTGTTGGGACATCATCCCTTTACATTAATCTTACTGTGCAAGCATGGCAGACTTTGGTGCATCCTACTGGATCCTGATTTTTTCTGAATACCAGCACGGTGTGCGGTCAGCCTACTGCAAGGTACACATTTTGCAGGGGATAAGATTGTAAAACATTGCTTGTGAATGAGGCCCATAACTGAAATGTGGCATTGGGCAGCTAAATATGGTGCCAATATTTCTGTTTGCTGTATTCTGAGATGCAGACATACATGGTATAACTACCTTTACACAGGGAGATAATGTAGTGGACTGATGACATGGTATGACCACCTATATCACATCCACTAGACTGCATCAGTAAGCTTGACCTGAATAACTGTGAAAAAATGTCAAATCCTTAAATTTTTATAGGGATATATGCCGAAACAGATTCTCAAATGGAAGATTATATCTGATTAGCCTAATTAGCTTTTATCAGGTAATTTGGGATGAATTAGATGCAGGACTGACTGGTGATGTGTTATACTTGGACTTTGCAAAGGTCTTTGATATACAATCACATGATGGGCCCAAGAATAATGAATAAAATAAAAATTCATTAATTTAGTGGCAGATAGTTTAGAACTGATTACAGAGCAGAAAATTGAGAGGTAAAATTAGAGAAGCTATATCAGAGTCATGTGATAGCTGGGGTACCACAGGGGTCCAAACTTGGTGCGATCATGTTTTCCATCCAAGGAGGATAAAACATCCTTGCTTTAGTTATGCATCAAATAATGTGATATTAGAGGAAGAAGGCAGTACTAAAGACCTGGGAATGATGACTGATAAGTTGCTATTTAATAATCTTCATTTGGTTAATGGAAAATGTTTTCTGGTCATTAGGGATATATTTTGTACAATAACACATTGATGAGGGTGTGTTAACATTTACTGAAGTAACTAGGCTTAACATAACAAAGGAGAATGTTTCACAGTAGCTCAAGACTGTTGTCTAATTCCAGACCTATTCAAATTAGAAAATCAAACAACTCATGTGCCTTTAAGCAAAATTTAAATAAATGGTTAGGTACAGAACTATATGATCCAACATTTATCAGTGGCAAACTCTTTGAAGGCCTACAGTACACTCTGAGTGTACACTGAGTAATGACAGAGAGTGGACGATATGGTACATGTAACCTCCCAACCTGAACTAATCATCCAAGTAGGGTATCCTAGAAATGTTCTTTATGTAATTGTTAGCATAATGCTTATGTTACATGTCAAATACCAAGTTCTTAGGCAGGGAGTCTGCATAATGGGGTTGGTGTTAGAAGTGGGACTCAAACCTGTCTGTGTCATAAGAGGCATGAAATTTAACTTGGGGCTGAGTTAAGGTATATAGTAGAAGTGAAGTTAACACTGAGACTGGTGCTGTGGTAGGAGTTACCTGGAATAATAACTCTCTCTCTTTTGACTGAGACAGTAGACAAGATTATTTATTTCCCTTAGAGAAGCGGAGAGGATAGATACACTCTGATCACTGATGGGGTGAAATGTTGGAAAAGACTGGGATCCTGACTGCTGAAAAAGAGAAGACACCACTCTCTCTTATTACAAGTGGAATTTGTTAGCGTTACGATGGCTCAAAGGGATACAAGATTTTATTGCTTCCACTAATCACGTTAAAGGTGTGGAAAGATGACCCATAGCACAGAATGTTGCTATTATGGGGAGGGCAGAGAAGATGGTTTCATCTTGCTCCCATTAAAATCTTAGGCTACATCAAGTATTGAAATTTGGAACAGACAACCACTACTATGTATGATAAGTAGAAAACGTTACCAAAGTTTTTCTACCGTACTCTGCCGTCACTGATGCTGCTGAAAAGTACAAGATTCTTCCTGATGTTTCTACTGAAAAATATTTGCAGTCCTCATACTGTACTGGCTTATTACATGTGTGTGTGTGATGATCTTTGAACTGCGATTAGCTGTCACTCCAGTCCTACTTTGTGAGTATATGTTGTTTTTAAAGTCAAGTGTCACAGTTAGTATTACACATGTACTTTGATGCCAGATGACTAAGAACACCAGGGTTCTTCCAAAATACTTCCAGTTTATATGGATTTGATAATGGAAATCATCATTGCCATTACAGCTCTAGAACAATAAAAAGAAGCTAGAAGCCATTTTAGAAGCTGGGATCCATTTTATTCCTTGCACAATAGATCTGCAATATATTTCATTATCCTGTACCCCGTGTGTCTTGTAATTTACCCATCAATAATAATTTATCCATGACAAACTGTGTTTACATAAATAAATTTTTCAGAAGAGTCTTTATTAATTCCAACATAATCTCCCCAGATATTATCTCTATATGAGAAATAAGGCACAACAAATGATTCTATGCTGGATTTGCACTACTATAAAATTAGTGCTTTTTATGTTCTTAACATACATGGATATTTCTTGTGCTTTCATCATCTCATTGTTAGAGGTACATGGTAAGAACACTGCATTAGTTTAATCACACCATTACTTGAGGCAGTAATCTTGCCTCATGCTCCGCAATGGCTAAGTGCCAAAGACTAATTTATATATTGTTATTATAGTTGCTTCTGGACCTTATTCTTCTGAACTTTAGCATCTTTTCATTTTATGTATAGCATCTGATGAACTTCATGGCTTTCTGGAAGCACATAATGCATAGAAATAAGAATGTGCCTGTTTTAGCCTTGAATACTAAGACTAGAATCCTTAATTGTGATCTATGTATTTTGGGGATGCTGTTTACCACAGCACTTACAAACTGCAGTTGTAGTGCCAAATGAAAAATAGTTCCATCAGATTTCTGGCTCTGAAAACCACAGGAATAAATGAACTGTATGTGCATTAATGTACTGCATATCCTAGCGACTGTTGAACATTGGAATGTTTTTCTGGTTCTAGAAAATCTATCCATTTAATTTAAGTCAACTGATATATGCCAGTCTGTTTTGCCTGCAGGAGATTTACAATAAAAGTGCATATTCATGGTAGAAATAACGATTTTCGTGTTTGTGTTTTTTTTTGGTCATTCCCTTCTCAGTCATACAAATAAGGAAACAAATTAAATATCCAAGTTCTACATTTGCAGGACACTAAAATTATGTTTCATGGAAAAGTTGAACCTGCTGCTACTGCTGTTTTACTGTTCATTATACACAATGTGATAATCTACTTATACCTATATATATATATATATATATATATATATATATATATATATATATATATATATGTGTGTGTGTGTGTGTGTGTATACACATACATGTATACACACATTTTATACACAAACACACACACATATATATATATATATATATATATATATATCACTAAAACATATGCTATAACAGTAATTTAAACCTAATTGCAACATTAAATGTATTTTTTTGCATTACAGAAGTCATCAAGCTTTTTAGCAGGCATAGAAAAATCATTTTGTTAATGGTAAATGACTGTAGCTTTGCACTCTTTAAAACAGTACAGAAATCTGAATAGATTCAATTGGCTTACAGCATAAGAGAAGTGCGTTTAAAACAGAAACTGAGGTTAGAGTGGAAATAATCTCATTTTAGCAAATAACAGCTGCCCACATGCACATGTATAAAGCGTATGCTTAAATCTAATCTGAAATGCAGAGCTAAAAGCACTGCAGAAAGGCTGCTCATATAAACTCAGAAGAGTGTGCTGCCAAAAATAACTAATGAGCCTTTCATCCAGCTTCAGTGGATATCAGCCACCACACATAAAGACCACTTGGACTGATTGGATTTGCACACCCACACCTATTTTTTCAATCAGCAGTTAGTCTTGTTAGGTAAAACAATACATTCACTTGCCTTTTCAAGCATCACATCAGTGCATAAATAATCAATGCAATTATCATCTTTGTTTCAAAACATTGCTAGTTTTCAGTGATACAAAGATACTAACAGATGCGATCTGCAAATAAATTCAAAAGTTTAGGATCTACGGTTCTGCCATCTTTGCTGTTTTAGTCTTGTATACCAGAGCTTCACTATCAGGTGATTTATTCCTCTGAGAAATTTTCTAAATATTATAATGATCTCCTTTTCCAGTCATCAAATTGTGTTTATCACATCTCACCACTTATCTGTTTCTGTTGTAGTATAAGAGCACATTCAGAGCTGGGTAAAATAATAATTAAAGACCAACTATGACAATAATAGGTATGGGTTTAAATCTGTTTATTCTCAGTTTCATATTCTGTGCACAAGTGCAGATCATTTGACTTGCTTGTAATCACAGTTTACAGCAAGAAAGAGGGCCCATTATTTTGTGTAGCAATCTTATAACAAAATACAAATGTTAAACAGGTATGAAGAAGGAAAGAAATAAAAATGAAAGCCCTATCATTGTTTCTGCAAAGTCGAGGTATCATTCAGGAAGATTGCCTCTACCTTCTCTAAATGGCCAACATAAAATGGACAAGCAGAAGTACAATCTCTGATTCAGAAACGTGGTAAAGCCACACAGAGAAATGGCTCTAAATCAAGCACTGTGTTGTCAGATTTGGCAGTGGTAATTTCAGCTATCAGCATATGCATCACAGTAGCATAGACATCCCTTTATATATATATATATATATATATATATATATATATATATATACACATATATATATATATATATATATATATATATATATACACATATATATATATATATATATATATATATATATATATATACACACATATATATATATATACACACACACACACACACACACACACACACACACACACACACAGTGATCATCACATAATTCCTGCTATAGTGTGAATACACAGACATATATATATATATGAAGTTATGGGAAAGAGTAGTAGAAGCTAGGATAAGCAAGGAGATGATTAGTGATCAGCAGTACGGTTTCATGCCAGGAAACAGCACTACAGATGTAGTCTTTGTTCTGAAGGTGTCGATGGAGAAGTATACAGAAGGTCAAAAGGAGTTACATTGTGTCTTTGTGGACTTAAAAAAAAGCATATGACAGGATGCCTAGAGAGGAGTTGTGGTACTATATAAGGAAGTCAGAAGTGGCAGAGAAATATGTAAGAGTGTTACAGGATATGTATAAGGGCAGTGTGACAGTGGTGAGGTCTGTGGTAGGTGTGACAGATGCATTCAAGGTGGAGGTGGGATTATATCAAGGATCATTTCTGACCCCTTTCTTATTTGCAATGGTGATGGACAGGTTGACAGGTGAGATAAGACACGAGAAGGAGTCTCTGTAGAGTATGATGTTTCTAGATGAAATTGTGATTTGTAGTGAGAAGGTAGGGAACAGGTAGAAGAGACCCTGGAGAGGTGGAGATATGCTCTAGAGAAGAGAGGAATGAAGGTCAGCAGGACAAAGACAGAATACATGTGTGTGAATGAGGGGGAGAACAGAGGAATGATGAGGATGCAGGGAGTAGAGATGGTGAAGGTAGATGAGTTTAAATACTTGGGATCAACAGTTCAGAGTAATGGCGAGTGTGGAACAGAGGTGAAGAACAGAGTTCAGGCAGGGTGCAGTAGGTGGAAAAAGAGTGTCAGGGGTGATTTGTGACAGATGGGTACCAGTAACAGTAAAAGGTCTACAAGATGGTAGTGAGACCAGCTATGTTGTATGGGTTGGAGATGGTGGCACTGACAAAAAGACAGGAGTCAGAGCTGAAGGTGGCAGAGTTACAGATGTTAAGACTTGCATTGGGTGTGACAAGGATGATCAGGATTAGAAATGAGTATATTAGAGGGTCAGCTCAGGTTTGACAGTTTGGCAACAAAGCCAGAGAGGTGAGATTGCATTGATTTGGATATGTGTTGAGAAGGGATGCTGGGTATACTGGGACAAGGATGGAGCTGCCAGGTAGCTGGAAAAGAGGAAGGCCTAAGATAAGGTTTATAGATGTGGTGAGAGAGGACATGCAGGTGGTTGTTGTGACAGAGCAAGATGCAGAGGACAGGAAGAAATGGAAAGAGATGATCTGCAGGGTGACCCCTAATGGGAGAAGCTGAAAGAAAAAGATAATACATGCACACATCCATTCAGCTGCATTCATGCCACTACAAACAAGAACACACCTATTTACTTATAAACATCCATTCACAGATAGAAATGCACGCTTCTGCTGTAATTAACCTGTTTTGTGACCATTACCATAGGAGTCAATAAGTGAACACCAATGAAAGACAGCATTCACATTTTTGTCCTAAAATAATTAACTCATTAGAGTGATTCACTTGGTCTACTGAGTTAATTTGTAGCCACAGACATTTCTGGGAGGGAGCACATGGTTGATTAATCTAAGCCACTACCCTGGACTGATTCATGAGAATACAGCTTCTTCAGCAAGACTCATTTCAACACTATGGTCACTGCCTGGAGAAAACTATAAAGAGAGGGAAGTCTCTGTATAAGAAATATTTATTCTTATACAGGGACCTTCTGAATTAACTCTTCCATATAACAATAAGCCTGTTGGAATCCCATGGACAGGTATATTATTTATTCCATTTCCTCAGTATTTTCATGTAATACAGATCTGAGATTTGACACAACATTAGCCAAAATTAGTTTGTAATACCATTAACAGTTAACTGAATGCATTTTATCTTATAATTTATTTGTTAGCTATACATGTAAACTAGCCCTTCTCATGCGATTTTTAGCCATAATATAGGCCTCAAGATGTAGGGGTATAAGCCTGTATTGTAATCAGGGACATGGTCACCAATTTAGTGTTCTCAAAAAATGAAATTCCTTTTTCTTAAAATAAAATCTTGGAATTATAACCATGATTTTCAAGTGCAGCATCTGGTCTTCGCTATGATTTCATTACAATTTTCTAATATATATATATATATATATATAAAATACGTACATACACAGAGTCTCATAAATATTTGCAAAACTGAAGCACATTCTGTATTCAGAACACTCAGTAAGGTAAGCTGACAGTATTATAGGTAACAGGCATGAGAAGAAATAAAGACTGTGGTGAATGAGTGCTATAATGTAACAAGCCATAATCCATGAAAATCCCATGTTTCTCCAATAGTAAGACAGTCCAAATTCTGTATTTGCAAGTAATTTCAAGAAAAATAGAAAATCAGGGTCCCCAATCATATGCAATCAGTCAACCACAATTTTTCAGAGGCAGATAAAACAGGAGCACTTTACAAAAACATATGCAGGAATGGAGAAATCTCCACACAGACAGAGTGAACAAATATAAATATTGAAGTTATTACCTTAGAGCTGCAAGGCAAAAGTTTCATCACTAAATCAGCATGCTGTACATATGACTCAAAAACCAAGTCAATGAGCCAATTAAAAATGAAATATTACTGTCTGGTGCACTATCTGGTATAATGTAGTATGTACTCCACATTTCATTTGAGTCAACAAACAATTTGTGTCCATAATTAAAAAAAATGTGGAGGAGGCACATTCTTCCATAATAAAAGTATATGAGGCAAATGCTTCAAAAATATAGCAATGAGTTTCTCAGTTTGTTATGGTTGTGAACAGTTTCTTTGCCTACCTTCTAAGATACCATATATGTTTTTTTGTGCTTTGTAATAAGGAATATTTTTTAATACATTTAGTTAGAATGATTAGCTTTGACAGCTTCCCAGGAATAAATAGCTAAATCTGTATTATACCTCAGCTGCAGCTGTGCATTAACACAGTAGCTGAATAAATAGATCTTATTTGTAAGGTAACACGGGACTGTTTTATTTTTAGACACAGCATTGAGGTTACTGCTGTACTTTGGGAACACTTACAGGTTTAATATGTAATTTGATCAAGCTTCAAAACATTAGTTTGAAGTGCTCTGAGCAAACAAAAAAGTTGGAGATAGTCTGACAACAAACATAAAATCTATTAAACTTACTGTCCTGCTCTGTATTCTGGCATGAGTAAGCTCACTTATAGCAAGCTGTAATGAAAAACATCTCTGAATCTCTGCATACCCTAAAAGAATGAATTGCTTGATATGTTCTTTATGAAGCCTGCACCTTACCTAAACATGACTACATACACCATAGCTACATATTTCCAGAGAGTGCTACTAGTTTTTGTAACGAAGGAATAAAGACTTTTCAAAATATTACTTTATGCACAATAGTCAGAATTTCTTCTGCTTGATTCAATGAAAGCAAATGTCCTAAAGAACACTTTCAAAAAATAGGTATAGTGGCTTAAATGGTGGAAATCAGAAATTATATGACACCTATATACTCAAGACTCTGCCCCCCCCCCCGGTGGGTGATATTAACAATAATGTCACCACAGAAAACCAAGACCCTGCTATGCCCTCCGAACATGAGTACTTCCACCTAGATATCAGAGCAGAATACCATCATCAGGTTGGCTAGACTAATATAAAGTCCTAGGGCTTTAGTCATTATTGTTGCCTGCCAGACTGTGCTTACATGTCTTGTGGTGATTTGCTGACTGGAACCATGACTACTTTCCTTAGAATATAAATGTTTCCATTAGCTCCTCATTTCCCCTTCCCCTGAATATTCCAGAATTTGAGCTGTTAGTTGAATTTGGGTCATCAGGATTTCAGTTAAGGCTTTATACCTCTGCACCACAAAGGTGAGCGCAGAGGAATTTCACTCACCAGCCCAAGCAGTGCAAACCACTTGTTGGTATCCATACAATATCTCTCAACCTCTTAGACCAAGAAATCTGGACAAATCTGGACAAAGCCATAAATAAAAGGGGGACAACGATCCAAAATAGGGACAATTTTTAAATATTGTTCTTACAAACTTAAAAAGTTGAACAACAGGTTTTGCATTAACAAGAGTTTTCTGAAGGGTATGAAGTCTGAAACTTAAATGTCTGTCATTATTTCCTAATTTCAGTCTTTAATGATTTGCACTAATTTGCAAGAGAACCACAATTTTATTAAAAATGGACAAAAAATATAAGGCAAAAATCTGGACATTTGCTGAAAATCTGTACTTTTTAGAGGCATGATCCATACCATCCCGGGTATCTTTCTGAGAGGTGTGAAATAGGTGCGACAGCAACTGTTTAATGTCCCTATTGAAAACAAGTAAGAGCCTCTGTCTTCTGAGACTTAGCAGGTGATGGATGCAATAGAATGTGTGCAATTAGGGGAACCTGTGAGTTATCCTCCACAACATACAGACAACAGCTGTATATGAAACCTATATGCCATTCCTTCTTGAATTCACTGCAAAAGATGGACCAGCCAGAAATGGCAAGCAAAGAATTCAGAAAGGACAGCTACATAAAACATGGACTATCTTTTATAAGTTACAGCTATGCTTCTCATACGTTGTCTGGGGGTGAATGGGAGTCCCTAAACATACACATTTAGTGATTAGTGACCTTGCATAGTTTAAGTGCTTATTCATAGGGCCACTGTGCACTTTTGTTAAACCTCTTAACACACCTGTTAGCTGCTACAGAACCATTGTAATATGCAAGCATAGTCCTAAACTTGTGCTAACACTGCTTATCAATGGCAGTGATTGCACTCTCAGCAGGAATTAGCTGCATATGATAATCAAGGGTATGCCCACGATAATCATTCAAATGTATTTTTGTCTGAGTTCAGTTAAATATGTCTAATAAGTTCACAACTTCACAGCAATCACTCAACAACAGAATACTGAATTCTAAAACAAAGGAATATAATAGATTGCTCTAATCAATTAAGAATGATACAGTTCTACATCAAGAGATAAAAACAGAATGAAGCATGGCACAATGTATAGCTTTACTGGAAATGCTCACGCAGACTCTGCTACAGTTTGCTGCGAGGAAAAGGTTAGTTTGCTTTTTATTTGTTGTACTACTTTATTGCCTTTGTCTGTTTTGTATACTGTGATTTTTTTACACTGTGTTTTACTTGTATTCTGCTTTTAACTGCATATTATAACTTGGAGACCACAGCTCAGTCTCTTGTGAGTCAAACAGAAATTTTCCTACCCTCCCACACAGTTACTGTTGTGTTCTTAAACACCAATGTCTTTCTAGTTGCCTGCCCCTTATGTTAATTTGACCATATATCTTTTTTTCCTCTCTGCTTTTACTGGCTGGTTTAAGCACAAAATTATCATTTTGTGAAATCACTACCCTTCAACTATTTAAATTTATTGTCCAGCCTACTCTATTCCATATTATTAGAATACAAAAGTGATCACCTCCTTTCAATCAATCTTGCTGTTTTAAAAGTAGTGACTCTCCACTAAAACTTAACGTTTTAGGCAGGTAAAACTCAAGTTACCTACTTTACCATCTAACTCCTCTAGTACACATTGCAGTGTTTAGGATAAACCATTTTTTTTCATCTTACCTTTAAGCATCTATTGCAAAATCACCAATTATTGGAGAGTCCACATTCTGTCTCTCAGTAGTCATCTTGGGATTAGTGCTTCTGTTTTCTCCTGGTGAGAAGAGAAGTGCAGTTACATTATTTCCTGGAGACTGCTGATCACAAGAAAGCTTAATAACTGCTTTATAGGTGACAGCTTGGAATCTGTGCTTATATTCTGATCCTGGTGAGAGTAGGAGCAGGTGCATTGATTCCTGACTCTTTCTGGTCAGAGAGTGAGTGTCTGTGTTTGACGTACCTGATTGGTCTGGTTGCTATTTGAGGCATCTACTAGAAAAAGGCTACAAGCCTACATACCCTTACATCATCTGATACAAGACAGTGAATCAGCAAACAGGCCATGGCCTGCTTCTCTCCTTGGGATCGGTGCTAACATTTTGCTTTGTGAGAGAAGCAAGGACTATTGTATCCCAGCAGAGTGTAGCTGTGATGATACCAGCATTAGTAGTAGACAGGCAGTTGACATTCATACGACTTCCTCATTTCATCATTCTTGACTAGCTAATTCTTTATTTTTCAGTAAGTACAGCTTAATTTCTTTCTAACTTCAGAATATCTGCCTAAATACATAATCCTTAAATTTTCAGGGTCTACGTATATTAGTTTCCCCTCAAGTGTTTTGCAGTGTTCTGTACAGACTCAGACACCTTCAGTGACATTTTTCCTGTAAAAGGAATATATAAAGAAACAGCTGTGGTACTTAGTAATAATGACCATCCCTCCTGACATGTCTAAAGGTCAGTGCCCTATGCTTTCTCCTATTCACCGTATGGTGAACTTGGGCATTCTGAGGCAGTGTAGCAACTGCCTCATGTACACAGACATCCCTCTCCACTTACCTCCCAACACTAAGAATTGTGTAAGATGCACTTATATATCCAAATTGGAAGCCATGCACTCTCAAGCCAAGACCGGAATAGCTGGTCAAGAGTAGGTCAATACGTGCACCATACCACATGCAAAACATAGCCCTCCAGAACACCCACCATCACAGCTCTCACATAAAAACACAAACCACGCACTCACCTTTGCGTTGTCTCTCAATAGAAATCTACCCAAATGGCAGAGACCTCCAAGGCAGAAACGCACTCGACCACCACAACACAGCACAAGACACATAGCTATCCTATACAGTGTGCCCCTCCACCTAAGCCCCTAAGGCAAAACAGCTTGCCCAATGCACTAATCATAGGTGACTCAATAGTGAGGCACAGTGATGTCCCACTCACTAGGTTGACTAAGGAGAAGGTAACAGTCAGCTGTCTATCAGGTGCCAGAATCCATCGCATAACACACACACACACTCAGGTCACTCCACAACAAGTACAAATATGACTCTGTCACTGTCCATGTGGGTGTGAATGATCTGAGATGCACCCCCCTGGACTACATGAAGAGAGACATGGAGGAGCTCCCGGATTATGTGCCCCAACAGGTATGACCCTAGCCCTGAGCAGCATTTTACCATCGCCAGAATGATACCACAGTACAAGCAGAAAATGATTGACTTCAACAATTGCTTAAGTTTCTGGTGTCATTCTAAGGAGATCCAGTATCTGCCTGCTTTGGATGACATGATTGACAGACCTCGATGATTTTCCAGAGATGGTCTGCATCTGTCACCCCGGGTTTTCAGATACTGGCTAAGGCTCTTGCCACCCCTATAGTGACTTTTTTAGGTGATGTTCCAAAGACCAAATTACCACCATAACAGCTATAAATAAATGCAATCTAAGGGTCATGCTGCTCAATGCTAGAAGTCTAAATCTCAAGATGCACTTGCATTTGTGCTGTAATGGAGACCTGGTTTAAAGCAGCAAAAAGCATCCCTGCACTAACAGGCTATAAATCATTCCACACCTTTTGGCCCCAGATCATGGACCGAAGCTCCAAAGGTGGTGGTGTCTCCATATTTATAAAACATATGTACACCTCCAGACTAGTAGCCCAGCATAACGCATCTGTGATACTTCAGGTACAACTAACATTGGGTAAGATGGCAATACAGGTCATAGCCTGCTATAGGTCCCCAACCATGCCCCAAGACTGTCACTTCACATTTCTAAGCATCCTGTAAAATATTAGGGTCCAACCTAACACTCTCATACTAGGTGACTTCAACTACCCCTCCATCAACTGGGAAAACTACTCATGCACCAATACACTGGTCCAATGCTTTCTGGAATTCATCAACTCCAATGCCCTGGACCAGCTCATTCTTACCCACACTAGAGGAAACAACATCCTTGACCTGGTTATTACTAACATGGACAACCATTGCTCTACACCAGTAGTCAGGTCCTCCCTGGTTTGATCTGATCACAAACTAATCAAGATGGAAAGTCACATCTCACCCACACCCCCTGAAAAAGGTAACCACCATGAAAAACTTTTCCATAGCTGACTTTGGGCAACTAAAAACAGAGGTGGCTAACTTCACAGAACCCACGTCAATGGAAAGTAGATGGATGACTGCCAAATCATACACAGATGCACTGTATGAACACGCACATAAATGCATGGAACTAGCCATACCCAACAGAACCAAGACAATCTCCTCCAGAAAAAGAAGCCAATCTGGATATTCCCTGCCATCAATAAACTCTACAAGAGAAGGAAGAAACTGTTGCAGAAAAAGGTGAAGTCCCTAGACTGGAAAAACTCCCTTATTAGCTTCAACAAAAAGTTGAGATTCCTCATCAAAACCTCTAAAACCAGCTATGGAGGCAGAATTGCAGCATGCACTAAAAACAACTGCAATGCCTTCTATAGTTATATCAAGAATCTCAACGGCAATACCCAGGTTGGCTCTGAGTTACTGCACAATGGTACCTCCTATAGTGAGCCAACAGATATTGCCAACATACTGGCCAACAGATTCAGTGCCAACTTTACCCCTTTCTCCCCCCCTAAAGGACCAATCACAATACTGGAGGAATGCCAGGCACCCAGAATTATTGCAGCTCACATAAAAGCTGCAGTGTCCAAGGCCAAGAATTCAGCTTCCATGGGACCAGACAATATCCCTGGATGTGTTCTATATGAACTACAAAGTGAACTGGCACCAAATCTGTGTGCCCTGTTCAATCACAGCCTCACCTCAGGCTTTGTCCCTATTGAATGGTGCACTGCTACAGTCATCCTTCTCCATAAATGGGGAGAGACTACCGACCCTGGGAATTATCACCCCATTAGCCTGATGAGTCTGATATATAAGGCTATGGATCACATTAATTAACAAGGATATAGGGAATCTCCAAACTCTAGATCCCATGCAATTTGGTTTTGTGAAAGGTAGACCATGCCTGCTCAACCTGGTTGACTTCTTTGAGTCAGTCATCAGAGCTGTGGATGAGGGCAAGGCAGTTCATACAGCCTACCTCGATCTGGCCAAGGCCTTTGATACCATTATCCACTCAGGAATTATTGATAAACTCACCAAACTAAGCATCAACCCCTGTATCACTAGGTGGGTTGCAAACTGGCTCACAGACAGAACTCACACTATGAAAGCAACAGATTCCAATCAGACTGCCGACTAGGCACAAGTAGAGTCCTACAGGGATCGGTCCTGGGTCTTCTCCTGTTTGGTATCTACTTCTCACAAGTCCAGGCCAACATGGAGGAACTCTGGCTGACCAAGTTCGCAGACGACTGCATGCTGGGAGCCATTATTAACTTCCCAAGTGATGTAGACATCTTACAGAAAGGTCTCATTGAGATCAATGGCTGATGTCGAAGCCATGGCGTTAAGCTTAATGCCAAAAAATACGTCATCATCCCCTTTGAGAAAAACTCAGTTCCCACTAATTACCACATCGATGGGAGCCCACTGAACACTGAAGGCATTATAAGAGATCTGGGGATACAGGTTGCTGCAACCTCTACTTCAACCACCACATTGCCACTGTGGTCAGACATTCCTTTTATGTGGCACATCTCTTATTAACAAGGGTTTTGCATCCAGGAAGAAAGAGGTCACCTCTCTCTACTTTTCCTTCATTAGGCCAATCATCAAGTATAATGCCCCATTTGGCATGTACCTCACTAGACACATGCAACAGATGGAAAGGCCACAAAAGTACCTCACAAAGAGGGTCCTAGGCGTTAAACACATGTCCTACACAGACATGCTCAAAAAACTCCAGCTATTCTCTGTCTCATATCATTTACTAAGAGGTGATCTCTGCTTGACTTGCAAAGCCATGTCTGACCTAGCTCTGTTAGAAATGCTACATCTAAAGAAATTCCAATCCCTCCGCACCACATGCTGCAGAGACCGCAACCTCATTACCACAATCAAAAGAACATGCTGGAGGGACAGGTTTATAACCCAGAGACTGACCATGCTCCGGAATAAACTTCCTATACATGTCAAGCAGAGCACCTCACTGACCTTTTTCAAAAGAAATCTTGATGAGTGGATGGGAAATAGAAAGTTCACCCCGGGATCACTCCATTGGCTGTACTTGAGAGAGGCACTGGGAACCATCATCGGGTGGCACGATGCCAGCGCACTTCTATGGGCTACGCTTGTAAAGGCTCCAGGGCCATTAATCTAGTACACACCTATGAATCTATAATTTATCTGAGCACCTTATTGCTCACAGCCTTGCCAGCTCATCTATGAAAAGGGTATGACTTTTGTAAGGAAACACTAGAGTGGAAGGTTTAGAGTCGTTAAAAAAAACGATGAAGCAAGATGAGTCTAAGTTAAGTTCAGAACACAAACACCTGTGGTCTGCTGGGAACAGGTGCAGTTTATTGCCCCGATTATGATTAACATTATTTATCACAGCCTTTATGAGGAGTTGAGAATGAGAAAGTTTAATAGTGACAATTCACTTATGGCAGTTTGGTGGAGGGGCTTTAACGGTGTTCTCCACACAGTTTTAATTAGACATGCCCCTGAATCAGAAAAGGATGCTATAGTGAAACAAGGTTCTTTTCTTTATGAGACTATTATTAGCCCCTTGGGTAGTGTGGTTACAGTTAATTTCATTTGTTTGGATCTTGCAACGATATTTGATTCATTTTCTCATGATGCCACTTTCAAATATTACCATCAAGCAGAAAATTGATCCTGGTGTCAGGTGTATGAAAAACTACTTGTTGGACAGAAAATGTAAGGATAGAACTGTGAATTCCTACTCTGAGAATAAAGGTAACTGGGAGGGTGCCAGACAAGGTTCTGTCATGGGTCACCTGCTTTTTGCCCTTCTGACATCTGATTGCCAAACCACTAAGAACCATTGGACCAGAAAATCTGCTGATGATAATAATGTTGGCCTTGTAGTTGCATTGATAACAACTGTGCACTTCAAGGATACTGTGATAGTTTAGTAACATACTACTTCTATGGGCATGAGGTTCAGTGTCAAAAAGTGCATGGTGATGCATGATGGCAAATGTATCCATATGCCTTTACATGGAAACAAATTATCTGGTGTCAAGATAAAGGACCTTGGAGTATTAGTAGAATCAACATTTATGAGCATATTAATCTAGCTGTAAGAATGTATCATGGTTTAATTAAAGATATTTTGTATTGTATCTCCACAGAGGTAAATAATTTCTGATCACATTTTTTAACATGGCTGCTTGACTGATTATAGAACATTATCCATCCTTTTGAATTTTTAAGACTGCACATTTGAAGAAGCTTGAATATATCCGAAAGATATAAGCTAGGCAAATAACAGGGGCTCGTGAGCTGGAATAAAGAAGAAAGCTTGAACAATTGTTCTTTTATTCGACTGGCAATAGATTGAGTGGACTTTACCATGGTATATAAATGCTTGCAAAATGAAATTGTGACCACTGCCCTTGACATCTTCGTCTGGAACACTAACATAGTTCCCCATCTCTTATCACAAGACTAGCAGCCTGTAGAATGCCTTACCAATAATCATATGTTATGGTAATAACTTTAAAAAGTTATTGGACTCCTGGTTTAAGGATTATATCATTGTTTATGGGTTACACTGATCAAACAAACTCAAACTGCCGGTTTAGGCCATGTGTTTGGATTTAATATCATTGATCATTTTTGAATAATTTACATGTTTTGCAGACCACTTAATTATCATCAGTGTTAAAAAGCCCTTTTCAGTGGTAATTAACACTGGCAGCACATGCGTCACTTTGATATGGGCACTTTCCCCCAATTCAGTTTCCGATTCATACGCAGGCATTCATGCATGTGCACACACACACACACACACACACACACACACACACACACACACACACACACACACACACATTCACTCAACATCAAATCACTCCCACAAACTTGAACTCAAGGATGCACTCATCCATCCATCCACCCACACACATAAAGTCACACACCACTCACAACTATACTTCCTCTGAATTCCACTAACTTACCTGAAATGTGATTTGAATTTAATGGGGACCACAGTATTTTGACCTACTGAATTATTATGGCTGGCCGAGCTATTTTAAGCTGCCCCATTCAACAGCATAAATCGCTTATTCTCCTCAGGAATGCTTCATTATTCTACAGTGTGGCCAATTGGCGATCCAACCACAAGGATTCTTCTGACCATGGAAAATGAATGACATTGTCCTATGTCTGACATGAAAATGATAATGGTGAGGGTTCGGCTGCTTATGTTATGACTTTTCACTCATGGCAATGTTTTCTAATCCCGGGAACAGAAAGAGCTGTATTAATCTTATCAAGTAAAGAAAAGTTACTTGACATAATCATTCTTATAATATAATGACACTTCACCTGAATCTGACAGTGGGTAGTGAAATAATTGCCATCAGGCATAAAATATTACATTGCACAGTAAATTTATAACAGTTTGTAAATTATATTGCTGCAATCAAAATACTTATCAATTACTATCCGGTATAGACAATAGTAATGGCTTCTCTTACAGCATTCTAACATTCTGGTATTCATAGACATTTTTCAACGGAATATAAAATAGTAAATGAAACAAATGTAATTTAACTGAATTATGAAACAAATGTAATTTAACTGAATTATTTTATATGAAATATATGAATTAATTAATCTCAATATCTATATAGAACATAAAAGAATTATCAATAAAAAAATATTTTGTGGTATTATCAAAAAGTGTATTCCCCTAGGGTGGGTGTATATTAGATGAACGAATGCTTAAAATGTCAGGTACGGCATGGTCGACAGCTTTTAAGTGAAAGTTCTTCTAAGCAAAACCCCATAATGTCGAAACAAAGCATTTCAAAAATTTATAGTTGGTCAGCTCTCAGGAAGCCAACAGCTGACAGCTTAAATGTACTGTACACTATAATAACCCCCCCCCAAAAAAAAAAACAAAAACAAATCAACAAGCAAAATAAAATGGGGGGGCTTTGCCCCCCCTTCTTAAATATACCATCTCTGAGATCGCACCACAGTGGATGACTGTCTTAACATTACACAGGGTGAACGACAAGACTGCCCCTCAGTGGAGGACTGTAAGAATGGCTAGACAAAGTGAATGTTGACGTCAGCCATTGGCTTATTGACGGCTGGCCAGCTATAAGCTTTTGAAACTCCTTGTTTCGACATTCTTAGGTTTCGATTAGATGAACATTTGCTTAAAAGCTGCTGAGCATGTCAATACTCAACATTTTAAGCATTCATTCATCTAACAGGGAACCCCCTAGGGTGCATACCATGAATTCTTTAGCCATATAAACCTGACCAGTGCTGTAATTTCTGACAAATCTGTAAAGTTCTCAGCATGTATAACCTGTTTATCTAAGTTACATGTATAATAAAGTAGATTAAAGTTAAAAATAAACTTAGAGAGGACTTTTATAGCTGTAATGAAGACATAAGGTCTAAGAGCAGAACCTAATGAAAATTCACAAAAGCAGTTAATAGGTAGTAAGTACATAGTATCAGCCTTGAAGATACAACATGAAGATAAGAAATTATACATAGTGTATAATTTAATTAGAGAAGAACTTTAATATTAAATCAAAGAACTGTACTGGTATACAATCATAAGTTTTATACATAAACCAATTAAAATAGTCACTGTTCGCTCAGTACAACAATATCATCTAAAGCTGTGTTGAAAGTAATCCAACACATTACTTTCAACAAACTCAATTAGTCAAATGTTTCTTACTTATTTTAGACAGGGACAATAGCAACACATTAGATCTTTAAATAGGAATATCATCCATGTTGTCCGAATTAAATATAAGAACTAATGTGAATGATTTACACTGATTAGAGAAAAAAAAGATAAAGTGTTATAAAACTTAATAAATTCATGAAGGGTCACACTATATAATTACAGATTTTATAAATTGTAATTCTAACTTAACTGAAACTCAAAGGGCGAATCCTACCTTTTAAAATAAGAAAAGCTCCTGGGCATCAGAAAATATAGAAAAGGAAAAGCCATCACACCATTATGTAGCCTGAGGTTTCAGAATATCCTTTAAAAATACATTGAACACTCTACATGTACAGCTTGGAGTACCCTCAGTAACTTCAACTGCACCATACTGACAACTTCATGCACTGTGAGCTTGGCATTAGATGTATGCTTAATGCCTAGTGCAGTGCAAGCAATGCGGATGCTAATGTTCTGCACACTGTATACAGTGCATGACTATTATGTCTAAAGTTGCAGATGCAGAACAGTTTATCTTTAAACCATTCAATATGGTTGCAATATAGGTAATGTAGTAGGGACATGCTCTATGCTGAATATCTCAGGAGATAGCACACATAAACTTGTGATACTACAAAAGATCTGCTGAGCTCTTATATGATATCCCATGTTTCCTGTATGTTGGTTGTGTATCATACTTTCACAGTGTGCTCCCAGTGACATAAAAAAGCATGTTGCTTTTGCAGTGATCGTCTCTCTTAGGTTCATGGGCACATAGGTAAGTACAAGGCTAGCTGATTCTGTAGGCCATTTTAAGCCCAGCCAGTTTCCCTTTCTGGGCTCAAAATAACCTATCCCATTTTATTATAGATTGACTTTACCCATCCCTTGGTTAATAATTATGTATTACCCCAATGAGCATAACTGGATTCATACCATCGATGATTTCAGAGGACTCACCTTGAGATAATGCATTTAGGAACTGCCTCTGTCCACTAGTAGGACAAGGGAAAGTCCTGGGAAAATCTTCTGTTTCCTATCAATCATGCTGGTATGTAGGATCTTATTACACATTGGTATTACTTATAAAAAGCTACATTCATGCATACATATGTAAGATGTCACATATTTGGCTATTGAACTCAGAGCACTATCACTCATCATGTATGATGTATATGTTAGTTCACTGCACCACAGTTATATTGCATGTCCTTACATACTTTTTTGTTAATAATTGCACGTGTTCCTGTTTGGTAAGGTTTATCATAGCTGTCAAATTTTGTCATTATGTATTCTGCCTGCCTCTTTTTTATTTTAACGTTCCTTGCATTTTGCTTTGCATGATCCCAAGGGAGAGGGGTAGAAGGTGGGTGTCATGCATTTATTATAGGGGTTCAGAAAGCGAGAGCAGGCCTTATAAAATGTATTATGTCTGGCAGGAGTTGCTGCAGAGTGTCTAGAGGATGAAGAAAAGGCTTTGGGGCGGAAGGCATCAGCCTCTACTGAAGGTAGTTTAAATGGCTATTAAAGACCTCGCATTTACCAAAATAAGTATTGTTTCAGTAAAACACCTGCAGATCAAACACACATTCAGGTGTATGTAATTACATAAACAAGAACATACCTTGCATAATAAGCATATGCCCAAACAAATGTTTAAAAAAAATTCAAAATGTACTACAAAACCATGTTATTCTCATATGTTTCCCTTTTCCTCATAACAGAATGCATGCCTATACCTGAACAGCGATGCTTTAAACAAAACGTAAAACTTTCTTTAATATAGTCCACAAGAAATAGCATCTTCTGTCAGTTCAGAAAAACATGCGCCAGTACATCTCCTCTAACTTAGTTCCATTAATTACTGAAAGCTTCAGATTATCCTGAAGTGCTGAAAAGCTTGGTCCTACGTTTTTTCTCACTGCATCATATCACAAAATATACTCTTCTGCTTAATGATGAATGCAATACCTGCCTTTCACTGGGAAATACCCAACTGTGCACCATTTGTCTAATGTCAAAGTCAGATTCCGTTATTTAAAACTGCTTTTCCTTTCTTAAATATGTGGGAAACAGCTAATGTTCTGATGGATTAATTCAACCTGATGTATGCCTTGAAGTACTGCATAAAAAGAAATAAGTCAATAGAGAAATCCTTTTAGAATAAAAAAGAAACAAATTGCCTATCTAGAGGAAATAGAATCATTCATTATTAAACCCAAGACCATTTTCCTAGGTAATATAAACAACCTAACTATAGATTGGAAAATCTACACTATCACCAGTGCACAAGCACACACATACCTGGACTTTATGAAGACAAATGTCCTGGAACAATTAATCAGAGTACCCACTATGTGGAATAAATAGTGGATCTTATCCTTACTAATATGGGAGCATCTTCACCATCCCTTCATAACTTGTTAGGTCTGACCATAAAGCAGTCTCCATCAAAATAAAATAGAAATCACAGATCCCTTCCACCCAAGGTACCTTTAACATTTTTTAAGACAAACTACCCACTCTTAACCGATACGTTGACAAGCTTCAAATCCACACCAAACCCAGTTAACTCCAGTGCATAAACAGAAATGTACATCACCAAACTATACCAGCATGTAAACACAGGAGTGCAGATCCCAGAAACAAACTCAGATGGTGGAACCATAATATCAACAAGCTTTGAAATGAAAGAAGAACTTGACCAAAAGTAAGAAGAGCTATTCCAAAATGTTAGAGCCATTGTCACTGAAATAAACAACTCAGGAGCTTAATAAAACCACCAAAGCCAAGTTTGTGGCTAAAATAGACACCCAAGTCATACCTCTCAACCTGCAAGAAATCTATACAGAGTTGTAAATAATGGGAGGAACAAAGGCCCAAAGATACGAACCGATTTTAAATATTGCTCATATAACCTTAAAAAGGTGACAGAATTACAGGGTTTCTGTTAGAATGCACTTTTTGAAGAATATGTAGACTGAAACTCAAATGTCTGTCATTATTTAATGACTTCAGTCCTCGGTGATTTGCCAGAAAACCACAAATTTTATGAGGAACAGAGAAAAAAAATATGACACAAAAATCTGGACAGTTGAGAGGTATGACCCAAGCCAAAGATAATCACAAGGCATTTTTTAGTTATGTTGTAACCTCAAAAGCACTACACAGCAGTGTATTGAGCTGATTGTGGACAATGTTACCTACTCTGAAGCTGAAGATACAGTAAACCTACTTGGCCAATAAATTTACCCCTCTCTGCCCTAGATCTGTCCCTCAGGATATACCTGAAACTATCTCTCCTTCAGCTATCCAACAAGACCAAATAATAAAAGTGCTATAAATAGTGCATCTATGGGTCTAGACAATAACCCCAGATTCATTTTAAATAGCACAAAGCATGATTTAGCCACACCCCTAATGTCACTATTTAGTTTCAGCCTCCATACAGGTTTTGTAACAAGTGAATGTAGGACAGATACAGTCATTGCCTTTCATAAGGGAGGACCTTCCACAGACCCAGGTAATTACAGACCCATAAGTCTGAAAAGCCTCATATGTAAAGCCATGAAAAGATTTAGCATGGAATTAATCAGTCAGGACATAGGCAACCTGCAAACACTAAACCCATTTTGGATTCATCAAGGGTAGGTCATGCTTAGAAAACCTGGTAGAGCTTTATGAAAAAAAGGTCACCAAAGCAGTGGATGAAGGCAAAATGGTACACACAGCAAAGCTCAACCTGGCCAAATCTTTTGACAGAATTCCCCATTTAGGGATAGTAGAAAAGCTAAATAAACTGCAAATAAACCCTTATGTCACCCACTGGATTGCTAACTGGCTCACAGATAGGGCACAGATAATCAAAATAGAAGTAGTTACCTCAACAAAGAGACCGGTCACCAGTGGAGTCCCCCAGATTCCTGTGCTGGGACCTCTCCAGTTTGGCATCTATTTTTCTGAAGTAAAAGTCAATACCAAAGGCTGCTGACTAACTAAGGCTGCACATGACTACGGGCTAGGAACAGTCAATGAATCCCCAAATGACTTAGCCATCTTGCAGGAAAGGTTTTCTCAAATAAATAACTAGTGTCAAAATCATGGACTGAAACTGAATGTCAATAAATACATTACTGTATCCTTTGAGAAATCATCTTCCCCAGGGAACTACCACTTTGACAATACACTTCTAAGAGGTGACCCAGTTGTTTGGGATTTGGGAACTTATGTAGGCAGTGACCTAACTTTTGACCAACACGTATATATTATTTTAAGAAAGCCCTTCTATATTGTACAGTTTATAAACAAAGGGATACTATCTAGAAATAGGGAGGTTATTGTCCCCCTTTACTCAGTCTTGATTAGGCCAATCACTGAATATAATGCCTCCTTTGGCATGCATCTGTCCAGATATATGCAACAAATGGAACATCAACAGTAATGCGTTACTAAAAGGATACACGGCCTAAACAAAAAGTCCAAGATGGACTAATTCAATGTCCTGTCACTGTTCTTAGTATCCAACAGATGGCTAAGAAGTGACCTGACTCTGGCATAGAAGCCATCCACCAACCCATTACTGGTGGATTTATTTCACAACAGCCAGTCAAATGACATCAGAAATACACAGTCTAGGGATCAAAATATCAAATATGCTACATTAATAGATTTTAAAGGCTGTAAAAACATTCAGATATGCTACATTAGATTTTAGAGGCTGTACGTTTTGAGATGTTTCATTCAAAGAGTTTCCAGCCATTTCTAATAATAAGTCAAGCAAAAAAGTAGCAAAGGTCTGGCTTGAAAATATCCAACAGGCATAAATATTCAAGTAAAATCCAGTAGTATTGAGCAGCTCTATTTTAATCAGCACAAGCGCTTTCACAATAGCTTCATCAGGTGCATACAGATAAATGAATAGGTAATATACACACCTTATATAGTCACTATAATCACATTACATCAATTAACATTTAAAATAAACTACATAATAAAATACTTGTCACAAGACAAAAAAAAAAAAAAATATATATGTATATATAAATAAAACATATAAACACATGGAACATATTCATATGCATATTTAAAATACCCAAATAAATCATCTATGTAGGCCTCTCTTTTGTAAAATTGGTTTTAAAGGTATATACTCATTAAGGCCATGTCCATACTTGGCTCTAAGCCTTACTATCCATTGTGTTTCTATTTGTTCAGTTCTTGCTCTAATATTACCTCCCCTAATACTAGTAAAATTCCTTCCTTATCACCATAAATTTAAATATATGGTGTGTGTCAGTATTACTCACATGTTTAGCCAAAGCATTCATAATATTCAATTTCTTTATGTTATATAAATGCTCTCTAATTCTTTCCCTGAGACTACGATCTGCTTTACCCACATAAAATTTGTTGCATATACAACAAGAGGCTTGATAAATAACATGTGTAGTATCGCAGGAAGCTGAAACCCTGATGGTAAATATTTCTCCTGTATCAGGATGCTGAAACATAGTATCTCTTGAAATATAAATACAATATTTACATTGACCACATGGCTTTGTACCACTTACTATCTGCAAAGAAGTGGCTTGCTTATTTGTACAAAGTCTGTTTTTCAGTAACTTTTTATTTTTAAATGAAAATTGAGGCTTAATACCTATAAATCTCTGATATCTTTATCAGTCATTAAAATGTCCCAATGCTCATTGATAATGCTTGTATAAAAAGAGACATCTCTCGTATAACTAAGGGACATTCTTAGCTTATTGTGATTTCTATACTTCATTCTATGTGAGGGACCCGAAAAATACGGTTTGGCAGTAGTATTTCTCAGGTTCCTAACCAATGTTGAGTTCCTATCTATTAGACTTGTTTCATATCCACTTTCTATTAAATCATTCTCAGTTGCCTGTAATTGCCTCTCATAATCATTACTATTCACATTCAACTTAGAAGCCCTGAAAAATTGATTTCTAGCTACATTATTAAAGACAAATTGCAGATGCATACTTTCCCTTCTCAATAATTGATTGGCATGACATTCCTTTCTATATAACTTAGTAGAGATTTTACTTTGTTCATCCTTATAGACATATACATCTAAAAAGTTAATGCCAATGTCTGAAACATTTAAAGTGAATTTTAAAAATCACTTGAACTATTAACATATATTTTAAAATGATCCAACTGGTCTGTTGAGCCTTTCCAAAGAATAAAGAGGTCATCAACAAAACTATAAAACAAAATAAATTTACGTACTGCAGTGGTGGTGCTGCAGTAGCATTGTCTCACAGTTAGACGTTGCCCGTTCGATTCTCAGTTAGAGCATCTACTGTGTGACGACATGCGTGAATGGGCGTTCCTTCGTTGAAGGTTGTGCGTTAGGCCTGGCAAGCCAGCACGTAAAACTCTACTGCCAATCATTAGTGGACTGGAGTTCCACTGTGGCAACCCCTAACCGGGAAAAGCTGAAAGACACACACACACCAAAAGGACCTGATAATAAATGTTCTGTTTCCCATACTGACATGACTGCATTGGCATAACTATTGGAGCACGAACTTCCCATAGCTACCCCATGTTTTTGCCTATAAATCTTATCTCCAAAAGTAAAAATATTATTATTAAGAACTAAATTCAGTAATGTCATAATCAAACTAATATTTGCTTCTGTAAACTCATTACTACTGTTAAGTAATTTAGCTACATATTCTAAACCAGTTTCATTAGGTATCACTATACATAAGGAAACTACGTCTAGGGTGACAAATAAAAATTGTCCACTATGATTATTAACATTCATATCACAGAATAAATCACATAAAAAATGCTCAGTATCCCTCAAAATTATTGAAGACGTACTAATTAATTTCCTAAGATGTTTCTCAAGAAAAATAGAAAGAGCTTCTGTACTCCAATTATGCCCAGCAACTATAGGTCTTAAGGGAGGTATAGTAGGATGTTTATGTATTTTGGGACGCCCCTGAATGACTGGTATAGATGGAAATGTTGTGTTAAAATACTTCGCTAAATCACTAGAAATAAGACATGCCATTTCTAAATATTTAATAGTATTGGCAATGTTGTTTACCATAATTTCTACATGTGATTGAGTAATAATTTCATAAAACATATTATCACTTAACATTTCAAACATTGCATTATTATAAGCAGTTTTGTCCATTACTACAATTTGTCCCCCTTTATCAGCTGGTCTAATGACCAGCTGATCATTATGTTCAAGGGCTTGTAAAGCATTAAATTCATTTCTACTTAGATTGTGCCATTCATTGTATTTTTTAGATTTCCTTCTTTGCTCATATACATTATAGATATCTGCTATACATATTTGTTCAAATGCATTAATCAATGCATTTTGTTTTGGAACAAACGTACTCAGTCTCTTAAAGCAGGTTTCAGATGTAAATTGACTATCTTTAAACATCATTTTTAAGGTTAAGTTTTGAGTAAACATCTTTACATCAAAAATATGTTAATAGTTTAAGTGATTTTTTAAAATTCACTTTAAATGTTTCAGACATTGGCATTAACTTTTTAGATGTATTTGTCTATAAGGATGAACAAAGTAAAATCTCTACTTA
Source organism: Protopterus annectens (assembly GCF_019279795.1). Lineage (NCBI taxonomy): Eukaryota > Metazoa > Chordata > Ceratodontiformes > Protopteridae > Protopterus > Protopterus annectens. Next base: position 592,878,427 of record NC_056748.1, read on the forward strand.
GTCATATAGAAAGGAATGTCATGCCAATCAATTATTGGGAAGGGAAAGTGTGCATCCGCAATTTGTCTTTAATAATGTAGCTAGAAATCAATTTTTCAGGGCTTCTAGGTTGAATGTGAATAGTAATGATTATGAGAGGCAATTACAGGCAACTGAGAATGATTTAATAGAAAGAGGATATGAAACAAGTCTAATAGATAGGAACTCAACATTGGTTAGGAACCTGAGAAATACTACTGCCAAGCCGTATTTTTCGGGTCCCTCACATAGAATGAAGTATAGAAATCACAATAAGCTAAGAATGTCCCTTACATGTCACTTTTTATACAAGCATTATAAATGAGCATTGGGACATTTTAATGACTGATAAAGACATCAGAGATATTATAGGTATTAAGCCTCAATTTTCATTTAAAAATAAAAAGTCACTGAAAAACAATCTTTGTACAAATAAGCAAGCCACTTCTTTGCAGATAGTAAGTGGTAAAAAGCCATGTGGTCAATGTAAATATTGTATTTATATTTCAAGAGATACTATGTTTCAGCATCCGGATACAGGAGAAATCTTTAACATCAGGGTTTCAGCTTCCTGCGATACTACACATGTTATTTATCAAGCCTCTTGTTGTAGATGCAACAAATTTTATGTGGGTAAAACAGATCGTAGTCTCAGGGAAAGAATTAGAGAGCATTTATATAACATAAAGAAATTGAATATTATGAATGCTTTGGCTAAACATGTGAGTAATACTGACACACACCATACATTTAAATTTATGGTGATAGGAAGGAATTTTACTAGTATTAGGGGAGGTAATATTAGAGAAAGAACTGAACAAATAGAACCACAATGGATAGTAAGGCTTAGAGCCAACTATGGGCATGGCCTTAATGAGTATATACCTTTAAAACCAATTTTACAAAAGAGAGGCCTACATAGATGATTTATTTGGGTATTTTAAATATGCATATGAATATGTTCCATGTGTTTATATGTTTTATATATATATATATATATATATATATATATATATATATATATATATATATATATATTTTTTTTGTCTTGTGACAAGTATTTTATTATGTAGTTTATTTTAAATGTTAATTAGTGTCATGTGATTATAGTGACTATATAAGGAGTGTATATTACCTATTCATTTATCTGTATGCACCTGATGAAGTGATTGTGAAAGCGCTTGTGCTGATTAAAATAGAGCTGCTCAATACTACTAGATTTTACTTGAATATTTATGCCTGTTGGATATTTTCAAGCCAGACCTTTGCTACTTTTTTGCTTGACTTATAATTCATTGTGTTATAGCAAAGGTATCCAGTGCTTAATAGATATCATTTTGTTGTTTCCATTTCTAATAATAGTTAAATATTTCCTGTACTGTCTTTTTAGCAGACTTTAATTATTCCCTGCATCCTGTTAACAAAATCTTCATTCTGGTCTCCAAATCTTTTGTACAGTGATATCAGGTTTCTTTTTCAGGGATTGAATGTGCTTTCCTATGTTTTTTTTTCTAACCTTTTATTTCTCCATGGCTTTAACTCATTCACACCTATCAACTGTGGAATGTAATGCCTCTAGCGACATATCTATACCCTTCCCAACCAGAGTATTTTCTGAAAAATGTAGTCATAAAGCATAAAAAGTTAATATAAATATATTTTGAACAATAAATGGTAACAGATGAAGACAAACAGTAGTGCTATCAGTAACAAATCTTCTTTTCAATGACAATAGTATATTTATATTATTTATGTTAATACTGTTATATAGTATTATGCATGTAACCACCAATTTATATTTCCCTCTAACATTTCACAAATAGCTTTTATATTTACAAAGATATTAAAAAGTATGTATATTAAAGAGACGAAATATATATAGCACTATCTCTCAAGCTCTACAACTTAGAGTAGGATATCAATAAAAGTTTTATTTTTTCATTATCACCAAGGATTTCAGCTGATAACAAGCAGTAGTGCATAAGTCACTTGGTTTTGGAAATAGTACTGTACATGTAGAAATATCATATCTTCATGACTGACAGCAAACAACTAGCATGATTTCCAATATAGTCTACTATACAAGGACAGAGTCTCCTACTCTGACATCATAGGTTCATAGGTGTGTACTAGGCTAATGACCATGGGGCCTTTGCAAGCCTAGCCATAGGATTACCCTGGCATCATGCCACCCGACCTTAGTTCCCACTGCCTCTCTCGAGTAGAGCCACTGGAGTTATCCCTGGAGTGATTTTTTTTGTTTTTCAAGCACTCATCAAGATTTCTCTTGAAGACGGTCAGTGAGGTGTTCTGATTGACATGTATGGGAAGTCTATTCCATAGCATGGGCAGTCTCTGGCTTATTAACCTGTCCCTCGAGTACATTCTGTTGATTGTGGTAATGAGGCTGAAGTCTCTGGAGCATGTGGTGTGGAAGGATTGGGATTTCTTTAGCTGTAGCATTTCTAACAAAGCTAGGTCAGACATGGCTTTGTAAGTCAAGCAGATATCGCCTCCAAGTAGGCGATATGAGACAGAGAATAGTCAGAGCTTTTTGAGTCTGTCCATAAAGGACAAGTGTTTAAGGCCTAGGATCCTTTTTGTGAGGTACTTTTGCGGCCTCTCCAGTTGTTGCAGGTTCTAGTGAGGAGCATGCCAAATGGAACATTGTACTCAATGATTGGCCTAATGAGTGAAGAGTAGAGGGAGACAATGACCTCTTTTTTCCTGGATGTAAAACCCTTAGTAATGAGATGTGCCACATAGAAGGACTTTCTGACTACAGCGGCAATGTGGTGATCAGAAGAGAGATTGCTGTCAACCTGTGTTCTCAGATGTCTTATAATGCCTTCTGTGTTCAGTGGACAACCATCAATGTGGTAATTCATGGGAACCAGGTTTTTCCCAAAGGGGGTGACAACATATTTTTTGGCATTGCGCTTAAGGCCATGGTCCTGACACCAGTCGTTCTTTTCAGTGAGGTCATTCTGTAGGATATCAACATCACTTGGGGAGTTAATAATAGCTCCCAACTTGCAATAGTCTGCAAACTTTGTCAGCTAGAGTCCCTTTGTGTTGGCCTGGACTTCAGAGAAGTAGATACCAAACAGGAGAGGAACCAAGACAGAACCCTGTGGGACTCCATTTGTGACTAGGCAGTAGTCTGAATTGGAGTCAGCTACTTTCACACTGTGGGCTCTGTGAGCCAGTTTGCAACTCACCTAATGATATAGGAGTTGATGCCTAGCTTAGTGAGTTTTTCTATGATTTCTGAGTGGGAAATGGTATCAAAGGCCTTGGCCAGATCAAGGTAGTCTGTATGAACCACCTTGCCTTCATCCACAGCTCTGGTGACTGACTCAAAGAAGTTGACTAAGTTGTGCAGGCATAATCTACCCTTCACAAAACCAAACTGTGTTGGATCCAGACTTTGGAGATTTCCTATATCCTTGTTTATTAGGTCCATGATGATGCATTCCATAGCTTTGCATATTAGACTCATTAGGCTAATGGGGCGATAGTTGCTCCTCCTTTGTGGAAAGGGATGACTGTAGCAGTGCACCATTTGGTAGTGACAAAGCCTGAGGTGAGGCTGTGACTGAGCAGGGCACACAAATGAGGTGCCAGCTCACTCTGAAGTTCATATAGAACACAGCCAGTGATAATGTCAGGCCCCATAAAAGCTGTATTCCTAGCCTTGGATAGTGCTGTTTTAACCTGTGCAGCAGTAATACTGGGTGCTTGGCACTCTACTGGTATTGAGATTGGTCCTTTGGTGAAGGGGGGAGAGAGGGGTAAAGTTGAAATTGAATCTGTCGGCCAGTATATTGGCAATATCTGTTGGCTTGGTATAGGAGGTACCATTGTGCATAAGTATAGAAGGCCTTGTGGTTGTCTTTACTATCTGTTGCAATTCTGGTTTCATAGCTAGATTTAGAAGATTTGATGAGGGATCTCAACTTTTTGTTGAGGCAGCTAAGGGAGTTTTTCCAGTTTTGGGACTTCACCTTATTCCACATGAATTTTCTCCTCCTGTTGTAGAGTTTGTTTATGGCAGGGGACCACCAGATTGGCTTCCTTTTTTGGAGGAGAGCATCTTGGCTCTATTGGGTATAGTGAGATCCGTGCATTTGTGTACGTGTTTGTGCAGTGCATTGGTGTAGGATTCAGTGGTCATGCAACTATTCTGCATTTGCATGGGTGCCATGAAGTTAGCCACCTCTGCTTTTAGGAGCCCAATGTTAGCTTTGGAGAAGTTTTTAATGGTGGTTACCTTTGCGGGGGGGGGGGGGTTGGAGGGATATGTATTTCCAAGGTGATTAGTTTGTGGTTGGATCTAACCAGGGAGGAGTTGACTATCTGTGTAGACCAACTGTCGCCCATGTTTGTAATGACCAGGTCAGGGGTGTTGCTACCTCTAGTGTGGGTAAGAACAATCTGGTCCAGGGCATTGTAATTAATGAATTCCAGGAAACATTGGGCAAGTGTATTGGTACACGAGTAGTTTTCCCAGTTAATGGAGGAGTAGTTGAAGTCTCCTAGTATGAGAGTGTTAGGTTGGGCCCTAATATTCTCCAGGGTGCTTAGGAACATGGAGTGGGAGTCTTGGGACATGGTTGGGGACCTATAGCAGACTATGACCTGAATCACTGTCTTACCCAATGTTAGCTGCACCTGAAGTATCTCTGATGCATTATGTTGGGCTTCCAGTCTGGAGGTATGCACATCCTTTATGAATATGGAAACACCACCACCTTTGGAGCTTCGGTCCAAATTCTGGAGCCAAAAGGTGTGGAATGAGTAATAGCCTGGTAGTGCAGGGGTGTTTTCTGCTGCCTTCATCCAGGTCTCTGTTACAGTACAAATGGTGATGTTCTCCATTTTAAGGAGTGCTTTGAGCGAGTGCATTTTGAGATTTAGACTTCTAGCGATGAGAAGCATGACCCTCAGATTGCATTTGTTTGTAGCTTTTACAGTGGTAATTTGGTCTTTGGAACACCACCTAAAAAGGCACTATAAGGGTGGCAAGAGCCTTGGCCAGTATCTGGAAGCTCAGGGAAGACAGATGTAGGCCACCTCTGGCAAAGCATCGAGGTCTGCCAATCATGTCATCCCAGGCAGACAGATACTGGATCCTCTTAGAATGACACCAGAAACTTAGCCAATTATTGAAATCAATCATTTTCTGCTTATACTGTGGTATCATTCTGGGTGATGGTAGGATGCTGCTCAGAGCTAGGGTCATACCTGCCTTGGCTACATAATCTGAGAGCTCCTCCATGTCTCTTTTCATGTAGTCCAGGGAGGTACATCTAAGGTCATTCACACCCACATGTACAATGACAGTCATATTTCTACCTGTTGTTGAGGGACCTGAGTGCATGCTTTATGTGGTGGACCCTGGCACCTGACAGGCAGCTGACTGTTACTTTCTCCTTATTCAACCTAGTGAGTGGGACATCAGTGTGCCTCACTATCGAGTCACCTATGACTAGTGTGTTGGGCATACTGTTTTGCCTTAGGGGCTTTGGTTGAGTGGTACGCTGTTTAAAAGAGTTAGGTGTCTCATGCTTAGTGTTGTGTTGGTCGAGTGCTTTTCTGCCTTGGAGGTCTCTGCTGTTTGAGTAGATTTTTATTCAGAGCCTTCATGAAGGTAGGTGTGTGGTTTGCATTTTATGTGAAGGCAGCACTGGTGTGTGTTCTGGAGGGTTATGTGTTCAATGTGATGAGGTGTAAGTGTTGACCTTCTCCTCTTGACCAACTATTCTGGTTTTGGCTGGAGAGTGCATGGCTTCCAATGTGGATATGCAAGTGTGTCTCTTGCAAGTCTGAGTGGTAGGAGGTAAGAGGAGAGGGTTGTTAGTGTACATGAGGAAGTTGCTACATTGGTTCAGGATGCCCAAGTTCATCAGGTTAATAGGAGAAAGCACAGGGAATTTACCTTTAGACATGCCTGGAGGGGTGGGCATTAATAATAAGTACTGAATCTGTTTCCTTGTAGAAGGTTTAGTGCTGGTAACACTTTTGTGTGCTACAATAATTGCTACAAGAAGTCTCGTAAAGTGTTAGACTAATAAGCTAGTAAAAGTGCAGGAGAGGAGAAAACTAGCAGATCAAGGGGCATAAAATTGATGAGCAGACTTTGCCACCGCTCAGAAGCTTTCAAACAGTCCTGGATACATCAAGTTTGTATCTGGACTAGACTAGTTGCAGGAAAGGGGAGAAAAAGCACAAACGTGGGCTTTTAAACCAGAAAGTTGAAAGAGATAGAAAAAACTGACTAAAGGGCCAATAAATACAATTTATGGGCCATAAACCACTCCTCTTGTGGTAGATAAGCTGGTTAGTGCTTATCACTCCCACTGATAAGCTAGAAGGCTTCCCTCCAACACAGAAAAGCTTGGGTGCTCAGAAGCTTACAAACAGTCCTAGATACAGCAAATCTTTATCTGGACTAGACTAGTTACAGAAAAGGCAGGAAACAAGCTTAGATTTTTTTTTTTTTTTTTTTTTTACAGAAAAGCAGTTAAAGTAGTGCTAAAAACAATTCACGTGCTGTGCAAGCTAGCATACTTGAGTGTGTAGCAATATTAGAGCAAATACAGTTTAAATAAATGCAATGTATTCAAACTGTATTCTGAACTGAATTCAATTATTGTTTTATTCAACTATGAACAGATAAAACGTGCCAAAAATACACTTATCAGCTGAGAAGCACACTCAGTTATAACACAAGGAGATTCTAACACTTTTTTTGGTAAAGTGGAAAGGGAGAAAGCAGGAACAGAAAATAATTCAAGGTTAAGAACCTAAGTGGGTTGGCCTTCTCAAGTGTTCTTTCTGTATTAGGTAGAATGAACTATTGACACTAGACTGGGAGGAGTGTCCCAGATCATATTTACAGTATGGGCAGGCCACTGCAAAGCCAGCAAGTATAAGCACAAGACACCAATAGGGAGGCTGGGTGGGAAACTATCAGTTTTAAACAGATAAAGGAGCAAGGAGACTTTAGAGAATGCTTTTAACTGCAAACAAATCAGTCATATGATACCCGACTAGAACACAAAAACCTCACAAAAAATCCACAGAAAAACACAGAGCACTCAAAAACAGAAAATACAACTCTCAGTATGAAATAGCAGTTTACAGTTAAGTAATTCAGTAAAAATGTAATTAGAGTAATGAAACAGTATCTAGCAATGAAAAATACAGTTAAAACAGTACACAAATTAAGTGAAACAGTAAAAAAAAGCTTTATAACAGTGAAAAATGTAGTAGATTAGCTGTATAACAAACTTATAAGCTTTAAAGAAGTGCAATTCAATGAAGTAAATGTAAGCAATAACTTATTCCACTCTTGGAATCTTAAGGAATTTCTTCTTTGTCCCAGTGATGAATCACCATTCCACAGCCAAATGTATGTAGCTCTCTCAGTTATGGAAATATAAAAATAAGGATATCAAATAATAAATAATGATTAATATCTGTTCTGCAGGATATCATTGATTAAAATCTTAATTTTTTTTTTTACATTTTCCCTTTTATTTGCTTCATACTAGAAGCTTAAGAATCTACAAAGCAAGTCCCAAACTCCTAAAAATTAAGCAGAGTTCTACACATGTATATACAAAGTCTGGAACTTGCTGTAATATATTAAACGCATGTTTTGCATGTGGTGAGCCCTTCTCAACCCTGATATGGTGGGCTACACCCCCCAGACACAATATCACTATTATATATACTAAATCCACAACTGCTTTACATAGAAGGGGAAATTCTCTTACTATTGGGTTTTGAACATAAACAGGAAATCTTGACAGATCAATTAATTAAGAAAGCCAGCCAAAAAAATGTTAAGGTATGATGAGATACAGGAATTAAAATATACAAAAAAAGGCACTCTATGTATGAATGAGTTACAATGTATGCCTTGTTTTTATTAGTTCTTTATAACTTCTTTCAGTGATGTAGATTTGTATTTTTAAACTGAAGTCATATTGGTCCTTGGCATTAAGTCTAAATAATTATTATTTAAACTGAATTTGCCTTTTAAAAATAATACTATCTGTGCACTGGAAGCTTTTCCATTTTTGGTGGCATTTGAATATGTTTATATTTACTCTTTCAGATTCACTGATGCAGCAACCAGTCTTAGTGAAAGTTAAACAATACAGACATGCACACATGCAGATCCCTAAATTTTGATTTATTCATTTCATAACTGGAGCTACTGTTTGTTGTCATCCTACTACTTTTTGGTTAAAACAATGGCACAGAGAGCACGCTTTCATCTTCAGATAGTGTTATTTTATACAAACTACTGAGGTACTGCTGACTGCTGTATTGCCTACACAACACATAATGCAAAGGTGCATTAATGGTAAAGATATATACAAACCAGCACTCACTCTTTCAATGTCTTCAAGCATTTATAGTTGTCTAAGGAGATGAATCATTTAAAAGAAATACTATCTTTTCTTTAGAGTATCAGCTTCTGGATTTTGTCCAAAATGTAGTTGTTAGAACAGGAAACATAAAAGACAACTCCACCCCAAAAAATGGGGGAAAAAAGTTTTTTTTATCATATCTTCATTTTTTGCAGTGCTCATGTCTATGTATCACAGCAAATTATTATTATTATCATTATATGTTTTAATTTGTTATATCTCAAAATGGCAGGGTGGAAGACTGTCATGGCATGCAGTTTCATGACAATTCAAAGTAAACTATGGTTAGAACATTCACTGTGGTAATATGTCTCTAGTGATAGCATTCAGTGTAGTTTGGTTTCCTATTTTAAGACGGTCTGTGGACAACAGTGTAAGCTTATATTTTTTGCAAATGATACTCTGTAATAATGGCTGTGTTTTAATTCAGCAATCTAATTAGGTTTTAATACTTAGCTCAAAAAAGTGTCTTCATCAGAGTTTTACCTATGAGTCCGAACTGCAGTTCTACAATACATTTACTATGTGAAATAAAATACGATCATCTGTGATGGATAAAACATGCATAAAAAGACTGTGTGCAGTGTTTAGGTTTAGAGCTTTTTTGATCCTGTAGCAGCACAGACATAACTACTTGTTTTACTTTCTCCTGTTAATAAAAGTGTAATGTGTAGATACTACTCTGAGTCTTTGTGATGTCACAAAAAAGAGAAACTCCAAAAGAAGGCAACAATCTGTTGAAATTAGTATGAATCAATTTTGTTTTCAATGCATTTGACACTTTTGTACTTGCATTAAAGGGAGGAAAAAACAAACAAAAACAAAACTTGCCAATTGGGTGCATTTTCATTTTTAAAATAATACTTGTTTTTTCAAAGTTGTAGCTAGGTCAGTTAGCACCTGTGGCAAAGCCCTCATCAAATAGTGTTTATACTAGATTGGAATTGTTTCATGAGATAGACTGTTTTTCATATATCTGTGCATTCTAGTTAAAATGTTATAGCCACCTTATACATATAACTTTCTTAGAACATACTCACATAGACAACAGGAAATTAATCCTACGACATAAAACAACCAACTCGTATTACAGGATCATTTAAAGTGCAGTCCTCTTGCCCATTTTTTTACCTAGGTATCTTGTAGAAAAAATGATTAATATACACATGACCAGGCTGATCAAACCCAATTTAATTTCAAGTGTGGCATTACATCTACCTTGGCCATTCGCCTTCTCATGATAACACACATCCACACACAATTTTGATACAACTCTGTTGTTTACTAAAAAACATAAATCCTGCAAGGAATTCATAACATGAAACTTCTTTATACAAAATATCTTATACTGTTTGTCCCTGAGACATTTTGTAATCTTTTCTTCACAATTTGCTCTTAAAATGTACCTATAGGCACCACTCTTTTACAGATTTCTGATTCCACTAAAAGGTATTTGAGCTTTTTGAAGATGAGGAATCACTGTGCAAGAGGAAATAAATGTAGTATATTTCTTAAACAAAGATAAATGCCCTGGTTCATATGACCAGCTGTCAGAACTGTATATGTAACTGTAACAGAAGACAAAGGAGGTAGACTTATTGCATGACATCACGCTAATAAGAAGCATTCTGATACAACCTTTGAAAGAACTGATCCTGTGTTTAGTCATGAAGGTTGTCAATTTTTCTAGCTCAGAAACTAGAATACTTGCACAGTTAAAGGAACAGACAAACATGGTATGTAAGCAGGCTTATGGGAACTGAATACATGCGGTTTGTCTTGAGTACATGAAGCATTACCAATATTCACATAGGAAGTCTTGCTCTATAAAATAGGTATATGAAGCTCTGAGTATGCCCCAGGGTGCAGTGACACATGATGATAACTAACTGTGCCTGCTTGCTTCATTTAGAGGTGAGGGGTTTGGAACACATGCCCAGGGTGCAAACTCCACAAAAGACTTATCAGTGTAAATGGGAAAATATACATCAAGCTTGCTCCAAGGAAAATGGGAACTTTAATGGTGACAAAGATTACAAAAGTAGGTGACATCACTCACACTACCCACTGCTTGCTCATTTCATTTCCAGGTCTCATGTTAGCAAGCTTCTGATGCAAGTTTGATGAAAAGCTTTCCACCAAATCAAGTGCACTCATTATGGATAAACTGAACTACCCTTCTGTAAACTGACATAACCAGAAAGCAAGCAAATCATATGTTTAAAGGGGTCCACTTTGTAATTTCGAAATACTGAAATCTTGAATTTCAGTATTCCGAAACCATAAAGCCAAAAAACTCAACCACAACCCACAAACTTGAAAACATACAACCGTGAAATTCAAAATTCCGTACCCAAGCTACACATACAGTACACACATAAACATACACAAAACTCCCCCTCACAATCAAACAAACTAATCTAAACTACATATAAGCAAGCCCCCACTCTGAGATCGCACAAACAGTAACACAAACGAAACACACACACACACACACACACACACACACACACACACACACACACACACACACACACACACACATACACCTAACATGCACATAGCAGTTACAACATACACTTACACACACTAAACCCCTAACCAAGATACTTACACACACAGACTTACCAAACTTAAGCCCAAACATCCACATTCTGCACCACCGGAAGCAGAAATTCAAAATATCCATGCTTCGGTATTTTGAATTTCGCGATTCTGCCAGTTTCGGAAATGTGAGTACTCTGCTTTGTAAACTCAAAATACTGAAATTTTAGATTTCAGTATTTCGAGTTACGAAGTGGACCCATTCACAGATACCTCAGTTTTGTTAATGCCAATTTATTTGTTGGCATTTTTTTTTCAGCTTCAAAAACCAAATGAGGAAACTAGCAGACTGTGGCAGATCAACAATATTTAATATATGGTGCTAAGAAGCATATATTGAAATATAGGAAAATAAACCGGTTTTGGCTTGACAAATCACATAGCCTTCATCAGTGTAAAAATTTTGTATACATCAGACTCCTTATATAGTCAATACTATACCAGCATAAACATGTGACTGATTAAAGGTACTCATTTAGTCCAGGAGCAAACAAACCCCCCAGCTTAATAATCCATTTTTTCTCTTTCCTATTCAGCATTTGATGCCACTCTGTCTTATTGGATGTCATACCCAAAATCTGATCAATAATAGCAAAATTGAAAAAAGCATTTTTGTGTATTGTGGTGCGTTTGTATAAAGCATTGGCAATGTTTTGGTGTTTAATATCACAGAAGTGCTCAAAAATCCTAAATTTGACAGGTTGTGAGGTCTGACCAATGTAGATACCTGAACATTTACATGTGGCTAGATATATCACCCAATCTGTTTGGCAATTAGCAAAAAAGGAAATGTTATAAACCTGACTGGTATTTTTACTACTGAAGGACTTGGTCTTCATGACCCTAGAACAATAAGTACAATGACCGCAAGGGAAACAACCAGCATCATGATCCCCCAGAAGTGTAGTTTGAACATATTCCTTCTTTTGGTAAGACCCATGTTTGTAATAATTAAAGCAGGAGCCCAAACTTTTGCCCTTCCTGACAGAGAAGTGGCATCTGTTTTCCAAGAATTCAGAGAGTTTGTTATCTGCCAACAGGATGTTCCAATGGTGCTGGACACTGTCCATAAGTGCTCCAGTGTTCCTGCCATATGTTGTAACAAAACATAGGATAGATGGTTCATCACCTGTCTTATCTTTATACTAAAGAAGACGGTCTCTATAAATATTGTCCACCCTGTTCTTGGCCTTAATAACATATCCCGTCTTGTACCCTCTGTTCTTGAATCTGATAGTAAGGTCATCTCTGAAATGCTGATAACTACTATTGTCCGAGCATATACGTTTAACTCTCGTAAATTGAGGATGATAGCTGCTGGCATGGAGAAGGGAGTTGTATTCTGAGAACTTCTGGTAAACCTCAGATGTTAGGGTGTTATCATGACCCCTGGTCACCAGGACATCCAGGAAAGTGATCCAATCCATGTCATAGTTTACCATAAAGTGCATCCCCCATTTGTTCTCATTAAGGTAGTTGACAAAGTCCTGCAAGTAATCAACATCTGATCTCCATACTATCCAGCAATCATCCAAATATCTTTTCCAGATATCAGTCTCCTCCAGAAACAAATTATGTGAGCTATTATAAATTATTTGCTCCTCAATAGAAGACAAAAATCAGCATAGCTCAGGGCAAATGAAGCTCCCAGAGCCGTACCTTGAATCCGGAGGTAACATTTGTCATGATAGAAAAAAACATTCTTATTGAGAATATGCTTGGCCAGACAAATGAGAAATATATTGAAGCCAGTTTGGCAAAACTCAGATTTGTACAGCCAATATTCCAAGGCATCAATCCCAGCCCAGTGGGGGATGTTAGTATATAATGCTGTAACATCCAAGGTACAAAGTAACCAACCCGGCTCAAGCTAAATTTCAGAGATGACCTGAAGAAATTCTGTTGTGTCCCGTAATCGGGCACATACCCATTTGAGTAATGGTTTAAAATGTTTAGTTAAAAACTGGGACAATGGTTCTGTTAGAGAACCCATCCCTAAAACAATGGGCCAACCAGGGGGGTTTTGAGGGTCCATGTGAATCTTGGGAAGAAAATAGATATATTGATTACAAGGGTCAGATAATATGAGTTGATGCATAATGATATCTGTAATAATGCCCTCCTCATTGGCTAGGAATGGGAATTCGTCAATTTGTTTTTTGAAAAGGGGGGGGGTCAGATTAAGTGTTAAGTGTAAATAGCATCAGCCATCAGAGAGCTGCGTGAGCGCTTCAGTATTGTATTGTGTCCAGTCTTGGAAAACCACCGCCCCTTCCTTGTCAGCCATCAATATAACCAGTTGATGATTGTTGGCTAGTTTGGAAATTACTTCCATATCAGTCTTAGAGATATTACCAGATCTGGCCCTAGTCTCCCTGGAGTAAAAATGCAAGTCCTTAAGAATGGAATTTTGAAACATGAGGATGTTGTGGTGCATCGGTGGCATAAATGTGGACCTATGACATCTAAACGCTTTCCAAAAATCAGTAGTATCTCCCTGAAAAAATAACTTTAGGTTAAGAGTTCTACAGAATGCTGTAAAATCATTCACAAAACTGTCCTCAGACACAAAAAAAAAATGGGTATAAAAGACATTCCTTTATTCAAGATATCAGTCTCCGTGGGTGAAAAAGAACAAGATGAAATTCAAGACATTTTGATTTATTGTTTCCCTACAAACATCTTTAACAGCCCCTCCATATTGTCTACCTGATCTATGTTTCCTGCACCCCCCCCCCCGCCTTTGTGCAGATCTAAAGGGTCACAGGAATTGCTTCTTTTCAATACTGGAGAGCCCGTGGAACAAGATATGCCCGTCTCAAAAGCCAAAGATGAGTCCTCCCCAGAGGTGTCATAGCTAGACATTGAGGCCTTCTTAAGTATGGTTCTGGGAATGTTTTCTCTTAGAAACATTTCTATAGGGTTGTGAAAATCGAACATGTTTATCCTTTTCTTTAGTTATGGGGTCCCCCCTGTAATAGTCAGACAGGTCTCGAAGGAATTTCTTTTTCTTCCTTTCCTTCAGCTGTCCCGCAAGATTCAACAAGTCCTGACTAAGTTTCTTAAGGCAAGAATTGTATACTGGCTGGTCCTCAAAAACCCTGACATTCTCACACATCTTGGTAATATTCTCTATATCACTATCACTTGTTCTTTCTGTGCTGATTTCACACCTCCAAGCAAGTCAACCTGATGTTCCTACACTATATCTATCTCACCCTTCCAATAATCACCTGGGCCTAGAGTAATTCCACACAACGTAAAACTGAGAGTGCCTTCTCAATGGAATCTGGCAAAATCCCTGGCTATCTGTATACAAGAGTGGAGTACCACTTCACTCGTACCCATCCTAAACCTGTATTTTAAGTCACTGAAATATGGAGGCCCATCATAATGGTACACCTACACAAAGGCAGTTTAAGAAAGATCCCAGAAACAGTAGACCTGTTAGTCTCACAATTCTGGTCTGCAAAGTTGTAGTGCACATATTTATGGAGATGATAAACTACAACTTTTGTGACTTACAAACCTTGAATGTTTAGCAATCTGGAATTATAAAAGGTATGTCATGACTAAAAAAAATCATTGTCAGTTTCTATGAAAGGATCAGTGAAGCATTGGATAAAGGTATGGCAGTCTATACTGCTTTCACTGACCTTACCAAGGTCTCTAACACCATCTCATTTACTGCTTTCACAGATGAACTCTCCTAAGTTAACATAAACCCATATGCAGTATACTGCAGTCAACTAACCCTTTGATAAAACCCACTCTGTTAATGCAAGGGTCATCTTCTAGCCCAGTGAGCATCTGTTCTGGGTCCCTTGACGATCAGAATATACTTCTTAGGAAATTTGGAGGCAGATGTCAAGGGAGCATGGCTAAATAACTTTGCTGATGACTACAGACTTGATGCTGTTGTCAAATTCTCCTTGCATATGCAGATTCTTCAGAAATGCACAGAACCAGACAAATGGCCATTTATGGCTTAGCTTAAATTCTAGAAAATGCAGTTTAGTTACTTTTATCAAAAATATCTTTGTACTCGTACCACCTTGGTAGTCCCATTTTCAGAACAAGTACAATTATCAAAGATATGGATACCTATGATGATGACAGCATTTTGTTTCACTGCTATGTCACATATTTGGATGCCCACTACTAATCTCTGCTGAATATTAGGTCACATGTCTATGCTTGAACAAAATTTCCCAATTTGGAAAGCACCTCACAAAGCATCTTGAAAAACTAGAAGCACCCCCAATGGTTTCTGAGCAAAAATATTTATGGGTTACACAATTAAGCTACTTCAAAAGACTGAAAGCCCTATCCCTTTATTCTGTATCATTTGGATTCAACTGAGATGACCTCTGTGTCCCTACCCTTTTCATCCTCTTCCATCTGCAGAGACCCCCTGGTCTATTACTAAAGGGAACAAACTCAACAGCCAAGATAAACACAACAAAACTTCCTGGTATAACTGATTATTAACCCTTGATACTACAATCCTTCGGAATATAATGTCTCTATACATCAAACAAATTAATATCCTATCTACTTTCAAAACAATACCTGATGATTACATGAGATATCATAAATTCACATCTGGGGTATGTGGAAATAAACATCTTACAAGTGATAGCTAATATGCACTCAATACCAAGGAGTATTACAGCTAGGACTTTTGATGGCCCTTTGGCTGAACACTTACTATGAACCTAGCTGCAAAGCTAAAACAACATTCATATGCAAGACAAATGGCAGCAATAAATGAATAGGCTAATACTGCAGCTGGGGGATGGGGGGCTAATATTCAGCATGGCTCAGCAGCCAAAGATACAAATGCTCAGAAGAGTTAATGCTCTTACAGATTCCTTTTTCAGCCTCCTGGCTGACTGCTGTACAACAGGATTTGGGAATTTGCCCTTACGATGCCCTCTTTGCAAAAAAAAAAAAAAAAAATATTCCATCTTTCTTGATGCAATCTAAAAAGGTCACTTATTTGATATGCATGCTTTTGATAGTTCACCCAATGATGACACAATCATATATCCGTGTGTGAATTTGTATAGGTATATCTACCTATAAAAAAATATATATATATATATATATATATATATATATATATATATATATATATATATAGGTCTACTGTATAAGTTTGAAAATACACTTCTTCAAACTCACACAGTAGACCCTGGGTTACACGAAAGTGCACTTTTGCGAAACCCGCTTCAGCGAACGGGCTACTACTGACTTTAGTGCAGTAGTTACGGACTTTAGGGTTAGGGTGTGGGTCATGGTAAGAGGATAGTTAGTAGGGCTACCCCCTTACCATGACCCGTGCCCTAGCCCTAAGGTCCGTAGTCACGGACCTTAGGGTTAGGACACGGGTCATGGTAAGGGGATAGCCCTAGTAGCTATCTCCTTACCATGACCTGTGCCCTAACCCTAAGGTCCATAACTACCACACCACAGTGGAGGACATTGCATGTTTTCCTGCTGTCCTCCACTGTGTTGCGATTCGTTCGTAGAAGCTGAGTTCGCGAAAGTGCACTTTCGAATAAGTGTACTTTCGCATAACTAAGCGGTCTACTGCTCTTTTTGAATATGTGGTATTTGATGAAAAGCAGTAGACCCATATATATATATATATATATATATATATATATATATATATATATATATATATATATATACACACACACACATATTTGCAAGTGCACATGAACAAAGCTATCATGGTACATATTACAAAAGCCCCAAAAAGGCAAAAGAAACAGCACCACTATAAGAAGGACTTCAATAACAAAGCATCAAACACACAAACTAGGTTTTACTGAAATGAGCTGTTTATATTTTGTGTGTGTGTGTGTGTGTGTGTGTGTGTGTGTGTGTGTGTGTGTGTGTGTGTGTGTGTTGCGCCCAGTAGGAGTGGTTTTGCATTGGGGTTCAGCTCTGAGCCCTCTGCTGTTCATACTGGTGATGAGCTACATTAGCAAACAGGTAGCATGGGACAGATCAACTAATTTGTTATATAGATGGAGAAATGAGGATGTCAAAGCAAAAGCCCAAGTTGCTCCAATTGCAGAGAAGATCAAAGAGAGCAGATTATGGTGGTTTGCGCACATGTGCAGGAAAGCACAATCTAGTGAAGATGATTTGGGACAGACAGGAAGAAAGTAAGTGAAACTGAAAGTGTTCAGTAGTGAGATGGATGGGTTGTGTGACAAAAGACCAGTGACAGTGTGAAATGACTGTCAAAAAAGGTAGGAGAGTAACAATGAATAAAGAGAGAAAGAGAGATGGCAACAGTTGACAACACCCTAACCCCATGTAGCAAGATGGGTAAAAAAGAAGGCGGTTGATGACAATGAGGATTTAAGAAAGCAGCAGTAACAAACTCTTTAAAAATCTATGCAATTTTACTTACAGTGATAAACCGAGTTTAAGTCGCAAGCTCTACTTACAAAAAATCTCCAGGGTCTTCAATGTCTTCCAAGTCATCTTCTTGGTTATGAAACCCCTGTTCTAAGCATAGATTCCCCCTGCATAAAGGACTCAAGTCAAGGCCAAAGCCCTCGTTTTATATACAATATAATCAAATGATTGGTGTTTTGACAACAATCCAGCAGAGTCCTCTTTGCCTAATATAGCAAAACTGTCTCTCTTGAAGCAACATTTCTATTCACGTAATATACTTAAACATATGTGATATTTACTATGGCAGCTCTATTTATATAAACTATACACAGACATACCACTATCTGCAATAATCGCATTTCTTCTGACACTTTATTTGGTGAGATTCCCTATACTAAAATATATGTGTATGTGTGTGTTTTTATATATATATATATAGTGTATGGGAGCGCTACAGAATCCTGAAAGTTCAAAATACTGAAAACTCAAAATCCTGAAAACACACAGAATACCAACACTTACTATATTCCAGCAAAGGTACATACAAAAACAAATAAAACAAAAACTATATTACTGTTCTCCAAGCAAGGGGGCAAGCCCCACTGCACCCACCCATATTCTACAACTGAATGATGCAAAACTTTGTCTTCATTTACTTCAATATAATTTACTAAGGTACAGATAGTCTGGGCTAAGAAAGAATAAAAAATGCATCACACTGTTAATCATTTGTTTTTCTAGTCTGTAACTGTTAACAGTATTACCCTCCATCTTGCTATTATATTTTATACAATTGGAAATTTCTTGCCTGTTTTACCTATAACTACTATTATCACTACGCAGTCCCCTAATTTTTGTTTTTCCCTTTTGCTTCTTCCCTATCCATACCCCGCACTTTACTAATAAACACATACATTTCTATATCCTACAGTCCCTGTCCTGTTATTCCCCCCTTTCTCAACCCTGTACTATAAGATATGTATACTAAGGACATTATATTATCAAGAAGAGGACTAATACTGATTTGAATCATATAATTGTAAAGACCAGTTGTCTGTTGCATGTACTCTTAGTAGTATCTAATGTTATAATTGATGTGTAAGTATGTTTCATTTAATTTATATAAATATGAGCTGCTATCCATTATTGTATATTCTTTATTGTATCTGAAAATGTCCATTGTTGCGCTGTAATAAGCTAATACAAGCTAATGTGGTATGCTAATTGTCTCTGGAACTTTCTTCACCAGGCCTCCAATGAAGATGGGCACCCACCCAGTGGGACTTTCCCAGTAAACATGTCAAATAAACAAACAAACAAACTTTGGCTATATTATATATTTTTCTCAAAATAATACCAGCCCATAGTATGTGACTAGAGATATCAGATATCAGAGATCTCAGACTTCTAAACAGCTAAAGAAATCCTTTTTTTTTATTTACTTTGTTTATTTATTTATACAAACTATTATTGTTATTTTATTTATTTTTATTTTATTTATATTTTTTATTATTTTAATTATATTAGTATTTCTAAATTCATCATATTCATCATTCATTGGTATCTTTTTTTTTTTTTTTTTTTTTTTTTTTTTTTTTTTTTTTTTTACTGTAGATCTGTGCATTGTTATTTACATTTATTAGTGATATTTAACTTAGAGTCAATCTTTGAAGGTTCTTTCTGAAGGTTCTGAGGGAAGATGATGGAAAGATGACAAGACAAAGTGATTGAAGCTTTAATACGCATGTGTGAAAACCAATAATTGGAATGTACACTAATTTTTTGTAAAATTTACACTAAGTGTTACCAATGTCGCCCAATAACCAGAGAGCCCAGAGGCCAACAGATTCCAAAAAAATTAGGAATTCTTACTTTTCTTTGGGACTCCTTGCTTTTTTTGCTCTTAGCTTAACGTTTGCTATTTTATTGCTTTGCAAAATGCCTTTCTACAAAAGGAGCTGTCAGGAGCTTAATTCCTACAGTTTTGTTATTTTTTTCTCTTTTCATTGATCCCTACTGTTGCTTTAAATATGATGGAAAGCTTCTTGAAAGCTTTGAGTTAGGAATAAAGCTCTGAGTTATTAATTATGAGTATTGTGTAAATGAAAGGTACATTGTGTATTATTATGACTGATATTTTTGCTTACTGCAGCTCATTGTATGAGCTTCATTTAACCAGACAGAGCTCGTGCATTGCCCTGGAATTTTTTTCTTTCTTTTTAGGATATCGACTTTTTTTTTCTTTTTCTAGCAGGATTATTTCCTTAAGAGTATATACTTAAAATAAAAGCTTTTCCTTACCTTTGTAAGGACCTCAGGTGAAGTTTTGAAACTTTGATTAACCAGTCAATCATTCAAAATGGACTTCCTAAATGAAACATGTCTCCTGTGTATCCACTGGAAATTCACAGGAAAGTCTGTATTTTGTCCATTCAGTATTTAATATTAGACTACCACTTGAGCATAATAGGGACAAGTGCTCTGTTTTGAAGACGTGATGAGCATCTTTGAAATCAATGAGATTTTCCATAAGTTTAAAAGCTTTTCTTTCCACCATTCTGTACTCTGTCATATAAAAGTTTATAATGAATAATTGCCTGTGAGACTGATGGAAACAAACATTTAACAAACAATGGTGAATACCATTCACTGCAACTAAATCAAAGAAAAGTAATCATGAATGTAAACCAATAAGTTACATTTGATATTACAAAAAGAAAAACAAAAAAAGTCACCTTTTACATGTGGGCTTTACTCTGCATCCCCATCCCCGGAAATTAAATATACTAACTCCAGGTTTGCATAATCAAGAAGAAAAGAGAAAAGCCCTGCAATTATGTAATTGGCTAATATGATGAACTTGTACTATTATATAATTTGACAAATTGTACCTCTGATGAATACAATCAGCATTTCAGCATGCAATGGAATGTGCATAGTGCTAACTCATATAGCACTGATATATACATACATTTATATATTTATATACAATGCTACAATAATAAAATATATTGTATTTGTTTCCAGAAAATGATATGCACTACTGTAACATGCTACATTCTTTTACGTGCATTCAGCAAGTGAAGCACACCTCTCATTTGTATTACATGTATATGGTGGCACTGATTCATGACTCTTACCACTGATATTACAATATTTATATCGTGTAATATTAGTTTACATTCCTTATCAGTGATGGTGAACCTTGTGTGGCAGGAGCTTGTGAAATGCCAAACCCAAAGTAATTAAGTGCACTTCACATGAGCAATGAATGCAAAAGCAGTGTCTTTGGTAACTCAGGTGTTGGTGATCGCTGACATGTCACCCAAAACGTTGTGGCGCGTGTCATCTTTGACAAGTGTCATAGGTTCAGCATCACTGCGTACCTTATGAGCAAGTATTATGCTGTCTGCTATTTTGTTTGTCTTACATGATTACTTTTCTGTTTGTGTTTTACATTGTGTACGTTATAAGGATGCTAATTGTTAGAGCTTTTCTTCTCAATCTTCATTGAAACTTCTAACTCAG
Source organism: Protopterus annectens (assembly GCF_019279795.1). Classification (NCBI taxonomy): domain Eukaryota; kingdom Metazoa; phylum Chordata; order Ceratodontiformes; family Protopteridae; genus Protopterus; species Protopterus annectens. The sequence continues at coordinate 592,899,447 of NC_056748.1, forward strand.
TCAGACTTTTCCAGTAAATAAATGTAAATAAAATAATTAAATCTTGTTGATGTCTCACTCGTAGATACCATACTTTCTGTATAATCAAATATCTGTTCTCTTTGTTAATTCATTTTTTTTTTACTCAAAATCTTTTATTGATTTTTCAAACAAATATATATATTAATATTTTAACATATATGATAATTCATTTATTTTTGTCAGTCAGATTTATTAAAAACAAAGTATTTTCAGAAACTTAGTCACCATTATGGCACTAGGCAGTTATTGTTCATTTACCACTTATTCTGAAAATATTGATTATCTCTATCCAGGTATTTTTAATTTTGAAATATTGTTTGAATATATTGTTTTCCCAATTGCATTGTAAAAGTCTCTGAAGAACTATTGTTTCAGTGAAGCAAATATAAGCTTCATGTCTCTATATAATAGGATGTTACACTTTATCTCAAATACATGAAGATAATTTAAAACTATTCTATGATATAACAATTTTTTCAAATAAGCAGTTTCCAGAAATGGACTTGTATGTAATTTCTTCTGTCTCTGCAGCTGTAAGCATGCAACATTTATTGGGCATTGTTGCTTTATAAGTATAAATTATGTTAACTTCTCAATACTATTTTTCTATTTTTGAGTGGTTTATATCGGGTACATGTCAGTCGACCGACAAGTCAGAAGACCGACATTCACTCCACCGACACATGAAAACATCGAAAGCGCAAACATGGACATTTAACAGGTAAGACTTTTAAATTCGCTAATCATGCCTACCATGTTTTAGTAAGTGTGGCAGTGTTATGCATGTGTGGTAGGCATGATTAGTGAATTTAAAAGTCTTACCTGTTAAATGTCCGTGTTTGCGCTTTTGATGTTTTCATGTGTCGGTGGAGTGAATGTCGGTCTTCTGACTTGTCGGTCGACTGACATGTACCCTTTATATCATGCATCAGTATTAAAAGATTACTCTTGTAGTAAGTTAGAGAAGGATGCAACGTGTAGGAAAGCATGCAAGAGCATTCCTGTCGAAAGAAAAGAAAAGGTATCCGTCTTCCAGGCCAACCTGCATAGAGCTGTGTAATAGAATCCAGCAAGCTGATTATTCAAGGGGAGGCAAAAAGGACTACTTGAGAAACTTCCCACAGCGGAATCGAATGTTGGAAGAGTCCTTGAACTAGTTTTCATTTGCGATAGTCTCTCCTGGTTCTGCTCAGCATATCTGCCACAAAATTTTGCTCTGGCAGAATGGTTGATATTTGTAGAGTCTGACTATGCTGTAAAGCTATATCCCAAGTTAACATGTCAGCCTGCCAGTGGGGTACAACCTGGTTCTCCTCTTTCTTGTTAATGTACCACATGGCTGTTATATTGTCTGAAACCACTTTTAAAAAGGTCTCAGGGGCCAAAGATTGTTCAGAAAGTTGAGTGCCATGATCAGTGCAACCATCTCTTAGTTATTTATGTGCCTTCATCTGTTCTTGGTGTCCTGCATTCTTGCAGTCAAGTCCAAGGTGTATGGGGTGACAGACTGCTTTGGAGCAGGGGAGAAGAAGGGAAAACCTGCATTTAAAAAGAAAAATCCATGGTACCCCACAAAAACTCAGAAAACACAGTATCTAACATATACTGGATAAAAAATAAACCAATAAGAAACTTTGCTGTATGGAGGGTGTGGTGTTCATTTCCTGAATGTTATACACTTAGTTCTTTAATAAAAATTGAACTGTAAAACACGTGCTACAAAATAATGAAATAGAATAATAAAACAGAAAATTGTAGGTAGTCCACATTTGAGTTAAAATGGAATATCCTTTACTGAAACACGCAAACAAGTGATCCTAGCTGAGTATAATGAAAAGCATCAAAAACGTTCCTTGTTTATATATAATCAGGTTATTTGAAGCAAGAAAGTGGTTACAGAATGTGGTTCTAAGAGCAATAAAAGAATTATAATCATTCCTTTAACCATGTCCCCCCCTTGCCCCGTACCACGTTAGTGTAATCGGAGACTGTGCTACCTAAAACTGAAATTAAAAAGCTAGAAATAAATTACAATGCAAGACCAGCTTACATAATCCAAACTATATTAATTAGGAAACTAACAAAATGATTGGCTAACTAACTAATAAAAAGATCTACCACTAGAAATCTATAAGAATAGATATTAATAAATATAAACTAAACCACTTTTAACAAAGATCACTTTTGTATCATATAAATACTTCATCAATTTTATGCGTCAATAACTAATTATAAAATGAATGAAAACATGTATGAATCTAAATCTACAAGTGAAAACCTAAGTAGAATGAAAACCAAAACTGTAATTGGTAAGGTGGAAATAAAGTGATAAATGTTATGGGCGGGTCTGTTAAAGTGTGACCTCTAACTAGGAAAACATTTAGTTTGAATGTGTAAGATTGCGCTCAGGAGAAGTGTCCTATTTGAAAACAAATGTACCCTTATATATGGAGTCATCAGAAATACACCATATGGAGCAAAACCAGCTGAACCATGTGCTTTTTACACTTACAAGTATGTGCAGAACAAAGTTATCTTTCATAAATTAATGAAAAAACTGTCATGAAGTTAATCCGGCGTGAATGTACCCAGCATTAACAGGCCCACACAAATCATTCTAAAGTGAATTAATGCAACTAAGTGCCCCGTTTGGAAGTAAAATAATGTAACTAGTCACTCTGTTTGGAAACTAAAATTGTAAAACCAGAAGGGCTGATGGAAAAATAGTGTGGCCTGTGTATATTCAATGTTACATATGTTTTAAGTGCTATAAATAAGGTTTACCAAAATAGAAAACAGAACCAGCAAACCACTTAATCCTAGTGAGAAAATAAAATAACTTCTCTATAAGACACTTGGAAAACTATCTCCTGAATTGAATAAAGCTAACATATTTACCTAAAAGTATTAAGAATACAATTATCTAACTTATAAAGTAAAATTAAATCTTCCTAATAAGTTAGCAAAGAATGTCATGAATGTTAAAAAAACGGTCACAACTGTGAAAATGTTTAACAGATAAATTGTGGTAAAATATAAATAAATGCTCTCTCTCTCTCTCTATAATATCAGAAAACAGCACCAATGTCAGTTATTTCCATCGTAAAATATTTGCAGCGTTTGATATTTCTTCATAATATTAGCAAGTAATGCCATCATTACTCAGTCCCATATCAGTCTTTTAGTCAGTGGGGCAATTTTTGAAGTTTTAGTATGCTTTTTATGGAGCAATAATAATTCATCCCCATTTTTTAAGAAAGTTCAGTTTCAGCTGTCACACTAGTTCACTTTTTCTAACAGATTACGGATGTCATCAAGTTCCAAAATGTCCACATGGTCAATTTGAAATTTAAAACCAGTATGTCTTTTGTGAAGCTGCAGGTGCCAAGCTAGTGTGGTATTCTTGCACTTAGCTCTAATTCTGGAAAGATGGCCAGAAATCCTTCTTTTAGGTCTGTTGAGTGTTTTCCCAACATAAAATGCTTCACAGTCATTGCAGCCCATCCTGTAAATGACCAGCATTGAGCTACAGTCACCTCCTGCATTAGTTTTAATCAGTTTCTTTCAGTAAGGGCCGAAAAACATGTCGCCCTCCTCTATGTGTTGACAAAAGTCACAGTTACATCCACATTTATTGGTGCATGTATCCTGCAGTCTGGATCTACCTTCAACCCAATTTCTGATGTTTCTGGTTTTCGTATACACAAAAGAAGGGGCTTCTCCAAGAACGTCCATTAAATATGAACTTTGAGTAATCATGACCCAATTCTCTCTAACAACATTAATGATGCTGTGATAATCAACAGTAAAAGTCAAGATAGAACTGTCTTCAGAATTGTTGTCCATAGATTTCTTTAACACCCTCCTAAAAGGACTGTTATGTGCTGGTGACTTTGTACTTATTTTAGTTCAATTATAGGTTGAAAAATGCTTAACAACTTACTTTCTTATCCCCTCACCAAAAAAATTATTTTCAAAATCATTTAGGTTCTTAAGAAATGGTTCCATTTTCATGGTGATCATAGTGAACCTGTAGCCCTAGGACTTAACATTATATTTTGTTCTGGTGGGATGAAAAATGTGAACTGCTGTGGCAGCTGTAACTGAACTCATTTAGAAGACCAGAGCTGAATTATTATTGCTCCATAAAAAGCATACTAGAACTCAATAAACTGCCCCACCATTTAAAAGACTATTTAAAGTCTGATATGGGAATGATTAATGCTGGCATTACTGGTTAATATCGTTAAGAACAAATACCAAACTGTAAATATTTTACAAAGAAAATAACGGTCATTGCTGCTTTCTCTCTCTCTCTCTCTATATATATATATATATATATATATATATATATATATATATATGGGTACCTATGAAATGATCGACAACTTAAAACATCGACAGTGACTTCAACGACAAGTCAAATAACCGACATCGCAAATCACGGACGTTTACCAGGTAAGGGATGTAAATTCGCTACTCATGCCTACCATGGTTGCATGACACTGCCGCACTTACTAAACCATGGTAGGCATGAGTAGCGAATTTACATCCCTTACCTGGTAAACGTCCGTGATTTGCGATGTTGGTTATTTGACTTGTCGGTGAAGTCACTGTCGATGTTTTAAGTTGTCGATCATTTCATAGGTACCCATATATATATATATATATATATATATATATATATATATATACACACATACACACACACAGCATTTATTTATATTATTTATATTTTAGCATGGTTTATCTGTTAAACATTTTCACATTTTTAATTGTCTTTTAACATTCTTTGCTACTTATTAGGAAGATTTAATTTTGCTTTATAAGTAAGATAATTGTATCGTTAATAATTTTTGGTTACTTTGTTAGCTTCATACAATTCAGAAGATAGTTTTCCTAGTGTCTTTATAGAAAGTTATTTTATTGCCTGACTAGGATTAAAAGGTTTGATGGTTCAGTTTTCTATTTTGGTAAACCTTAGTTATAACACTTAAAACATACATATTTTATAAATAAGCCATGTTATTTTTCCATCAGCTGTTCTGGTTTTACCGGTTTAGTTGCCAAACAGGGTGACTAGTTACCTTATTTCACTTCCAAATAGAGCAATTAGTTGCATCATTTCACTTTAAAACCATTCGTGTAGGCCTATTAATGCTACCCACATTTGCACAGGACAAACTTCATGACAGTATTTTAATTCATTCAATAAACAAAATAAAAATGTTGTTCTGCACATACATGTAAGTGCAAAAAACACATGGTTCAGCTAGTTTTACTCCATATGGTGTATTTCTGATGACACATATAAGGGTACATTTGTTTTCAAACGGGGCACTTCTTCGGAGTGCACTCTTATACATTCAAACCAAGTGTTTTCTAGTTAGATATCACACTTTAACAGACCCCCATGGAAACAGTGCTTTATTTTTAATATTTATCACTGTATTTCCACCTTAGCAATTATAGTTTTGGTTTTCATCCTACTTAGGTTTTTCACTTATAGATTTATAAACGCGTTCATTCATTTTACAATTTGTTATTGACACATAAACCTGATGAAATATTTAATACAAAAGAGATCTTTGTTAAAAGTGGTTTAGTTTATATTTATTACTATCTATTCTGATAGATTTCTAGTGGTAGACCATTTTATTAGTGAGTTAACTAATCATTTTGTTACTTAGTTTCCTAATTAATACAGTTTGGAGTATTTGGTTAGCCTATATTCAGTGTTAATAAACTGGCCTTATATTGTAATTTGTTTCTAGCTTTTTAGTTTCAGTTTTAGGTAGCACAGTCTCTGATTACACTATGGTGTTAAGGAGGAAGGGAGACTCGGTTAAAAGAATAAGCAAACAAGTTGACAGAAAACACCAGGAAGGACCCTGTTGACCAGAGACGGTAGAGTCAAATATACAGACCAGATACACAAATTTGACCTAGGTTTCATCTTTATTATACAGACGTCTTCAGAATATTCATATTCTGAAGAAGTCTGTATAATAAAGACGAAACCTAGGTCAAATTCGTGTATCTGGTCTGTATATTTGACTCTACCGTCTCTGGTCAACAGGGTCCTTCCTGGTGTTTTCTGTCAACTTGTTAGTAATTTGGATTGGTGTCTTCCTTGGTTAAAAGAATGACTGCAATGTTTTTATTGTCATTAAGAAAACCACCCCCTGTAACCACTTCCTTGCTCCAAATAACCCGATTATATGTAGATAAGGAATGTTTTTGATATTTTTCATTATACTCAACTAGGATCACTTGTTTGTGTGTTTCAATAAAGGATATTCCATTTTAACTCAACTGGGTACTATCTTCAATTTTTAACTCAACTCTAGACTACATACAGTTTTTTTATTATTATTTTGCAGCACATATTTTACAGTTTGATTTTTATTAATGAACTAGGTGTTTAACATAATTCAGGAAGTGAACATCACACCCTCGACACTACAAAGTTTCATCTTGGTTTGGAAGCCGGCGTTTTTGGATATCTGTTGCCTCCACCAAAAGATTTCTGTTCTGAAAATCTCCAGCATTGGGATTTGAAAAGATAAAGGATGCCGATGCCAGCACCATAGAGATTTCATATACTACCATATCTATCTCATGGGAAGTCCTTCCAGGGGTATCATGAGAAGCGTAGATGACATGAGTCCCAAAATCATGAGGCATTCCAAAGGAGTGACCAAAGGCTGAGTGAAAAACCTTAGACAAAGATCTAAATAAGGATCTCTCTTTCCTGTGGAAGAAAAGCTCTTTGATCCAAGATGTCTAGTTGACACTCCAGGAATGTAATCCAGTATGAGGGAGTCAACATAAATGTTTGACTGTTCTCTTGGAATCCCAACTTGTGTAAGAAATCTCAACTTGTATAAGAAATCCCACACCCAAGAGAAAGATTCCTGATACTTTGAAAAAAGACTCTATAAAGATAAGCAAGTTATCTTAATATAGAAAAATGTGGATATTCTGTAGCCTGCAATGAGCTATAACTGGAGCTAGAGACTTTGTGAAAACTCTTGGTGAATTAGATAGTCCAAAGGCTAAGGTAGAGGACTGATAATGTGATCCAGACATACAAAACCTCAAGACATAAGTGAAGTCTAGATGAATGGGGATGATAAGCATCTTACAAGTGTAGCACTACCAGAAAACTTGAAAGAGAAAGAAGAGGCAACAGGTTGTGAAATGAAATCAGTTTGAATTAGGGCACTATTGCAAGCAGGCTTGGGAAAGAAAGATCCAGAACTGGTCTCCAAACATTTTCTTTCTTTAGCACTAAGAAAGTCTGATCTCGAAGAAGAGGAATGACCTCATGGAAGGGAGTAATTACCTCCCACTGCCATCTGTAATCTAGATGAATGATATTCAGAGCCCATTTGTCTGAATCAATCTGTTGCCAAAGAGAAAAATGGAGTAAGACTTTATGGAAGAATAAGAAGGCCAGGATGGGAATGGATCACAAGGTCTCTTGAATAGTCATTCGGACATACTGGACTGTCCTTGGTTTTGGGACTTCCTTGCAATTATTTATTCAAGATCTGTTTTCTGCCAAACATGGAAGAGAAGAAAGAAAAATCCCTTGGACAATTTGGAAAATGAGAGCTGAAAAATATTATAAAACCCCTCAATCAGCTAGCCCCTTTCAGCACACATTTTGATCATGTCTGCATCAAAGGGGCCAAACACAAAATCTCTACCCAAAGAAGAATTTAAGATTGCATTTTTGTCATCATCTGGAAGGTTCTGAGAATGCAGTAATGCAAAATACTTTACAACAGTACCATTTGCCATATTCCTGGAAGGAATGTGGGAGGAGAGGATAACATCCACACTTCTGAGCTGGAAATGCTGGTGAAGGTTTATTGTGACTGTCTTTCTAATTGTCTTTGTTCTGATTTAAGCCCTTTGGCTCCAAACCATTATTTTACATTAGGAAGAATTATGGTCGAAACTCTTGTGGCAGGACAGAATAGCCTACACCCTTCTGAGCTGGGAATTGCTGGTTGAAAGCTTATTGTGTCTGTTATTCTGAAAGTTTCTTAGTTCTAGTTTAAATACATGGGTTCCAAACCAGTTTTTTTACATTAGGAAGGTTTGTGGTATCTACTCTTGTGGAAGGAGAGAGTAGCATTCACTCTTCTGAGCTGTGATTGCTGGTGAAGGCTTATTGTGCCTGTTATTCTAAGTGTCTTTGTTATGGTCTGTGGACTACACTCTTGTGGCATTACTCTCTGGACAGATTCTTTTAACTACTAGAACATCTAGTTGGCTCATAGCGGAGCATTGCTCATTAAGTTGCTCGTCTTATTGATTTGTTCAATATTCAAGTTTTCCTCACTCCTCCCTAGTAGATCAGTGGCCATGGATGTGCTTTTCCTGACTTGTTCTGTGGCCAGTCTGGTTGAGATGGGTATTCTGAGGCATTGTAGCTATTGCCTCATGTAAACTGACAATCCACTTATTCTTACTAAAACAGATAGTGTATGTGAGAGGCGTAAATACACTTTAATACTGGAGGCAAAACTCTCAAAGACAACCAAAGCTAATCCTATAGTGGTTGTCAGTGACACTTGCACCACATCTGCTGCACAGGGTAAAGACCCTACACATAAAACTACTTATGCTGAGGCACTTCACAGTAACCTTTCTAAAACATTAAGACTTCCTGCACAATACAATGAAAGAAATGGTCCTCAGTCATCACATAAACGCTCTTGTAAAACACCACCCGCAGCTACACATAGTAACATTGTATCCAGTGCATCCACTACTAAGCCCTTAAGGCAAACTGGCACACAACCACATTTCCTGGTCATTGGTAATTCTATAATGAGGCACACTGATGTGCCCCTCTCCAGACTGAGTAAGAAGAGTGTCATGGCTAATTGCCTTCCCTAGGCTAGGACCCGTCAAGTCACACATGCACTCAGATCATTGAACCACATGTACCAGTATGAAATGGTCATAGTCCATGCGAGTCTTAATGACCTGAGACATACCTCCCTTGACTATATGAAACGAGAAATGGTCAAGCTTGCTGATTGTGTCTTAGGCAAGTATGAGCCCAGCACTGAGCAGCACACTACCTTCTCTCCGAGAATGATGACATGTTACCAAAAGAAAATGATTGATTTTGACAATTGGCTTAGCTTATGGCGTCAGTTGGGGGGGTGGGGTACAATATTTGACAGCCTAGAAGGAGATGGTTGATATACAAGACTGCTTTGTCAGGAATGGTGTACACTTATCCCGTCCAGGCTTTTGGATATTGACAAAGGCCTTTTCAACCCCCACAGTAATTTTTTAAGCAATGCCAAACTGATAAATGTACTGACTTAACTGAACCCATGAAGGGATATCTGAAGGTGGTACAACTCAATGCTAGAAGTCTTAGCAAGAAACTCCACTCCCTGAAAGCCTTCCTCACCTTGGGCTCCGAACCAGTTATTTTACATCTGTGCAATAATGGAGACATGGTTTAAAGTTGCCGAGACTACCCCAGCAATACAAGCTTATAATGCCTTTCACACCCTTAGACCAGCTACTTCCCAGGAGGGAACTAAAGGTGGTGGAGTGTCAGTATATATCAAGACTAATCACACATCTAGACTAGTTGAAGTGAATGATCCACTGCAACTCATACATCTGCAAATCATGATAAACAGGGTGCCATACCATATCCTTGGAACATACCGGTCCCCCTGTAGTCACAGGAAAACCTTATTACCTATCTCAATGTATTTAGAGTGTCTCAACGTTCAACCCAATGCAGTATTCATGGCAAAACTCAACTACCCCTCTATAGATTGGCAATCCTACACCCCTTCTAATGCACAAACCCAGTGATTCTTAAAATGTGTTAATACGAACATCCTAGAACAGTTTATCCATTCTTCTACCAGGGATACAAACATCCTTGACCTTGTACTCAGGAGGGGGGGGGCACTGTTTGTTATCCAATGTAATAATTTCACTCTTCAGATCTGACCATAAGGCAGTATTACTTGAAATAAAAATTAAATCTGGGGATCCAGCAAAACCAAAAACCTTTAGGGACTATTTGAAGGCTAAACTCTCTCTACTAAGCAACACCTTGGCTAAATTCAAAGCACCTCCAAACCCAGTAAATACCACAGAATACACTTTACAAAATCTCTGTGCAACCATATTGATAACTGTATAGACTGAACTGTGCCCACTCATATTAAGAATAAGATAAAGTCAAAAGACAAGTCATGCTGGTGGAATCCTTCTATCAGTCAGTTATACAAAAAAAGAAGTCTTGGCCAAAAGTAGGAGAAAGAAAGCCATACTTACTAAAATCCCCGACCAATCTAAACAGACAGCTGAGAGTGTTAATTAATACTTCAAATGTTAAATTTGATGAAAAAATTGCTTCTCAGGCAAATGCCAACCACAAAACTTTCTACAGCTATGTTGACAACCTCAGAGTAAATACACAACAATGCGCAGAAGTTATTGTAAATGGCATCACCCACATTGATCCGAAGTCCATTGCCAACCTTTTGGCTGACAGGTTCAACTCAAACTTTCTCCACTACACCCCCCACTGACAATCCAGATTAAACCCAACATAACACAATCTCCCCAATCATTACTAGAAACCATGCCATTAATTCAATTTCCAAGGCCAACACATGGCATTGATGGGCCCCGCTAACATCCTGGGATGTTTAATAAATAGCATGAAACATGACCTCTCTGGTCCTCTTGAATCACTTTTCAACTGTAACGTTCAGTCTGGTTTTGTACCCAAGGAATGGAAGATGGCTATAGCCATTCCCTGCACAAAGGAGGTCCAATCACTGATCCGTGTAACTACAGGCCCATAAATCTTGCCAACCTAATATGTAAGGCAATGGAAAGAATCATCATAGACATGATGAAAGGAGAGTATAAGTGACCTGCAAATACTGGACCCATCACTGTTCAGCTTTGTTAAAGGAAGGTCATGCCTATTAAATCTGGTGGATTTTTTTTTGAATAGGTCACCAAAGCTTTGGATAAAGGTAAGACTGTGCACACAGGTTACCTCGACCTGGCCAATACTTTTGATACAATACCACACTCAGGTATCAGATATAAGCTCATTAATTTAGGTATACACCCTTATTACCCAGTGGATAGCCAACTACCTCAATGATAGGAACCAGGAGGTCAAAATAGATGTGGCCACATCCACCAAGAGGCCAGTCACTAGGGGAGTCCTCCAGGGCTCAGCACTGGGCAGCTCCTTTTTGGCATCTATTTCTCTGAAATGGAAGCAAATGCTGAAGATTTTTGACTGACTAAGTTTGCAGATGATTGCAAGCTGGAGGTTATCATCAATTGCCCTGCAGACACTAGCATTTTTCAAGAAGGTCTATCTCTGACTAATAACTGTTGCCATCGCCATAGTCATAAACTCAATGCTAAAAAATGCATAATTGTACCCTTTGGGAATTCAACTATCTGGCTAATTACCATGTTGATAGTACACTCCCACAAGAGTCGAACCAATGGTCAGGGATCTGGGTATGCTCATAGTCAGCCTTAACTTCAACCACCATGTGGCCATAGTGGTGAGGAAATCCTTTTATGTGATGCAACTTATAAACAAGTGTACAGCATCTAGGTCCAAAGAGATCCTTATCCCACTGTACTCTACCCTTATCAGACCAATCATGGAGTACAATGCTTCCTTTGGTATGCACCTGACCAGGCATATATGCAGCAACTAGAGTGACCTCAATGGTTCCTTACAAAAAGAATACAAGGCATAACAAACCTGCCTTATGCAGAGATCCTTAAAGCCCTTTCCCTCTACTCAGTCTCCTACAGCTTGCTGAGGAATGATCTATGCTTGACTTACAAGACATCCACAATTCCCACACTTATGAATCTCCTACATATTTGTATGTCAAAAAGTACCAGAAATACAAGCTCTACTCATCTGAATTTTGTCTGCGACTTAGAGAGAACATGCTGGAGATACAGGTGTGTGTCCTAGAGACTGCCCCTCCTATGGAACAGGCTTCCCATCTATTACCCAGTTTAAGCACAACCTAGACAAGTGGATGGGGAATAGGAAATTTACACCAGACCTGGCATCCATGTCCCTTTATGGGCAGACATAACGTATAAATGCCTGGCCTTCACTTTCCTATTTGGATGCAGGAAATCATTATTTCAGGAAAACTTGGCTATGCTTAGAAAGGACCCTTGGATCATTAGCCTAGTAACAGGATATGAATCTATGAAACAGAGTAATGCGCACACTGCAAATAATGATTAGAAACATCTGCAAAAAAAGAAACTAAGTTATTTAAAGTAGATTTTTCCTCACAAGAAGAGACTGCACCCAAAACATTCCTTATATGTTCACAATTTTGACAGAAAAAACTTTAACATATGAACATGACAATGCAAAGTTCTGAAAACCAAAGATACAGAAGTATAAATTTTTACCCATACTCATCAGTAATTTTCCATCTTTATCAGAAAGAGTAGGATTGGAATTAACTAAGTGCTTAGCAGTGGAATCAACTCTATTATAGCTGTTGGGTCAGGTTTGGGAATAGTGTGTACAAATTTAAAAGACTGAGGAATTTTATACATCCTATCTGCCTTTTTATATTTATCTAGATGACTAATGGGAAAATTGTAGGCAGTAACTTACACCCTCTAAAGCTGACAGAAGAGGGGGAATGGTGTAGCATCTGGAAAATCCTTGTGTAGCAACTCTTAATATTTTCTTATGAACTGAGAAACCTCAGCGTTTCCCACCAAAACCACTATCACATTTTAGCAATAGTTTCAGAGAAATAGAAACCCCCACAAGGAAAATCAGAAATGGAGCTGGAGCTCTTCTCTGAGCCTGAATCAGAGATCTGAGAGAAAAAATGTGAATCCATCCCTGCAGTTTCTTGTTCCGAATCAGAATCCTTAATCTCTTCAGGAAAAGAGGAATCACTTTTTCTTTTACCAGAAAATACTTTACAAGGAAAAAAATAGCCTGAATTAAACCCTGAGCCTGATCCAGTAAACTATTCCTGTCTAAAGAAATTTGAGGAGGAGTGGATGAGCACAACATTCAGGCACAACAGGGAAACCTTCCCTGTTCTTTCTCCAATGACCAACAAAAGTGACTGTCTCTTGCCCAGTGAAGGGACTCCCAACAGCCACAAAGGACTTTGTTAATCCCTGGTCCATAGTGGCTGTAGGTGCTACTACAGTAGGATCCGGGGTAAAAGATGAGTGGTATAACAAAAGGTCAGAACATAGTCAACCACGTGCAGCTGAGGCAAATTACTAGCCTGCTATGTTGACAAATGTAGCTTAACATTTTCGTTTTGTGGCTAGCAGAATTGTCTGACCAAGGGGCCAGTAGTCTGCTTCATGGTCAGGCCAAAAATGGTGTCACTTTCCTGGGGAAGGCCAGTAGTAAATCACAGGTTACTAGGCTATCAACCTGGAGGTCATTTCAAGCCTAGCCATTTCATCCCAATGCAATACCATAGCTATTTTAGTTAATACCCAGGATTGTATTTAGTAATGACTGCTCATGTCCAGGATGTTTGTGGGTGCTATCTCTAGTAAGAATTTATGGTGCCCCATCCACTCGTCCAGGTTCCTTTTGAACAGTGACCTCAAGGTACTCTGCTTTACATGAACTGGCAGCCTATTACAAAGATGTGGCAGTCACTGGGAGACAAATTTATCCCTCCAGCACATCCTGTTTAAGTTGCAAGCCATATTTAGGCTGCTAGAATGGGTAGAGCTAGTCCCTTTTGATTTACGGATGTGCAGCAAATTCACTAGGTTTGGGTCAGAGATTGCTTTGTAAGCCAGGCGTAAGTCTCCCCTAAGAAGTCTATATTATACTGAGTGTGATGTCTCCACTCTGGGCCAGTAAGCAAGGACACTGAGTCCTCACCACTGACACTAGAAATGGATGCTCACTTGGAACAAAAATGTATATACACAGTATATCCAGATGCAGCTCTCTACATCAAGCACAATTTCCCATAAGACCACACAGGGAACATACTCAGCCTGGGGTCTAGATTTCTCTGTCTTCCTCCAGGTCCTCTAATAACACTCCCCACTAGTACAGCTATAGGGATGAGACCTCAGCAGAGTGTCCAAGCCAATTCCTCCCGCATCACCTCTGTGAAACCAGTGCTTTGTGTGCCTGCTCCAAGTAGTTGACACACACCCACACACACCTTGAGATTTGATTTTCACACACACACACACACACACACACACACACACACACACACACACAACACACCTGGGAAAGGCTGGCAGAGATTTACTAGCTATGCCCTCTTCTAACCAGACTTTAAGGTAGTTACACTGCCACTTGACACCCGAAAGCCAGCTACTCTAAGGCTCTTACAAGTGTACCCAATTATAATGAGTGAAATTAATATTAATACAAATGGTAGTTTGACCAACAGCAATGCTTCAGCAGTGGCCAGAGCTGTCACAAAATATATTTAAGTACTCTCAAAGATTAAAATATTCTCTGAAAGACCAACCATAATGAAACGTTTAGATATATTTAATAATCGATAATAAAAGAACATGAAAGTGCTAAATATCAATTGACAATAAACACCAGAGTTTGAATTATAGGAAATATTAAAAATAACACAGGTGGACATGTTCACACAGTTACAGAAAAACAATACTAAATGAATCTCGCTATATTTTCCTGACTGATCTAAAGAATTTTTATTCCCGGGTTACTTACTACAGCAAAGCAAGATGAAGTAGGTAACAGATCCTTCTTTGTCAGATTACAAAAACAGAGTGCTTTGAAACTTCAGCATCAGCTAGTATTAAACATTAATTTTAGTGAAGGATTGCAGAATGACATCACATAAATCTGGTCATCAGACTACTGATTCCCATCATTCCCATGCTTCCCCCCCTGCACCTATGTGTCAATAATGCACACATACCGAGTCTTGCTAAGATCTGCTGCAGCTCCTAGAAGTCATAAAACAATTTCAAACCTCCACCCTTCCAGAGTTGCAATTACTTCACCGCAATGACAAAGCAGAAGCTTCCTTGTACAGACCTTTTGTCTCTGGATGCATTGAGAACTGTAATATGCAGTCTTTATGGCCTAAGCCAGGCAATTTAATTTCCAACTATTTTCACAGTTTGAGATTAACCTCTTCTCTTCCAGTATCCTCTGTTAAAATGTATGCATGTAAACAGTTACACTAATGCATGTATATTTATGTTTAGTCCAGCAGGGCATACTGTTAGTATATTTTTAACACAAGTAGCTTTACAAATAAATTTTTCAGCACAAGCATCTGTACAAATCAGTTTGATATTTTTACATATATTTCTTTACAAAATTCCAGCTAGCTGTGCTGGCATATGTTACACATCCACTGCCCTACTTCTCCTGGCATAAATGGCAATAACTCAGATAGTCACACTAAGTATAATGACAGGGACTTTAGTCAGTCTGTGTAAAGCATGTGGTGGAGTCCCTCAATCTTCTTAGTTAGAATTATCTATCGTCTCTCCAATTGCTGCAGGTGCTTTGTATGGTACATGTCTAAAGGGGTGCTATACTCAATTATAGGTCTGATTACTTACAAGTGTAGAGGGTTTATAATATCCTTTGTTCTAGAGGTGAAGCCTTTGCTAATCAAGTGTGCCATGTAGAAAGCCTTCCTTACTACAGTAGATACTTTATAGTCAAAGTTAAGGTTGGAGTCTAAATGTGAACCCAGATTTCTTACCAGTTCATAGGTACATAGGGTATTGTTAATTTGATAGTGTCAAGGGACATTGTTTTTACTGAAAGGAAAGATGATGTATTTGTTTGCATGCAGTTTGGGACCATGACTAAGACACCAGCCATTGGTCTGCATAAGACCCTCCTGAAGTATACCGAGCACCATTTGGGGATTTAGTAATAGCACCCAGTTTTCAGTCATCCACACACTTGGTCAGCCACAGCCCCTTAGTTTTGGCCTAAATTCAGGTCTGCTGGTTGATGTGCAGTCAACCACTTTAATAGTGTGTGGCAGGTTTGTGAGCCAGTTGGCAACTCATCTAACAAAGGTGTTTACATTCAGTCTGCTAAGTTTATTAGTAATGCCTAAGTGTGGGATTGTGTCAAAGGCCTTTTCCAAGTCGAAGTATGCTGTGTGCACAGATTTGCCCTCTTCATTATCCCTGGTCACATTTTCAATGAAATCCACCAGGTTTAACAGGCAGAATCTGCCCTTGGTAAAGATGAATTGGGTCAGATCCAGGGTTTCAAGGTCACTTATGTCTTTATTTATGAGGTTCATGATGATACATTCCATGGCTTTACAGGTGAGGCTGGTCAGACTTATGGGTTTGTAATTCCCTGGGTCTGTTGCTAAGCCACCTTTGTGGAGCAGAATAACTGTTGCTGTTCTCCATTCTGCAGTGACAAAGTCAGTGGTTAGGCTGTGACTGAATAAGATACATAATGGTGATGCAAGCTCATGCTTCAGTTTGTTTAGAAGACAGCCAGAGATGCTGTCTGGTCCAGTAGAGGCTATATGTTTTGCCTTAGACAAGGCTTTAATGACCTGCTCTTTGGATATGTAGGCTGGAGGGAGTTGAGGGCAAGTTTTGTGATAAGTTTGGAGGAGATAAGATACTGACATTTTACCAAATCTGTCTGCTAGCATGTTTGCTATCTCTGTCGGCTCAATGTGTGTAATACCGTTAGTCGCTTGTTTGGAACAAGCTTGGGTCCTATCGTTTAGGTATATACATAGCTGTAAAATGCCTTATGATTATCCTTGGCTGTGATTGCCAAGTTTTTCTCAAAGTTACTTTTAGAGAATTTGACATGTTGTCTTATTTCCTTGTTAAGGCTGAGGAGGGTCATTTTCCATTGTTGTGGCCTTTTCTTGGTTTTCTTAGACAAAAACGTTTTGCATTTGTTGCAAAGTTTGTTGATGCTGGGTGTCTACCAAGATGGCTTTTTTTACTTTTAGCTCTGGCTTTGATTCTCTCTGGAACAGCCAAGTCTATAAATTTATACAAGTGACTGCACCAGGCTTTAGTGTAAGCTTTGGTGTAGCTACCACTTCCAGCTGGGGGTGAGGCATCAAATGCATTTATACTTTCCCCTAGGAGCATATCATTTGCTTTGGTGAAGATTTTTAGTCTGATTTCACCCTTTGTGAGCTCTGGTGTTAGTGCCAGTTCGAAGATGACTGTTTTGTGGTCAGATTAAACTAATGAGGATACAACAGTTGCAGTGGTACATCTGTTTGTCATGTTAGTTAGGACCAAATCTAGTATGTTTGCTCCTCTTGTTAGAGTTTGAACAATTTGCTCCAGGGCATTTGAGTTAAAGTCAAGGAACTTTTGCTGTAATGAGTTAGGACTAGAGTAGGTTTCTCAGTTGATGGTGGAATAAGTGAAATCCCCCATGACCAGAGTGTTTGGTAAAATTTGAATTGACTCCAGTTTGGTCAAGTAGGCCTCGTGCATATCATGATCCATGGAGGGGGTCTGCAACTAGCTATGACTTGAATTGTGGTCTTACCTACAGTAATCTGAACTTAGAGTAACTCCATGGAGATATCCAGTCGAACTTGTCAGGATGTGAATTTCTCTCTAATATAGATAGAAACAACAAGTCCTTTGGTTCTCACATGTTTATTTTGTGGTCTGAAGGTGTGGAAGGCACTGTGGCCTTGCAAGGTTGGGGTACTCTCTGAGGTCTTGAACCAAGTTTCTATGACTGCACAGACATCTGCATCCTCTAGTGATAGAAGATCTTCCAGGATGTGAGGTTTTTGGTTTAAACTCCTAACATTTAGCAGCATAATCAGGTTCCTATTAGGTCGAAGATGCATAATCTCGAATGTGTCTTCGCCAAACATAAAATAATGAAAACTGAAAACAGCGAAGGGGCATATGAAAGATTTCTTTGCCTGGGAAAGAAATCGTTTGCCCGCCTCCGGTAGTTTGCTGTTGTGTAAACTGTAGTGCGATCTCGGAGTTGGTATAGTTAGTTAGGGGTGTGTGGGGGCACAGCCCCCCACATTGGGGGGTGTGGGGTGAAGCCCCCCACATTGTTTTGTGTGTAGTGATATATATATATATATTTTTTGGACAAGCGATTTCTTTCCCAGGGAAAGAAATCACTCATATGTATTTTCGCGGTTTTCAGTTTTCGTTTTTATGGGTTCAATGAAGATGCATTCAAAGTAATGCATCTTCGACATTGTGATATAGACCCAGCATAATCCCTAGCTTGTTATGGTTAGCAATTTTCACATTAGCAATTTTGTTTTGGAGACCTTGCCTAAAAAGACACTATGGGGGAGGGAAGAGCCTTTTGCCTGCAGCCGAAAACCTAGTTGTGCCAGGTACAGACCCTGTCTCTAGCAAAGTAGTGAGGTTTATCGACCATGTTATCCCAAGCCGACAGAAACTAAATCCCCTTTGAATGACAACAAAAATGTAGCCAATTACTGAAATCAATCTTTCTTTTTTTTTTGTTTGTTTATACTGTGGCATCATTCTAGGTGAGGGTAATATGCTAGGGACATATCTGCCTGGGTCACACACTTGGAGAGCTCAGTTAGATCTCTCTTCATATAGTCACGTCAGGTACATCTCAGGTTGTTTACTCCAACATAAGCTACAGCAGAGTCATAATGGTACTTGTTGCCAAGAGACCAGAGTGCATGCATGATCTGGTGAATCCTGGTACCAGATAGGCAACTGACTGTGACTTTCTCTTTATCTAACCTGATGAGTGTGACATCCATGTTTTTCACTATGGAATCTCCAATGACAAGAACATTTATTTTTTGAGTGTTATATCTTAAGGGCTTAGTACATGAGACACTGGGCTTTCTAAAGGTCTTGAGTGTTGTGGGAACTGTCTTTACTGAAGCAGTTTTTTGTTTTGGAGGCCTCTGGTGTTTCGATATTTTTTTTGAGAGAACCTCCATGTATGTTGATTTATGTGTTGAATGCATACTGTGTGTGAGTAATGGTACTATTTACATGAATAGTGGTGGGTGAGTTGACAACATCTTTAGTGCTACTGTTTTGAGTGTGAGCGAGCAGGGATTCAAGAATTTATGTGTAGATACATCTCTCATACTCTGTACTAGAATGAGTTGTTACTAGAAGGCTGTCAGGGTACACGTTGCAATTGCTACACTGCCTCAGGAGACCCAAGTCAACAAGCTGGCAGGAGAATGAAGGGTAGCCCAACTTTCCATAATGTTAGGTTTTAAGAACTGTTATCACAAAGGCAGTGCTTTCAGGACTGTACTAGGAGGTGCTCTGTTAATGGTCATTTCTGACAGGGTTTTTGGATGGTGGTTTAATAGGTCACAGCTCACTAGCAATACTTCTTAGACCAGAGATGTAGTCCTCATCTTTTATACACTAATATACTACAGCTGTAGCTAAGGGAAAAATTGTTGAAATTATCTGTCCTATGGCGTACAATTGTGCATGAGTGCACTGTGCTGCATGACACACAAGCAAGCAGAATCCCGCTCAAACATGGGGCTTAAATACCATAAGGTAAAAACTTAAAAAAAATAAATAAAAAACTCAAAAGAACCAACGAGGGTGCTTACTCCAAGCCCTAGACCAATCATCCTTCACCAGATAGGTTCCAGTCAGCACACTTCTCCCACAAGGGTGCACCTTCCAATCAAAGATGGCTTGAAAATGTGCTTAAAGTACAACAGACACTACAACCAGACCCAGATGAAGCAAACCTGTATCTAGAGTATGCTACAGCTATAAGCTACACTAATTTAGGTGAGAATTACTAAAAAATATTTTAAACTACAGAAAAACAGCACTGAGACACTTGAAAATATTTTAAACAGCAGAAAAAAACAGTAAGGAGACACTAGCAAATGTTTTAAACAGTAAACAAATCAGTTATTTAAAACACTGCTTGGCAGGAAAACAGAACAGATACTTTGCAAACTATGAAAGTAGCAGCAATTGCACTGCAAGCAGTGAAAATAGCAAAAAATGTTTTGCAATAGTGAAAATAAAATATGATTTAACAGGCAGAGTAAGGCAGACAAATGCAGTACAAATAGTGCAGTTTAGTTTACAGTGTTAAAATATAGTATTAAATAAGCAGAACATAATGAAAAGTGCAGTAAATAGTGCACCCAAGTGAAAAACAGGCAACTTATATTTTTGGGGAAGCTCAGAAGCCTCTAGTTGTCTGGTATCTCAGCTCAGAGTTGTGGCTGGTAGCCCACCTCAGTTCAGTTCAGTTCAAACAAACAGAAACCTGCTCAAATGCAGGACTTAAATACCAGAAGCTAAAAACTTAAAAAAAAAAAAACAAAACTTTTAAACTCAAATAAATTAATAAATAATTAGGGTGATTACTCCAAGACTAATCACCAACAGTTACTTAAAAAAAGAAAGAAAAAAAAAACACAGTAAAAAGCACTTTTTTATTTATTTAAATTTGTTGACCAGGAGTGTCCGACTGGACGTAGGTCCATTTTCAGCGGAGGCCCGGGGAGAAAAGCTCCACAGTTAAAATAGACAGTATATACATTAGATTACATAGTGAATAACAATTTACATAGCAATTACTTACAACATATTTACAGATGAAGAACACAGTACATCAGTAGACAACTAGAATCTTTATCTGTGAAGTGCATACCAGACATTAACAAATGTACAAGAAGAAGAAGTTCGTGCTGTATAATAAGTACTGGCTTATGAGCATCTGAGCTTGCTATAATCAAGGTAGTTAGTGGAGTGGAAAGAAAGGTAGTGGTTGGATGGGGTGGATGATATTAGAGTGGGAGTTGCAAGGGCATAGCCAGCATGTTTTTAGTTGCGCTTTTAGTAAAGTTTTGAAGTGGGTGCATGATGGTATGGAGGTAATTGTGGGTGGGAGTGAGTTCCATAATTTGGCTATGGCACAAGAGAATAGTGCTTCACCAACAGAGTTATTGGCTTTAGTGATCTGCAAGTGATTTTTGCTGCTGGATCTTAGTGGCCTGGTGGTGCGATAGGGTTGGAGTAGATTCTGGAGGGATGGGACATTTAGTGGATGGTTTACTAGTTTGTGGGCGAGTGAGAGTTGATACCACTGAAGGAGGTGAGGGAGTTCAAGGCAGCCCAGTTCAGCAAGTGAGAGACAGTGGTGACTACGGTAGGATGCCCCTGTGGCGAATTTGGCGATTTTGTTGTAGCAGGTCTCTAGCTTGTTTAGATCACATTGCCTTAGGTTGGTATATATTAGAGAAGCATAAAGTACGGTGGAAATAAGGTGGGAATTTGCTATTGAAATCTTTGCTGCTTTGGTGAGAAATTGCTTATTTCTGTACAACGCTCCTAGTTTTTTGTGGACTTTTTTTATAGTCATGGATATGTGAATGTCAAATTTTAGTTTATTTCCACTCCTAGCAATTAGGTGCGTTCAGTTGGGTATATAGTGGTGTTGTCTTTTGCCGTGATGTTAAAGTGAGAGTTGTTTTGAGTATGTTTGGTGGGTTGGAAGATGAGTAGTTTAGTTTTGTTTGGGTTGAGTATTAATCGGGCATCGGATAACCATGTTTCAACAGAGGAAAAGGCTTCCTGTGTGACTTTTTGCAGTTCTGGTAGGGACTGGGCTGAGCAGATGATGGTCGAGTCATCTGCGTATTGTATGAGTGTGCCATGTTTGGTGGCAGAGGCTAGATTATTACTTTTAAACACTATGCCGGTCCCACAAAAGAAAAATAAACAATTTGCTCAAAGGAAATATGTTTTCAGTTAGTTAACACTGCTTTTAAACTGACAGAAAAAAGTGCTCCATTTTAAAAGAATATTACAAGCTTGAGACAAGTCTGTTAAAACAAAACACTCCCAGCTATAAAATAACTTTCCTGATGAGGAAAGTAATAAAACATCAATAAATTTAAGAGAATGGGTCCCCCAAGTGAACTTATTTGGCCAACAAAGGAAAGCACAACCTGATTGTCACTCATGAAAAGCCTCACAGGAGCATACTCTTCAGTGGCAGTAAAGCTGTGAAGGTCCTGACACCCAGACTTTTCTTTTTACTTATCACAGCTTGAGCTGCCTGGCAGTTTGGGTGCATGAAAGATGATAGCCTGATGCTTTGGAAGCTGGCTGGCTGTTAAATCCTTGGCAGACTACTGCAGCAGTGATAATCCGTGACTTGCACTCTAGCTATCTTTAGTACTGTCAGACCAGGTGGCAGTAGTATTCCCCATAGGAACCCATGCATCATGTTGGTAAAGTTGCTCTCTCTCAGCTCACTGGCATAAACATATAAACCAACAAGCACTCTCCCACTCAGGCAAACACGTACCCACACACTTTTTTTCCAGCATTACATACATAGTTGGACCACCCTAGCACAAAAACAAACACACACACAGATGCACTGTCATGTAACTTCATTTATGCTCCTACAAGCAAGCAAACACAATTCCACAGATATAAACATACTAACACCCTTCATGTCTTACCCCCACCATGATTGCTTCCATAGGAGTGAATCTGCAAGCCTTCCTTTGAGAGAGTTCAAATCTTCCTTCAAAACTGAAGTTTTATGTAGGTGAGTGATTTTATGAATTACACATAGTAAACCAGAAAGCTGTTAGCAATTACAAGAGAGATCACTTAACTAATTAGTACTATCCACTTCCCTGGACTGCAGAATTATCATGCACTTTGACTGCAAAACCACCCATTGTTATGAGACCTGCAGTGGCAGGAAACCTCAGTGATAGAGTGATGAAAATGGCGATGTTAATGCTTTCTTTTTATGGTAAGCCTTTCTGAATCCTACGCATTATCTCTGTTTATCAGAGACAAGACATGTCTTAATATATACTGAAAGACCTATGCATAGCACAGATCATTTTGTCCAGTGCAATACTATTAAAACAATTACAGCATGGAGAGGACCAACACAGCTTGCTAGAAAGTAAAATACTCCATTTTCCATTATAAAGGGAATTCATGTTTTACTCAAGTTATTAGAAGCTGCATGATTGCTGAAAGTTATGTAAAAGTAATCAGCTGCCTTCATAATAATCTGTACTGCATTTAATATTTCACTGAACCAGTCACAGTAGAACGGAAACTCTTTCTAAGAAGAAAGGATGGAGAAAAAAATTATTTATTTAACATTTGTTTACTGGGAAAGTCTGACTGGGACAGAACCTGTTTTCAGCAGAGGCTCGGGGAGAAATGCTTCAGACAAATGTCTTTGGAATGTGGGAGGAAACTGGAGCACCCAGAAAAAATCCACACACATGCAGGACATACAGACTCTCCAGAGAAGGCACCCCAAACTAGAATCTCTTGTTATGAGGTGACAATGCTAACCTCTGCACCACTGTGTTGCCCAATGTATTATAAGTTGTTAGAAATATTCAGATTCTTGTTTTTGAAGAATAAATTATCCTTTGAAACACAGTTAAAGTACTTCAGAAACTTTCTTTAAGGAAAGGAATGTACTATATCTTATTATTAATAGTGCCTTTCTTTTTGATTTTGTCTTAATTGTGTTTATTTCTTCCTACACAGTGGCTTATCACAACTCGGCCTCCATTTAATGGATATCCACCTGCAGGCAGCATGGATCTTGTTCCAGTTTTACCACATGCCCACACATCTGGCATTCTACCACCACATTTTTTAAAGGGGTGGGCTGAAAAAAGACCACCAAACTATAAGGTGAGTTTAGTCAATTTGATAGTTACTATTTCTTGTGTGGCTTGCAATAACATACTTTGTTCCAACAATGTCCGAACAATAAGGCAGCCTGATATACTGTCCGGGTCCATGAAGCTGTAATTTTTAATTTTGGTTGTCCATACTAATAATGTGAAGAAAGGGCTAACACACTTACGAGAGGGGGCGGTGGGTTGTGGGTTGCGGGGAGAACTGAGCTAATTTTGTTAGCAAGAACATTTGTTATGGCCATTGTGTCATTATAGGTTATCCTTTGTAAAGTTATACACCTTCAATTCATGTTCAGCCTTGCTCTTCTATCTAATGTATTTAAAATCGAAGCAGACCTGCTTGTATTTATTATGGCATATTGGGAAATAATTTTATAAGAGCCATATGATATTCTCCTGTTATCATGAGGTCCATCAGAAAATTTCAGCATAGGATTTATCCCTGAATTGTCATTGGCACATATACCTAACTGGTACTGAATTGTTTGTATACTGGTTGAGATAGCTATAAGGATTATGGGTAAATGTGATGGCTTTAGATATCAGGTCAGCAGAAGACAAATCCCTCTTGTAATTCTTATGCCTCTCTGACACAGATACAAGGTTAGCATTGGACCTGTCTTTGAACCTACTTGAAGTTGTGAGGAGTTTAGAACTAATTTTAAGAACAGATCACTATTTCGTGGGTCAGACATTATCAGGAATGTGGAAAAGAAGAGGACATTTGTAAGAATGATGTCATGTTTATTTTTTTTTGTCTTGGTATCAGTATCACTGAAATTTAGGAAACACTGAGCACATTTATTGATAGTTATGTAAGACTCCAAGCTGATGGATAAATAAATGAGGCTAACTAGAATTAGGGTACTAATATTAACAGATAAAGAATCAAAGCTGTCACAATACCTTCTGTGGCCTTTAGACCACATTTAAGGGAATCTATACTTTGCAATAATATGGTAATTGGAGCTGAAATTCATAACCTTCAAATATTTGGTGTAATAATGTTTGAGTGGATTAAATCAGGTTATCCCTAGATGGTTTGAAATGGTGGTAAGCAGTATGCCAAGTTACTGGGGAAGTATTATTACAGTACTGAAATCAAGTTTGTCTAACAGCACAAATGAATTTACCCTACCATCATGAAGGCCTTCAAATCTATTTTTTTTTCAGACTCCTATCATTGAAAAGAGACATCTTCATGTAGGCCGGGATAGATTTAGGTTTGAATGCCAAACAAATGAACATTGTTGAATAAAGACAGTATTGGGACAGAACATGCCATAGCAAATATGTGGAATCCTGAAGACAGATGTGAAGATCTATCTAAGCTCTATCCTAGGCCCAGACTTGTTTAGATTGTATATTTCAGATCTATCTTTTTCATTCAATTTGCTGTAGTTTGTATGCAGATGACTTGAAAATGGTTAACATTTATTACATGAGTAACAGATAAGGCATGCCTGCAAAAGTAGTTGACTGAACTGACCATTTGGGTAAAAAAGAATAACATGTTGATAAATACATCAAACATATGAGATTCGGGAAACAAACATAAAATGAAAAGTGAATATCTAATACAATACATGGTGACTGAAATTGTAGATTCATTTAAGGACCTGGGTATATGGGTAGATTTAGCTTCGAGTTTTTCTAATCATATCTACCAATTGGTTAATGATATTTATAGAAGTACAGGTTGTAGAAAAAGATTTATAAAGTCTAGGAAATCAGAAATAAAGAAGTCATTGTTTCTTAGTTACATTAGACCCAGATTTGAGTATGGAATAACAATATGGAAAGTTTATAAGAAAACAAGCATGAGTAAACTGGAAAGAGTACAGCAGAAATATACCAAGGGCATCCATAGATGTGAAAATGTAAGTTATTATGAGAAACTAAAATATTTGAGCTTGTACATTGCCTCATATAAGTATTTAAGAGGAGTCCTTATTCAGGTATTTAGAGATAACTACCTCTGGGAATGTTTCGGGTTATCAAAACGTAGTACTGAAACATCAGAAAACCCACGTAGAAGATAGTATATGAATGATAAGCATAGTAATTGGTTCTCAGAGCATAGCTGATACATGGGATAGACTATCAAACTGCGTTAAAGCAAACGGTAGTTTAGATATTTTTCAGATCATTCTGGCACTTTTTATGGGAAGAACTACTTTGGTATATTGGCAGGCTAGAAGGGCATTATTGTCTGTGCTTTAAATATTTGTATGTTTGCACGAATGTATGCATGTACAGTGGATATAAAAAGTTTACACACCCCTGTTAAAATGCCAGGTTTTTGTGATATAAAAAAATGAGACCACAATAAATAATTTCAAAACTTTTCCCACCTTTAATGCGACTCATAACCTGTACAATTCTGTTGAAAAATAAACAAATCTGTTAGGGGGAAAAATACAAAAAAATAAAAAGCAAAATATGCTGCTTGTATAAGTCTGCACACCCTTAAACTAATACTTTGTTTTGTGTACACACCTCTAACCTAATACTTTGTTGAAGCACCTTTTGATTTAATTAAAGCATTCAGTCTTCTTGGGTACACACCTGCCATCAATTAGAGAGACTCTGATTAACCCCAAATAAAGTTTAGCTGTCCTAGTAGGATTTTCCTGACATTTACTCAATTGCCTGCTACAGCAAAAGCCATGGTTCACAGAGAGCTTACAAAACATCAAAAGGATCTCATTGTTAAATGGTATCAGTCAGGAGAAGGGTACAAAACAATTTCCACAGCATTGGATATACCATGGGATACAGTGAAGACAGTCATCAAAAAGTGGAGAAAATATGGGACAACAGTGATGTTGCAAAGAACTAGATGTCCCTCCAAAATTGATGAAAAGACTAGACGAAAACTGGTCAGGGAGGCTGCCAAGAGACCTACGGCAACACTGTAGGAGCTGCAGGAATTTCTGGCAAGTACTGGTTGTGTACTACATAGGTTCATAGGTAGGTACTAGGCTATCTGCCCAAAGGCATTTATAAGCCTAGCCAGAATGTGTTGGCTTTCGCCGCCCCCTTAGATTAGCTTCCTGTGCCTCTGTCCAGTAGAGACACTGAAGTGATCCCCAGGATAAACTTTGTTTCCCATCCACTCGTCAAGGTTTCTCTTGAAGAGTGTTAGCATGGAGCTCTGCCTAATGTAGACATGTGACAACAATCTCCCGTATTCTCTATATGTCTGGACTATGGGGGTAGGGTTGCAAGACGTAAGCCTTTTCTTACACAGAAAAATATCCAGGACCAGCTAAAATTTGCAAAACAATACATCAAGTCTCCCAAAGGCATGTGGGAAAATGTGTTATGGTCTGATGAGACCAAGGTTGAACTTTTTGGCCACAATTGCAAAAGGTATGTTTGGCGCAAAAACAATACTTTGCATCACCAAAAGAACACCATCCCCAGGATGAAGCATGGTGGTGGCAGTATCATGCTTTGGGGTTGCTTTTCCTCACCTGGAACTGGGGCTTTAGTCAAGGTGGAGGGAATTATGAACAGTACCAAATACCAGTCACTTTTGACCCAAAACCTTCAGCCATCTGCTAAAAAGCTGATGATGAAGAGGAATTTCACCTTTCACCATGACAATGACCCAAAGCATACATCCAAATCAACAAAAGAATGGCTTCAGCAGAAGAAATTAAAGTTTTGGAATGGCCC
This sequence comes from Protopterus annectens, assembly GCF_019279795.1. Taxonomy (NCBI): domain Eukaryota; kingdom Metazoa; phylum Chordata; order Ceratodontiformes; family Protopteridae; genus Protopterus; species Protopterus annectens. The sequence continues at coordinate 592,926,914 of NC_056748.1, forward strand.
AGCTAGACCTAAATCCAATAGAAAATCTGTGGGGTGACCTATATAGGGCTGTGCATAAGAGAGACTTGGAGCACTTTTTCAAGGAAGAGTGGGCAAATATTGTCAAGTCAAGATGTGCCATGCTGCTAGACTCCTACCCAAGAAGACTGAATGTTGTAATTAAATCAAAAGGTTCTTCAACAAAGTATTAGTTGAGGGGTGTGCACACACAACAAGATATTAGTTTAAGGGTGTGCACTCTTATGCAACCAGCGTATTGTACGTTTTTTTATTTTTTATATTTTTCCCCTAACAGATTTGTTTGTTTTCAAATGAATTGTACAGGTTATAGGTCACATTAAAGTTGGGAAAAGTTTTGGAATTATTTACTGTGGTCTCATTTTTTATATCACAAAAACCTGGCATTTTAACAGGGGTGTGTAAACTTTTTATATCCACTGTATGTATGTATGGATGCAAGATCATCCCTGGCATAGCAGGCTGCCCAGTCACTTATTTTCTCCTGTGAAGACATACTGGATCTCCCCAGTAATGACACCAGTTAATACGAGAATTACTGAAATTATTTATTTCTGATTGAATTTGTGAAATCTTTCTTGGAAAAGGCAAGATACTATTCAAGACAAGTGTTGCCCTGTCCTAATCACATGCATATACAGTTCAATGATCTTTCTCTGTATCTGCCATAGGGTAGAAGATATAAAGGCATTCAACCCGATGTAGTTGATGGTGACAGCATATTCTTACTAGGGGTAAAAGGATCCGCTTTGGTCATATCCTGAAGCCTTGTTCCAGAGAGTCGATTGACAATTACCCTATTCCTGCATAGCCACGTGAGTGTAGCACCAATGTGACCAAGGATGGTGCTATTAATAAGTTATCATTTGCTGTTACGACCTAGGAAGTCTTTGTAGAAGTATGTAGAGAGCCATAGAGACTCACTTTATTTGCTGGTAGAAGTGCAATTGAAATAAAAATAGCATGAGTCGGGCTATGTGGCTAAGGCTTGCTCAGATAAGTTATTAGTAGATTAGGTAATGATTTCTTAACAACTTCTGGAAAAGTGGATCTACTGTTAGATGGTTGCAATGTAGTATTAAGCTGTTTAATGACGTGTATAGTATGTGAGGTTATACCCCCAACTTTAGTAAGTACTTTCTTATTTTGAGAGTATTATATGTAAATAACAAAACACGAGTGTCTGTCAGGAAGCACAAAGCTGTTGGCTCATGGTCCCAGAGCTTCTTCAGTGGGCAAGATGGCAACAGATGGGAGTAACAGAAAATGCTAACCCATATTGACAAATGTGAATACATGAATATATATTAGTGAGTACTTAACTGAAGAAAAAACACAATGTAGAAAAATCCCTGAACTGTCTTAGAAGTAAACAAATGAACAAGATCATATTTAGCACTAATATGAAGAGTCTTAAAAAGCTGCAAGAAATGTAAACAAACGTAATCACAATATACAAACAAGTCCAGAAAGTCTCCTACAAGCTCAGCACAGCACAGCTCAGTACTATAAAGCATCAGCTTGTTCATCCATGCATCTTAGTAACTGAGCAAACTCCTGCTAAAGGAGAGTGTGCTAAGCAGCATGAAGGAGACAACAGAAAGCAACATGGTCAAAAAAAACATCACAGAACAAACAACACAATTATGGCAGGCAGGAAGGGTGGAACTATTCTTCCCTCTCATAAGGAACAATAACTACCACCATCAGGCTTAAATCACCTGCTGTTTGTTCCAAACCCATGAAATATGGACAGATAACAATATTCAATCATCACAGCAGGTCTAGGCCTAGGTGATATCAGGGCAATATGTAGGCCACATTAGTTAGCACAGCAGGACTCCAGTGAGCTACTTATACCACATCTCTGCACTAAAAATACAAAACTAGGGCAAATGTGCAGGCTCAATACTCAAACAAAAATAACTACACAGGCAAGAAGCACAAACTACTGGCCCATGTAGCTACACTCCTTATATAGGAGGCAAACACCCACATAAAGATGTAAAGTGACCACCATCAAAAACTAGCAGCAGACAGCCATTAGTAAGAAATATCTTCTGGCTAACAGCAGCCAGCTGAGGAGAGCAGTAATGCAATAATTTTACATCTCACCAGGATCATCAAAAATAATCATCATATCCAAAATCAGTAACATTCAGCCCCAAGTTTCTTAAATACTGTCTGGTTCAAACACAGATGAAACATGGACAGATAAGAACAAAATAATTTTTACAGAAGCAAAACCATGTAAAATAAAAACGTACCATAAAAATCAGGTTAGTGCAGCGGAACTCCAGCCAACTCCACACATCATAGCTCAGCAATATAAGGTCATAATAGATACCTGGAATGGATTATTTCCTTGCTTCACCTATATTTCATTTTCAGCTAATACCTCACTTGATTATACAGCATATCCTTTGCAATCTCAAAGGTAATGCAGACAAAGACTTTCTGAATGGGGTTCTACCTCCTAATTGTGAAACCTTCTTTTCAACAGCAAGCATACTGGGTTCAAGTTAGTGACATGAAACATCATAAAACAAATAAGTACATACAGTGTGTGTGTGTGTGTGTGTGTATGGGTTACCATTAGCTTGTCGAACGATCATTTCGATAATTGGAAACCCGAGGCCAAAACACCGACACGTCACTTCCCCGACTCTGCAATTTGCCGATGTTTAAATTTCCGACAATCCACAACATAGGTCCTCTAGCTACAAACCGGGAAATTTGAACATTAACCTGAATGCCATGAAATTCAGTGTTTCAATGGAAATATATAGGCAATACCAAACCAACATTGCAGCTTACCATGTTGGAAGACATGACAGCTGGTCCAGGGATTACTGGAAATATCTATACACTGTTAGTCTCTCAAAAGGGAAAAGAAATGTTACAACTGGAAGGTTATCTCTACTATTTGGTGTGTAGCAGAAAGGACACACGCTATTGGTGCTGTAAAGATAAATGTACCTGGAGTCGCAAAGGTAGAGCTTTTATTGTTATAGTCACTAATGGTGATGAATTGATAAAGTCAACCACATATCACCATTGTGGAGACCCTAGTGAGGTTGAACGGTATAGATTGTGTAGTGAAGTTAAAATCAGAGTGCAGTACAGTAGGGATATGCCTTGCGTAGTTGTAGAGGACAGTTTAGCTTCAACATCTCTTGATGTAGTGCATAATATCCCCAATAAGAAAGCTCTGCTGCAGCGCATTGCTAGAGTTCAAAGGAAATATTCCTTAAGTGATGGTAGACGTGAGTTAACACTCAAGAATATTGATTGCAATAGTTATAACCTAAAAGATGGCTGTTTCATTTCTAAGCGTATGGCTGATTCTGAGTCTGTTACGGTTATATTTGCTTTTGCAACAGTGAAAAACTTGTATGATCTTAGTCAGGCATCAATATGGATGATGGATGGAACTTTTTTCAACAGAGGCATTATGTGTAGGCAACTCTACAGTACACATGGGTTGCTAAAGTTAGGATCCTACAGTAAAGTTGTTCCTTTGTTTTACGTTCTCATGAGTAAAAAGTCTTTTAAATGTTATAACTATTTGTGGCATGCTTTGTTTGCATTGATGTCTGAGAAAGATTTTTTACGTTCTGTACGTTACATTCTATGTGATTTTGAAATAGCCACTCTCAAGAGTATACGGTTGAATTTTGCTGATGTTCAGTCCAAAAGGTGCTTGTTTCACCTTGGACAGAATATATGGTGTAAAATGCAACACCTGGGACTCAGTTCACTGTACAATAGTAATATGCAGTATACATCAAGTCTTTGGTTGCATTAGCCTTTCTTCCGGAACAGAAGGTTTTGGATACATTTAATCTATTAAAAGAAAGAGTTCCTGAGGAAGGACGTGAGTTGGTTAAGCATTTTGCAGACTACTACATTCATGGTAAACTACGTAAATTTAGTACATGTACCTCTGGTTCAATGAGATTCCCTCCTTTATTCCCTGTTAAGTTCTGGAATAATGCTGAACTAAATGACTTATTTCTGCCACGTACCCAAAATTCAGTAGAAGCATGGCACAGGATGTTTAAGTGTTTGATGGGCCCTAGGGTTACTGATTTTAGATGTTATCATGTGTGCACTGTGCAGGAGAACAAGACCAGGTTGATGAGCTGAGGATTCGTATGGCTAGCAGGGTGCCTCCTTCTCGAAAGAAGCATAGATTGATTGAGAGACAATCACTTTCAACAAATTCTTACGAATAGACAGGAGTACTTTCCATTAGATTTTGTTCGGAGCATAACTCATCTTTTAAAAATGTAAGCTGACACTGTTTCAAGTATAGATCTGTATGCAGAGGCTAAGTATGTTTCAATTGTGCATTTTAAGATGTGGAAAAGTTGATTTATGTTCTGCAGTTCAAGTGGGATACCCATTATGTTTTGAGGACATACAAGTATGAGGACAGCTATACTAGATGTACATTAGTGCCATTTCATTTATGCTATTTGTTGTTGTATACATTTTCCATTTTCTACTGTTGACACACTTGTCATTATACAGGACTACAGCTGGAGTCTTTACAGTCAGAAGACTGCTGCAAATGTACAGTGGGAATTTTCATGTGAAGTTTGAAACATGAGGTGCAAATATTCAGTAACTTTCAGCTGCAGTTGAATATACTAGTTATGTCATATATGCTCTATTTGTTTGATTAATTGTTGGGGATCACTGAGTTTGGACACTGTGTTATGTTTGTCAGTATATTGGGTGTCGGAAATATGAATGTCGATATTTTCACTTGGGAAAACAATGTGTCAGTGTTATGGCCTCGTGTTTCTGCTAGTCAATGAAATGATCGTTCGATGAACTAATGTTAACCCATATATATATATATATATATATATATATATATATATATATAAAATCTATATATACAGATATACACACACACAAACACACACACACACATATATAAATATATATATATATATATATATATATATATATATATATATATAAACATATAAGAACACACACACACACACACACACACACACACACACACACACACACACACACACACACACACACACACACACACACACACACAGAGACACATGAGTATAAGATCATAGGAGATTACTAGGCTATCAACCCAGAGGTCATTTTAATCCCAGCCATTTCAACCCAATGAAACACCGTACAGGTACTACTCAATACTCAAGACTGCATTTAGTGATGACTACCCAGGAGGGTTGTGGGTGCTATCCCTGGTAAGAATTTACAGTGCCCCATCTACTCTTCCAAGTTCCTCTTGAACAATGTCATAGAGGTGCTCTGTTTCACATGAATTGGTAGCCTGTTCCAAAGACATGGCAGTCCCTGGGAGATAAATCTGTCCCTCCAGCATATCCTATTTTATGTTGCAAGCCATATTTTTAGCCCTAGCCCTAGACCTATTTGCTTTGTATGCATATGCAGTAAGTCCATTAGGTTTGGGTCTTAGGTTGATCTGTAGGCCAGTCAAAAATCTCCTTTAAGAAGTCTATACAATACAGAGTATAGAGACAGGGATTTTAGTCGGTCCATGTAAGACACATGCTGGAGGCCCTTGATGATCTTTCTTACAAACCTCTGAGGTCTAATTGCTGTAGATGCTTAGTATGGTACATACCGAATGGAATATTATACTCAATTTTGGGCTGGATAAGTGCCAAGTATAGGGGGATTATAACTTCTTTTGCTCTCGAGGTGATGCCTTTACTAATCAAGTGAGCTACATGGAAAGCTTTCCTTACAACAGTAGACACTTGGTGGTCAAAGTTAAGGTTGCAGTCAACCTGTGATCCCAGGTCCCTTACCACTTCATGGGTACTTATGGCATTGTTATTGATTTGATAGTGTGAAGGGGCGTAGTTTGTACAAAAAGGAATGATGATGCATTAATTTGCATTCAGTTTTAGATCGTGACTAATATACCAGCCATTGCTCTGTGTGAGACCATCCTGGATTATACTGACATCTGGGGATTCAATGATTGCACCTTGTTTGCAGTTGTCTGCAAACATGATCAACCACAACTCTTTAGTTTTGACCCAAACTTTTGAGAAGTATATAGCAAACAGCAGGGGGCCCAGCACTGACTCTGAACCCTGTGGGATCCCGCTGGTAGCACGTCTGCTGGTTGATGTGGAGTCACCCACTTTGATAGCGTGTGTCTGGTTTGTGAACTAGTTGGAAACCACCTTACAATGAAGGGGTTTACATTCAGTTTGCCAAGTTTATCGATAATGCCTGAATGTGGGATTGTGTTGAAAGCCTTTGCCAAGTTGAGGTATGTTGGGTGCACAGATTTGTGTTCATCAGTGGGCTTGGGTACACTTTCAAAGAAATCCATAAGATTTAACAGATAGGATCTGCCCTTTATGAAACCAAATTGGGTTGGATCCAGGGTTTGGAGGTCAACAATGTCTTTATTTATGAGGTCCATAATCATACATTCCATGGCCTTAGATATGAGGCTGGTCAGGTTTGTGTGTCTGTAATTCCCAGGGTCTGTTGCTAGGCCATCTTTGTGGAGGGGAATAACTGTAGCTGTTCTCCATTCTGCAGGCAAAGCCTATGGCTAGGCTCTGATTAAAAAGGGTACTTAGTGGTGATTGCTAGTTCATGTTTTAGCCTGTTTAAAGGACAGCCTGGGATGTCATCTGGTCCTAAAGAGTCCATGTTCTTTCCCTTGGACAGTGCTTTATGGACCTCCCCCTTCAGATGTGTAAGGAGTATGGGAAGTTCTTCAGATATGTAAGATGGGGGGGGGGGTTATTGTAAGTTAGGAAGGAATAAGGTAGTGAAATTGTCACCAAACCTATCTTCTAGCAAGTTCCCTATCTTTGTGGGGTCAGTGTGTATGATACCATTGGCCACCAGTTCTGCACATGCTTGGGTATTACCCTTTAGGTTACGTACCTAGATGCAAAAGGCCTTATGGTTATCTTTCACATTACTTGCTAGGCTTCTCTCAAAGGAGCTCTTGGACAATTTGACAAGTTGTTTTATTTGCCTGTTAAGGCTGAGGAGGGTGCTTTTCCATTGTTGGATCCTTGTCTTTGTTTTCTTGGACAGCAACCTTTTGCATATATTGTAGAGTTTGTTGATGCTGGAAGTCGACCATGGCAGCTTGATTTTACTTCGGGCTCTGGCTTTGATTCTATCTGGTACAGCCAAGTTTATACAATTATGCAAGTGATTGTACATGGCTTTAGTGTAAGCTTCAGTGTAGTTACCACTTTCAGCTTGGGGTGGGGCTTGGAATACATTTATCCCTTCACCTAGGAGGGTATAGTTTGCTTTGGTGATTTCACCCTTGTGAGTTCTGGTGCTAGTGTCATTTCAAAGATGACTGATTTCTTGTCAGTTTTAACTAATGAGGGTCCAACAGTTGCAGCAGTGCACCTGTTTGACATGTTGATGAGGACCAGCTCTACAATGTTTGTTCCTCTTGTCTGGTTATGGAAAATTTGCTCCAGGGCATTTGAATTTACAAAGTCAAGGAACTTTTGTACTAGCAAGTTTGGGCTAGAGTAGGTTTCCCAGTTGATGGTGGGATAATTGAAATCCCTCCTAACCTGTGTTCAATGCAATTTGGATTGTCTTCAGTTTGGATAAGTACTCTTCTTGGGTGTTGACCCATGGAGGGGGACCAATAACTGGCCAAGACTTAAATGAGGGTCTTACCCACCATAACCTGGACCTGCAGTAACTCCATGGTGTTGTCCAGTCAAATTATCCATGAGGTGAATTTCTCTGTAATATGGATTGAAACACCACCTCCTTTGGTTTTCACACACTCCTTTTGTGGTCTAAAGGTATGGAAGGCATTGTAGCCTTGCAGGGCCAGGGTACTCTTTGAGGCCTTAAACCAGGTTTCTGTGCTGCACAGACATCTACATCTTCTAGTAGTATTAATGCATCCAGGGAGTGCAGTTTTTGTTTAAGCTCCTTATTTTATTTTGATTGTTTAATTTCATGCCAGCAATGCTGTTTTCAAGATCTTGCCTAAAAAAGGCAGTATGAGGGAGACAACAACCTTTGCCAGCAGCCGAAAACCAAGTGGTGCCAGGTGCAGTCTCTGGCAAAGCTATCAGCTTTGTCAATTTTGGCTTCCCTTGCAGGCGGGAACTGGATCCCCTTGGAATGACACAAAAAACTAACCCAATTATTGAAATCAATTATTTTTTGTTTATACTGTGGCATCATGATGGTAGTATGCTGCTCAAGGCTTGAGAAATATCTGCCTGGGACAGATACTCAGAGAGCTTGACTATGTTTCTCTTCATATAGTCTAATGAGGTATATCTCAGGTCATTCACACCAACATGCACTATGATAGACTCATAACAGTACTTGTTGAGAGACTTGAGTGCATGCATGATTTGGCGAATCCTGGCAGTGGACAGGCAGTTGACTGTGACTTTCTCCTTGTCCAATCTGGTGAGTGGGACATCTGTGTGTCTCACTACTGAGTGTCCAATGACATGAAAACTTGTTTTTTTGAGTGTTACCCCTTACAGGCCTGGTGGGTGAGACACTGGTGTTGGTGTGTGTCATAGGTGCTATGGGGACTGTGTTAGCTATAGCAGACTTGTGTTTTGGAGGTCTCTGGTGTTTCAGTATGTTTTTTGAGAGAACCTCTGCATACGTTTATTTGTGTGTTTGATGAGTACTATGTGTAAAAGTAGTGGTACTATGTGAATATGTAGTGGTCGGTGAGTTGAAAACATTCTCTGTTTCTGTTTTGAGTAAGAGAGCATGGATTCTAGATTCTTGGTGTAGATGCATCTCTCCCACTTTTGTATTAGAGTGAGTTATTAGTAGAGTGTTGACAGTGTACATGAGGCAAATTGCTACACTGCCTCAAGAGACCCAAGTCAACAAGGTCAGCAGGAGAAAGAAGGGTAGACCAACTGTCCATAATGATAGGTTGAAGACTTTTTCACTAGGTGTGGCTTTTCAAAAATGATCACGGAGGAGATTGGTGAATGGATATCTCTGCCTGGTTTTTAAAGGGAAAATTTGTTGAGACCCAAGTCAACAAGGTTAGCAGGAGAAAGAAGGGTAGACCAACTGCCCATAATGGTAGGTTGGAGACTTTTGTCACTAGGTGTGGATTTTCAAAAATGATCACGGAGGAGATTGGTGAATGGATATCTCTGCCTGGTTTTTAAGGGAAAATTTGTTGAGACCCAAGTCAACAAGGTTAGCAGGAGAAAGAAGGGTAGACCAACTGTCCATAATGATAGGTTGAAGACTTTTGTCACTAGGTGTGGCTTTTCAAAAATGATCATGGAGGAGCTTGGTGAATGGATATCTCTGCCTGGTTTTTAAGGGAAAATATGTTGAATTAAACTGTCTGGCTTTGGCGCACAATTGCTCTGCAGTGTGCGGTGCTGGGCAATGCACAAACAAGCAGAAAACTATTCAGATGCAGGGCCTAAACACCAGAAGCTAAAACTTGGAAAAAAACTTCTAACAAAATTCAATAGGACCAGTGAGGATGCTTATGCCAAGACAATGACCGGCCTACACACATACATATATATTCATTGAAGTGTATTCATGCACACGGGATCATTGCAGTAGGTCTAGCTTCTCTGTTTTATGCAGTTAATGCTATATAGGAAAAGCACCAAACCAGCATAATTGATGTGTGTGTGTGTGTGTGTGTGTGTGTGTGTGTGTGTGTGTGTGTGTGTGTGTGTTTAGGAAAATAGGTGAGTTTTTGCATTGGGTGGATTGGAATCTGTATGGTAATTATAGCACATGCAATGTTTGGTCTAGGTGCTGAGATGTGTACAATGGTTCAGGATGTGTTAGTTGTCAGTCACTGAAAGTGTGCTCCATGCTGTGTGATGGTACTGTTTTGAATGCAATGATTTGTCAACCGTAGAAAAATGGAGGTACAGGTAATACTATGCATGTGTTCAAAAGTGAGCCATGTGTGGGGTTTTGTTTGTTGAAATTAGAGATCAGAAGATAAACATCTGTATATAAACCGAAAGGGTTGCAAAGTGCATGATTTAATGTATATCATATGAGTGTTTAATAGTAATGTGTGGGGATTCTGTGTGTATGAGTGAGTGACTGAAAGGTCACGGTATGTGTTTGAAGGTGTTTGTTGTAATAAATGATAGGTGATTAGAAGCATGTAAAAGGGTGTGTGTGTGTGTCACAATGTATAATTCAGTGCATGTTTATGCATGTGTGACAATATGCAATTTAGCGTATGTTTGTGCGTGTTTGACAATATGCAGTTCAATGTGTTTGTATGTGTGTATTGTAGCACGTGAAGTATAGGTTAGGTCTGCCTGATGGGCACTGTGTGAAAGCTGTGAGAGGTGAATGCTGACTGTGTTAAAGGTGCGAGAGGTGAATGCTGTTGTGCAAGATGATTGTGTAACAGTGCATCCCAAGCAGTACTTATCCCAACATAAATCTGACCTCATAAGTTTTAAAGAAATGCAGTTTGCTCCCCCCATTCGTTTTGTGCATGCAGAAGTCAAACCATATGGGGGGTGACTTTGTTTAAGCCAGTGTACAACTGTGTTTTTTGTATATTCAGTCAGTTATGACTGCTGGCAGGCCACCAGAAAATTGCAATCTCTCATTTTTTTTTCTTGAGTTGGTTACCAATTAATTTGTTCTTTGTGTGAGGGGGATAACCCTTCTGCATTGGCTGTGGTCTTTTTTTTCACCTCATCTTCCTTGTTGTATACATATTTCTGGAATTTCTTATATCCACACACCTCTTCTTGCATGACAAAGTTTGGGAGTGTTGTTCAGCAGTGCTGACAGAGCTTTAAAAAATAAAAATGAACCATCCTGATGGCGGTCTAAATCATGCCCCCCCCCCTGTCAGCTCTCACACTGATAGATATTGACTGAAAGGGCCAGTAGAACGATAGAGGATCTGATGGTCTGCAGGCACAAAATGATAAAAAAGAACACTAGATCTATGTCTACCTCTGTGTCCAAGACTTTAAAGTTATATTCTGCATTGATGCAGTGGAGATATACACCCGATCCAGGACCCAAGATAGCAACCAACCCAAACGTAGATCAGCAAAATTCCCTATACGACAGACCAAACTCCTCTCTCCTCTTTCTAAACCTAAACACAAGTAGTACACTAAATAAAATTCAGGACCTACATGCCCTAATTGCCCTATATAAACTAGAGATCATTTTGCTAACACAAACATGGCTAAAACCAGAACACCACAATAATGAGATTACAGCTCCTGGCTACAATTATTGTATGCAGAGACAGAGTGGGGGAAAAAAGGGTGGAAGGCTGGCAATATTATTCCAAAATCCAGTCAACATCAAACTATTTCACAGTAAGACCCCTGAACTCAATAATACAAAACTAATACTCACTAAATTAGAACTAAACTCCAACGAACATATTAATATTGTAGGTAATTATACCCCAACAGGTAATAACATTTCTACAATGGAAAACCTACTAGACTGGCTCTCAAACTCCCTTCCACAAGAAACTATACTTCAATATTGACTGGCTAAACTGCTCCAGCCACAATCCCTCTACTCACATTAACCTCCATGGGTTTACCCAACTTATCTCATTCCCTACTAGAACAGACAAATCATCCCACCGTAACTCCATTCTTGATTGGATTTTTGTATTTCGATCCCTCTCTCGCATAATAATCTGGTTGTCTACCTCATAGTCTAAGTGACCATCAACCAACCTTTTTAATTAGAAACAGTTCCCAACAAATCAGCCAGACTATATTCAGAGTTATAAGAAATAAAAAAAAAAAACATTTATACCAGATAAATTCAACACTGCACTAAAACGTTGTAACTGGAATCCCCTGAAGGAACTATCTCTCGATGAAGCTGGGCATTACTTTAACACAACCTTCTTACAAATCTTAAATTATCATGCGCTTGCCAGAACCATTAGAATAAAAGTAAGGTATGCCCTATGGCTAACAAAAGAAACAAATGCTGTAATGAAAGGAAAAGACAAGTCTCGGATACTATTCCACAAAAATAAAAGCATTACCATCGGACAAAACTACTTAGAACTTTGTAACAAAGACAAAAAAAAACAAAACTTGACAAAACTAAACACTACAAAAAAAAATGCAAGAAAAATATTTAAATAACCCTCAAAAATTCTGGGCCACAATAAACAACATACTTCAACCAGGTAAATCCACAACGCCAACCCCTGTAACTGTAAATAACCATGAAAACATTCACACACAATTCAGTAAGTACTTCACTGAAGCCTTATAAACACTTGCCAGTTCCCAAAACAATGCTTGTAACCCCATACCAGCAACTACCCAAACCTTCCTCAACAAAGTAAACAATTCATCCAACTTTTCCCTGCAGCCTGTGTCCACCAAAGTTACTGGTAAACTCTTTCATGAACTTAAACCAACCACTCTGGCCACTGATAACTTACCAGCAGATTTTCTTCAGATAGCTGCTGATGCTATAGCCTACCCTGTTGCTATTCTCATCAATAGGTCTGTATCAGAGTCTATAAGTACCAACCTAATAGAAAACATCACATGGAAAGAAAACGATACTAGGAACAGTCCACCAATAAATCGAAAAAACACAGTTCCTAAGCACAATGCCCAGCACAAAAGGCACTAGCAGACACGTCAGGTAATCCCAGAATTTTATTGCAAAACAAGGTTAAGCGCTTTCATCACAACGTGACTTAGAAGTCACGTTGTGATGAAAGCGCTTAACCTTGTTTTGCAATAAAATTCTGGGATTACCTGACGTGTCTGCTAGTGCCTTTTGTGCTGGGCATTGTGCTTAGGAACTGTGTTTTTTAGAAAACATCACATATTATACCACTACATAAAGGAGGTAGCTCCTTAGAACTCACTAACTACCGACCAATTGCTATTCTGTTACCCTTATCAAAAATACTAGAAAGAGTTTTTCATATTCAACTAATGCAATACCTCCAAAATAACAACCTGCTATCCTAAAGCACAGCATGGCTTTAGACCCTGCCACAGTACCACCACATCACTGCTATCTTTCACTAACACAGTGAACCACTTCAGAAACAAGGGCCTTTTTGTATCTTCCATCTTCTTAGACCTTTCATAAGCGTATTATATGGTTAACCACAACATTCTTCTCAAATCCCTATCGACCCTGAACATGACCCACTCTTCTATCTCATGGTTCAACAACTACTTAGGCCATCAACAAGCTTTTCTACAGCAAAGCAAATTGTCCCCTCTTCTACCAGTATCCTTAGGTGCCCCTCAAGGCTGCATCCTTGGCCCACTGCTGTTCTCTCTGTTTACCAATGTGTTCTCTTCCTCCACACTCACTGCATCAGTAGTACAATATGCTGATGACACCACCCTTATATGTGCGGCTCCCACCTTGGCAGAACTACATACCCTAACCCAAAATAACTTTACATTAGCTGAAACATAGTACACAAATACCAAACTTATTTTTAATCCCAAAAAAACAAAACTTATTCTCTTCAGCTCAGGTAAGTCCCCCCTCTAAACAATAATTTTTGTATAACTTCCAAAGATAACATCCAAATCAATCCATCCACACTAAACTGCTAAGTGTAGAAATTGACAGCAAACTGAGATTCAACATCCACATAGCTCAAACCATCAAAAAAAAAAAAAAAAGGTTGGGGTCCTCTACAGGAACAAACAGTTTATCACTAGACATACCAAAGTCACAGTAGCTAGGACACATCTCTTATCCATCCTCCTCTATGCCTCCCCTATCCTGATTAACCTCCGCCAGTCTGATTTAAACAAAATGGAATCTTGCTATAACAAGATTGCCAAGTTCGCTAAAGAAGGTCCTATCACTGTCTATCCCTTAAGCAGCTTAACTGGCTTGAGCTCCCTCAACGACTACTACTCAATCAATTATCAGTAGCACTCAAGTTATACTACCTTCCTGGAATAAAACCCTATACTCCAGGATCTAATTCAACCCTATACCACTACTAGACTCCCAAGATCAACTAGCCAGAACCTCCTAAACGTCAATAAATATAAGAATGAGGCTGGTAAATCTCTCTTTGGTTGCACTATTGCAAGAATCTGGAATACTCTACCTAGCAATATAACTTCTAATTCCTCTATTACACAATTTAAAAGGCTACTGAAAGCCCACTATACTAGCAACTTGCTCTGCTCCTGTGATTCCTCAGGTTAATACATATATATGCATTGTACTTTGTGTTTTGATCTGTCATTTCACCTCCTTTGTAAGATTGTCATGCAGATCATACCCAAAGAATGTTACTACTGTAGATATATATTGTATAGATCAATGACCAGTTAGCTTGTATGTTTTTATCCTGAGAAATGCATGTACCTAACAAAAAAATAAAAAGGGGTGAGAGGTTGGCATAATGGTTAAGGTGTTTGCCTCACAAACACATGGTGCAGGGTTTGATTCTCACATGGGGTAAATGGCTAGGCTTAAAATGGCCAACAAGAGCAGTTAGCCTAGTACTAGACTATGAACCTATGAACTCTATGAACCAAAGCATGTCTTGCCCCCATATATACATTAGTTCTAAACAATGATTAATTTCCTATGAATTTATTCTGTTCTTACTACCTTATTATTGTTACCTTCTGTGTTTTTAAATGATCTGTATTGTATTTTTATGTAAATTATGAATTGGAGCTTTTCTCCATTGTGTCTATGTTAATTATCTTTGCAGCTTTTCTCCCTGGGTCTCCACTGAAAATGGTCCTGTGTCCAGTCGGACTATCCTGGCAAACAAATGCAAAATAAATAAATAAGATATTATGTTCTGCTACTAAATCAAGCTTAAATGCTCAGTTCTGTACATAATTCTCAGTATCATGCAATTGTCCTTGCTGTTCCCTTTGACTGCTCTTAATTTACTTTCTTCTACATAACCAATACACAGCTCATTTTCAAATTTCTGTTAAAAATGCCAATTCTTTTGAGCACATTTGTTTTTGTTTCTGTTTTTTATCATCATAGAAAAATAGTATTTTCTAGCACGTATGCTATAGACTTGATTAAATTGTAGAAAGGCCCCATGGGGACAGCGATGTACTGCTCTAATATGGCCCAAGATGAGTTTGTGACTTGGGTAAATGCTAGAACTAGCAAGGAGAGATTAAGAGGAATGAAAGGTTATTATCTGCATTCACATCAGGCATGAGGTGCATGTCCTTTGGCAGAATATTGCACCAGTTCCTCTAGTGGAGAACAAACAAATATACCTAAATGTCTGTTTGCTGCAGGCAGTGTGATTTCAAAGCTCACATTGTTTACTGAGGAGAGCATCAACATACTCAAATATCCTTATTTTGGAGGCATGTCCTTAACCTTTTCTCAGAAAATGGACATTTTTAGAAACTAGGACTTTTAGCTTTTAGAGAGAGTCCCTAGTTTGGTGCTTTTTCCGTAATTATTTTTTTTGCTTTGTCTATAACTCAGGAGTTAAAAGATAACGGGTATGAGCAACAGTCCTGAGCTTGTCATATTATGTCTTTATTATACACAGCTTCGATCCATGATGTTTAAGGCTGATGAGGAGATCAAGGATCCTGGTGCAGTACCACTCAGCTTCTGGGGAATGTTTTTACTTTATGCCCTACCTTATATATGGACATATACATCTCTTATAAAGGCTTATTTTAGACCCCCCCCCAAAAAAAAAAGAACACTCCTCCTGTTTAACACTGTATATCCAATAACTAAAGATCAAACATTCCTGCAAACTCATTTATTAGGTTGAAAATCTTTACAGAATTATCAGTTCACAACTGCATGAAGTTTAAAATCCTAAAATCTTTATAGAATTTTCAGTTCACAATTACAGGGTGTTTAGAATCCTAACATTGCTATTTAAGTACATACATTTATTTACGGTTTATTATTTATTGACATTTGATTACCAGGAATGTCTGACTGGTTAGAAGACCATTTTAAGTGGAGTCATGGGGATGGAAGCTCCAAATTATTACAAAACATTTTAAGAACAATTTTTCAAAAGTAAAACAAAATCATCTGCAGTTTAAATAATTATAACAAATGAGAGATGATATAAAATGATTGCTTAAGAATCGATGAAAGTTTTATGACAATCATTTAATATTTATAGAAATTTTAGACAGTTTGTAGAAAAATTAAAGATAAGTTAGTCTAATACAAACAGAAAGTGCAATATGAAGTGAGGGAAAAAACAGGTTTATGGTATATTTAGAGAGAAAGACAGGGAAGAGAATTTGATAGAAGTAAGAAAATAAGTGAAGAATGGAGAGTAAGGAGGTATAAGGAATGAAAAGGTATTTGTTCACATTTAGCGATTATAATTTAGATTGGTTTTGAGCAAGATCAGAGCCAGATTTTAGCCAATAAGTCTTTCAGAGTGGTTTTGAAAGATTGGAAGGAGGGTGTTGACCTGATGGATACAGGTAAGGAGTTCCAAGCCATAGCAACCTTGTACGAGTATAGACAATGTCCAGCAGATCTGATTGGTTTGTAGACAGATGGGAGTTTTTGGTCACTGGTTTGCAATGAACGACTGGTAACATAGTTGTATAGAATATTTTTTAGTGCTAGACAGGCAGAGAGATGCTGAATAATTTTATAGGTGGTAATAAGATGTGCATGTTGATGAGGCAGTTCTAACAAATTTAGGTGTTTTAATGCTATACAGTGGTGGGTTCTGCAAATTTAAGAAACGTTGTTATGTCATTGTTCAAGTTTTAATTTTTGTGAAGCCTGGAGGTTAGTAAGGATGGGAGCACCATAAAGAAGTGTTTGGATGAGATAAGTAGTGGTCAGTGTAGTTTTAGTTGCTTAAGTAAAAATGTTTTTGGTTCTGTAAAGTATCCCTAGTTTTTGATGATTTTTTCTTATGTAATTTTGTACATGCACATTGAATGTAAGCTTGTCATCACTATCACCTCTAATTTGTTATGAGAAGTGACTTCAGTGGTTGTTTCATCAAGACAGAGGACTTTAAATTTTGTTTTTTCATAAGAGAGGGATACAGGGAAAAAGTATTAGTTTTCTCTTTTTTTGGGTTGAGCATGAGTTGTGAGTTACAAAGCCATGTTTTAGTGACTGTTAAAGTTTCCTAAGTAATATTTTGGAGGTGTACCATGTTGTCAGATGTATAAATTTGAGTGGAATCATCTGTGTATTATATTAGGGAGGTCTGTTGTGTGGATATATAGAGGGCGTGTCGATGAAAATGTTAAAGAGGAGGGGACCAAAGATAGAGCCTTGTGGTACACCGGTGGTGACTGGGAGGTAAGGTAGGTTTTAAATCACAGAAGGGTGATCTGAGAGAGGTCCAGTGAGGAAATCTGAAATAGAAGTTTGCTGTGACAAGCTGTGTTGAAGGCTTTAGAAAAGTCTAGAAATAAAGAAGAGACTAGTTTTCCACTGTCTCTAGCTTTACTGACAGTATCTTTATAGATTAGTTCAGTGCTAGTACTATGGGATGAACAGAAGTCTTGTTGTGTAGGGGATAGGAGCTCTTCCTGCAGGAGATGATCTAGCAATTATTTCTGAATACATATTTCAAGTATTTTGGTGAGGGGAGACACGACTGCTATTAGAACTAAAGGAGTAGAAATATGGAACTGGATGCTTGCCTTTGGACACTTGAAAGGAGATTACTGTTTACATTTCCACATCTCCTTTCTTTAAAACCCCAGGTTGAATGACATTCCTTTTCTTTTCTTCAATTACCACACCATAACGTTTCCACTATTTTAGAACTTTATCCAGTGCCATTTCATTTTCTGAGGCATATAAATAGTTTCCCATGTTGAGTTCATACATTATTCTCAATTATCCCATGCCTCCCCTTTCTTATCACACTTCAAATATTATATAAAACAACTTTCCGTGCTAAAAAACACCATTCTTCACTGAAACATCAAAGAAACTAGAAGTTCATAGATTAAATTCAAATGCAATATTTCATCTACTCCTTTTTGAGTTATGATTTAAATTTCACCATTCAGGTGTCCAAAGGCAAGCATCCAGTTCCCCATTTCTACTCCTTTAGTTCTGCTCTGCTCTCCCCTCCCTTTCTTTATGCTGAATCCATTACTGCTGTTTTCTTCCACTTCCATTCTTCGGTTTCCCACAATTCACCATTCAGGTTCCATCTATAAAGAAACATGTGCATTGTGTTGCCAGCTCAATGTGCTGGGTACTACCAGCTTAGATATTCTTTTCAGTCCTCTCAGCTTCATGTGGCATTCGTCTAGCTTAGCTGCTACGCGGAACACTTCCGCTCCATCTGCTGTATGCTTACCATGCGCCTCCATGTGTCATCGTTCTTCATCATCAGTTCTCCTTACTTCAGGAATAGTTCCTCGGTCTCAAAGGGTATTGGATAGCTTTTGAAACTGTTGAGGATGTTATGTTGCTGCATAAACTGTCTGTATAACATGCTCAGAGGATGTCATGACCAGGTCTATTGAAAGGTGATTATTAACAGTGAGCTTCAGAAGAATTTTGAAGCTACATGGAACTATTTGCAATATGCAAAAAAAAAAAAAAAAAAAGAGAGAGAAAACAGTGATACTATCTGGCACCTGCAGAAACTAAAAATACTAATCTGAATTCGAGCAATACAGGCCCTCTGGACAACCCTCTTGCTATTAATACTCAGAGGTACCTAGGGACAATCTTAGACTGAGCCTTTCATTCCAGCAACATACAAAAGCTGAGATCAGCTTAAACTCACAATCATACTATTTAACCAGTTGAGCACCAGGTCAGAGGGTACACAGACTTTCTTCTTCCATGACCTTATTCTTGTACTCTTTGTTCTCTCAGTCCTCAAATCACCTGCAAACAGTTTAACCTTATAGAGATTACACAACATTTACCAAATATTTCACCTTTCCTCTTACTGGTGACCTAACCTGTGGACAGTCCTATTTCATGTCAAGTCTTTTGGGCCCTTTGCATGTATAGTCTTCTATCATATCTTCTTTTTGATATAATCTATTTCTAAAATGAGAAGTAATACCAGTGGCGGCTGGTGACTTCAAATCACAGGGGGGCTGCAGGAGACAACTGAATGGGTGGGGTCAAGGGGAGGGGTGTGGTCAACCAGAAAGGGGAGGAGCTATGCACAAAACCACAAAAAACTAACTTTAATTAAATATGCTGCCCTGGGTGGCAAACCATCATTATGAAAGTCCAATCAAGACAAAAATAAGTGTAGAAGAATAAAAATATTTCAATGCATTGGCTGCATGACAGCTTACTTAATATCTAGATGGAAACAAAAGGTTGTGAGGCATGAAAAAATAAATTACTTTTTAAATACATTACTGGAATGCCAGTCAAAATCAAGTATAAGAAAAATCAGAAGCACTCAACTCAAACCACTTATCCTTGCACTGCAGTCCTAATTATAATATATTCAGCTTTATTAAAGTACCAAGTAACATGCTGAAAGTAGAAATCTGTGTGATGCCCCCACTTGTAAAAATGTTTCTTATCCAAAAAAGACCTGCTGCCTGACAACTTGTTTCATGGGGAAAACATGATAAAAGTAAAAAATGAAAAGCAAACAAGAAACAAGCTCAAGATACATTGCTTAAAGGATTATGGACCACACATGATTGGCATTCTGTTTAGTTTACGGGTAAAGTCTGTAGAGATGACTGGAAGTCTCCAACAAGTGTAATGAGCTTTTAAAATAATGGAATCCTGTCCTTTAATACCCAAGGCTTATACATTATCTAGTCAAGTATTCTCTGCATGGCAACAACAGAAAGGCTTTCAATGTTGGCAATTCTTTAACAGTATGCTTATTAAAGCTTACTTGCATCTTACGATCTCAGACAAGCTTACCTTATGGTCATTAAAGCATTGCTACTTAAAAACACAGAGCAAAAGGCACTTTGAGTAATAAGCATAAATCTGAGTAATAAGCATAAATCAACAGTACAAAAATATGACAGAAACCAGACCATTCTGCAAAATCAAGGACAGATGAAAAGCCACTGTAGTACTTATGCAGTGTGTCCTCCCCATCCAAGGTAGATACAACTACTCCTTGCCTTGCTTGGACACATCCAGAGTCACTACATGGGGGAGTGGGGTGCAACAAGCATGTCACAATTTGAAATCTCTCTGGCTGACTGTGATGGCCCTGACACATTTGCCATACCTCTCAACCTCAAGAGCAAGAAATCTGGACAAAGCCATACACAGAAGTGGGACAAAGGCCCAACAATAAGGACAATTTTTAAATATTGCTCTAATAAACTTAGAAAGATAATAGAATAGGTCTTGCATTAGTATGAATTTTCTGAAGGGTATAAAATCTGAAACTCAAATGTCTGTCATTTTCTAACTTCAGTCTTTAGTGATTTGTCACTAATTTGCCAAAAACACAATTTTATGAAAAATGGACCAAAAATGTGATGCAAAAATATAAAATAGACACACAATACAGCTGCTACCTGTCAAAGAAGGGACACTTTAATATTAGTACTGCTACCTTGAGCAGCTGACAAAATATAAAAGAATCTACATGCATTTCAAGTAATCTATAACTTTGATTATTACAGTTATTTCTTAATTGTAAACCCTCCATGTTTTCTTCCAAAATTGCTATTTTGGAGAGGGATTATAAGGGGAAGAGCAACATTTTGAGCCAAAAATTGGGGACAGTTGAGAGGTTGGCTATGCCTAATTCTATAAAGCAATTTATTTGCATGTACCTCTCAACCTGTTAATGCAGTAAATCTGAACAAGGCCAAATATATTGGGGCACATATAAACAGTACTAAAATTGCTCTTGTATAAATTGAGACAGTTGATAGAACAGCTCTTACTTTAACATGCATTTTTCTGAAGGTTATGAAGTCTGAAACTTAGAGTGACTTCTGGCAATTCATTTAGGAATTAAAACTACAAATTTTATGAACAACAAACCAAAAATAAGAAGCAAAAATCTATTCATTCTTTGAAAATCTGGACAGTTGGGAGGTATAGTTCAGCTGGGCCTGTCTGAGTTTGCTGCCCTTCCCCCCCTGACAAAATAATGGTTGAATGGAGCCTCTGCTGCCATTCCAATGAACCATTATACTTGGCTATTTCACTACATTTACCATAAACACTAATGTGCATACTGCTTTACTTCTATGATGAGTTGGACTTCATTTGAAAGTTTTATTTTGTATTTTACAGCACAAACACTAAGTCATCTGTTAAACAAAGCAATGCAGTCTCACAATGAAAACTTAGCATTAAAACTTCTCTGCACTTGAAACTCACATTCATTGAAACAGCATTGAAACCCACATTCAAAGAAAATACATTTTGCCAGTGGCAGATAAAGATTAATTTTGGGCTGTTTTCGAATCATAGGCTCCTTGCATATGAAACATACATGTGCTCTTTGATACACCTTCCTCATTGTACTAAAATTATATTCCTTGTACAATACAGTACACTTGTTAGAGGGTGTTTTAAATTTGTTTTGAACATTTTTCCAGTAAGCAATGAAACAAACCATATGCACCCATAATGGCAAAACTGCCCAGTTGAGAACATTTATCATAAAAAGTCTACTCAGACTTCCACAGTCCACCATTATTAGTAAATATACACAATTCTACAGTCCACCATTATTAGTAAATATGCACAATTCCACAGTCCACCATTATCAGTAAATATGCACAATTCTACAGTCCACCTTTATCAGTAAATATGCACAATTCTACAGTCCATTATCAGTAAATATGCACAATCTCTGAAGTCAGTCATCTAAATAATTCCACATTAAAGAAATCTGTAACTAATGAAGTGGTTGCTGCTAGCAATCACCTTTATATTTCATGGTTTCATCGAAAAATAAAGTGTCTGTTGCCCCTCAGGAATAAATTGCCTATATTACATTAAAAAAATGATAAGCTAGTAATAATATTGCAAGAGGAAATGGATGGCAAACTGATAACGAACTCATAGTTAGTATCTTCACCAAGGAGAACATTCTCAGTGCGGCAGCATCCACCTCTTGTGGGAGTAGAACCCACAGCCTTCTGCATCAAAAGCAAGTACACAACCTGTTGTGCTATAGTATTAACTTGGCAAAGCACTAAACTTCTATTCCCCTGCAGCTCTCAGCTCCTTGTAAAATCTACTCAATACTCAACTGCATCTCAACTTCGCAGCTCAAGAAAACTGGAAAAAGCCAAAATGTATTGGGGGTCAAAAGCCCAAAACAGGGACACATTAAACATTGCTTGTATAATCTTGGAAAGTTGCTAGAATAAAATGTTGTGTTGCCACCATATATTTTACTGCCAAGGTCCCTGAGCAAAAACAGTCAGAGTAACATACCACTACGCCACATCAGCTGCTTTGTAAAGAGAGGAAGACTGAAACTTAAATGGATATCATTTAGTGAATTCAGTTCTCACCATAGCTGTCAACCTCTTAGTACAAAACACCTGGACAAACCCAGTAATGAGGAAATACAGCCCTCAAACATATTCAGTGAATTCAGTTCTTGCCATAGCTGCCAGCCTTAGTACATATAAACCTGGACGAAGCCAATAATTGGGGAATACAGTCCCAAAAATAGGGACAAATTTAAAATATTCATCTTATAAACTTAGAAAATTGCTAAAAAAAAGGTTGTGCTACTATGTATTCTGAAGAACATGAAGTTGGAAATTCAAATGCCGGTCAATTTTACTGCGGACAGAACAAAACAATTTTCAGCAGAGACGCAGGGATTAATACTGCAGACACGTCTTTGTAAAATGGCAGGGCACCAGAGCAAATCCACACAAATACAGGGAGGAGATGCAGACAGAAGCCACCCCAACCAAGAATCAAACCAGAAAACCTATAGCTGTGAGGCAACAATACTACCACTGCACCATCAATTATGCAAGGAATTAAACATTCAGAAACCTGAAGTCTGAAATTCAAATGCCTGGCAATTTTACTGCGGACAGAACAAAAACAATTTTCAGCAGAGATGCAGGGATTAAAACTGCAGACACGTCTTTGTAAAATGGCAGGGCACCAGAGCAAATCCACACAAACACAGGCAGGAGTGCAGACTCCACACAGAAGCCACCCCAACCAAGAATCAAACCAGAAAACCTATAGCTGTGAGGCAACAATACTACCACTGCACCATCAATTATGCAAGGAATTAAACATTCAGAAACCTGAAGTCTGAAATTCAAATGCCTGTCAATTTTACTGCGGACAGAACAAAACCAATTTTCAGCAGGGATTAAAACCGCAGACACGTCTTTGTAAAATGGCAGGGCACCAGAGCAAATCCACACAAACACATGGAAGAGATGAAGACTCCACACAGAAGCCACCCCAACCAAGAATCAAACCAGAAAACCTATAGCTGTGAGGCAACAATACTACCACTGCACCATCAAATATGCAAGGAATTAAACATTCAGAAACCTGAAGTCTGAAATTCAAATGCCTGTCAATTTTATTTAACATTTTTAATCAGGACAGTCTGACTTGGAACAAATAAACAATTTTCAGCAGAGGCCCAGGAAGAAATAATGCAGACATGTCTTTGTAACATGGGAGGACACAAAAGCAAACCCACACAAACACAGGGAGAAGATACAGACCCCACAAAGAAGGAACCCCAGCCAAGAATCAAACCCAAGAACCTGCAGCTGTGAGGCAACAATGCTACTACTACACCATCAAATATCAAGCATTGCAACATTTACAAACCACAGATATTATGAGGAACAGATCAGATCGAATATGAGGCAAACATCTGCAATTTTTTTACAAATGGTGGTGGGTAGGGAACTCAAGTCTTTAACACCTGCATACAGGGTACAGGGTTCAAGCCTGAGGTATTCCCTACCACACCACCATAAGCACCTGGGGCATTTTCAAACACACACACACACACACACACACACACACACACACACACACACACACACACACACACACACACACACACCAGTAAAGCATAAGCACCATACACACACAATCCAGTAAAGCATAAGCACCATACACACACAATCCAGTATAAACATTGTAAAATAAAGGTAAAAAGCACCATACACTTACCTGAATATATCCAGCTAACGTACATCCTTCCCGCACAATACTCCAAAGACCCGCGAGATCCCAAGGAAAGCCCGATGAGATCCCAATGCTCCTTCCCGATGACGAGACTGTCCTGACTGCTGCTCTTGCAGTCCGGACGCGACCCATAATCCTAGCGAGTCTGTGCACTTTAAAAGTGCACAGACGTCTCCTTGTGTCCCCCTATGGGGACTGCCGGACTGCCTTGAGCATGCGCATAGACTGACAGTAGTCAGGACTACTGCGAAGTCCGCGAAAATTCAAAACATAATTTCCCCTGAGTAATACTCTCCTAGCTTATTGTGATAGAATGCTGCCCTTCCAACTGCTTTTACTTCCTTAATAATTCAGTCCATTTCCACAGTCACTCCCTGAATAGTATAGGTTAAATTAGCTAGCCCCACCTTTGGTCAGAAACTTCTGGCATTATGGAGACCAACTTGCTGTGGTTCAGTCTCCCATGTCACCAGCCGTTTATCTCTTCACTCTTGCCTCTTGGTCAATACGCTGCATCAAATTCACCATTTATGTCATACTATCTTATTTATTTTATTTATTTAATGTTATGCTATTTTAATTAATTAATCAATTTATTTAGTTAGCTGCTGTTTGCTTTGACAGAGTGGAGCACCAATTTCAGTCGTAGTTTGGGACGATTATATTTAATGTGTTCTTTTTGATTAGTGGATACTCCCCTTCCTTAAGCTACATGTTAGATATGGACAGTATTAAAGCAAGCTGCATGCACTTTGTCTTATTTATCAATGTTTACCAGGTATGGTAAATCTGGGGCATGAGCTGTTGTTCAGGGAAGGCTTGAACTGGTATTTAAACAAACCTGATGAGAGTAAAAAACAAGGGCAGAAGGGGATATTTCCATTCAGTAGCCCAGCAGTACATGTCTACAGTAGTCTTGTCAGTCAAGAATTTTACTCTTTACAGAACTATCAGCAAAGAAATGTATCACCATCATTACTGCCCATTGCAAACTGAATACTGTACATTTTTCTCAAGACAAGAGCCAGTCAGCTACAAATATTTAAAAATAAAATGACAGCTGTATCTTGTGATTAGACTGTGTTCCCTTTTGTTTCTCACACAGAGTGGGTATCTTTCCATCTTAGGTAAACATTTTATTAGATAGTTTCTGTCATCAGGCCTCTAGCAGTCCAAGTCCCTTGGAGTTTAACACTGTTGATGGTTCCTCAATGGCTAACACTGGTCACAGTTGTCAAAGGAGTTTTTCGGAAATGAATCTCTGTATAAAAATAACTTCTAATTGGTGATGTGGGAAGCAGAGGCTGTTGGGAAACTAATGAGCCAATAGTGCACCCAGATGTGAAGACAAGCAGGGAATCCTCAACCAGGAATGTTTTTTACACATAATTTATAACTGTAATATTTTGCTTACATCTGTCTAAGTTGATTTTGATTCTACTGCTTATTAAGATCTTTCAGCCTTACTTTTATTTTTATTCTTTTCTCTTCTCTTCCTTTATTTCCTTTGAATTAGTTAGCATAAGATATGCCCTAGATGAATGCACGCTTACAATTTTCATAAATTAAAGGTTTAAATATTTATCTGCTGCTGGCTCCAAATTGCCTTTCAAATCTCTAATCAAAAACATAAAAAGTGAAACAGTCTTAAACAACAACAGTGGTAGGCAAAGTGAAGGGATGTGATTATATAAACAAGAAAACACTGCTTAAACTGTTTGAAAATGCTGGAAATGCCACTCAGACATCTTAAATATAAATGATTCATTTAGTAGTTAATCTGAAGATAAACCTTGTTTATAAAGTTGGAATGTGGAAATTTGAGCAGACTTATTCTCCTGGAAAGTATAACCACATTTAAAATCTATTTCTATGAACCTCACAAGTATATCTCTTTAGATATGTACGCTTATTCTAATCAAAACAAACACTGGCAAAGCTAATAACTTAATGCAAGTTCATTCTCAAAAGTTGATGGAGGTTACTATGACAAAGAAAGCATTACAATAAATTTGTCACTTATTTGATATAAAACACTACTGGCCTTTATTCATTTTAAAGAAAATATTTATGAAGTAACCTCTGCATGACTAGACCGCTTCAGGACAGCTTGAAAGATAGCCAAGTCAAACACATCATTCTTTCAAAGACTTAACTTCTGACATTTGTCTTTCCTGCCCTGAAGAACAAAATATCTGATACCTTTACTCAGTGTTACACAAGCTTTATTCATCATCTGCTCCCAGTACTGTCCTACTCAATAACTTGTCAGCGTCTCTTCAAATAATAACAGTCACAGAAGAAAAGAAAAATTCATTCGTTGGGAAATCCTTACAGCCATAAAATAATCCTAGGCACAAAATACTTCAGCTCTGATGGACTCCCTTTAGAATTATATGGCAGCTTGTGATTTATTCACCTTATTTGCACTATTTAATAATATCATGAAAGTTCACTCACCTCCTCCCACATGGTGGTATGGACTCATATTTTAAGACCTCAAGATCCATCAGTTATAAAGGTCTGACACACTTACAAATACCGAGAAGAAAGTGTACATGCCAGTATTATAAGATGCAAGATGTTTACTCTCTGCACAGTACTGAGAAAACATACATTTTATACAGAGAGAGTTCTCTGAACTTTTAAGAAAGAATTTGCTAATATTACATCATGGAGTGAGCTTGCAATTTCATTTAGTGATATATTAACTAGATACTAAAACTTTTAAAACTAGGGTGATGTGCTTTGCTATAATTAAAGCAAATGTCATTTCTCAGAGTCTGCAAATACAATGCCAAATCTATATTACAGTACCATTACAATTTTGTAAAATGGAAACAGTATCTAAAAGGGAAACACTACTTTTAAGAAGGCTACAATTACAACTGCTACCATGTTCTAATATTACAGCAAACCATCAAACAGAATTCTTACATACATATATATTTAACTCCAAATGCCTGGAAACAAAGCTCAGATGTTTGCTGATTGTATCTTCCCTTCTAAATGAGCATACACTTGCATCAAACACTATTTGTTCAGCAGCAGAGTGGTCTTTAACTTAAAATACTACAATCATTTTCTTCCACTGATAGCCATTTGCACTTGAACCCTACTGAAACAAGATTTGTAAGTAGAAATTCATAACGAGAACTTTCACTACAAGAGCAATTTGTCTGTAGAGAGCTGAATAAAAACATCTAAACAGAACCCTTTGTATCTGACATAACTGTATTGACAATCAGTGATATCCTTGTGAAATGTAAATCATTTACAGTATGGATTAGCTCCATCTGGGATCCGTATACTGATGTAGTGACTGTATAATTAAGAACCCCTGGTGGCACAGCAGAAGCATGTGCTCTGTCATCCTACAGCATCAGCTGATCTATCCAGTTAGCAAGGCAAGAGGCATGTAGAAACACACACACACTTCACACATGCACATATGAATGGAAGAGTACAAGAATAACAAAGCAATCTGATTATCTTGATGCAAGTAGGATGGAATATCACACGAGTCTGATCTAAGTGCCAAAATTAGCACTTTTTCTTAATCTCAAATTTCAGAGATATAGTGGAAATTAGAACAGTTTGTACTGCTCATCAACAGATTATTCAAGTCTGGACTACTAAGGCTACTTTTTTAACTGTTCGTCTCAAAACTACAAATGACACAGCTACTGGAATAAGAGGTAATATAATAAAGAGGACAGGACGATGACTACCTGACCATAGTCTTACTCCTTGGGAAGAGCTTTAGCAGTTTCATTTTCTCACACCTTTAGCAGAGGGAAATAATAGTGGGGAGGGGGGATTAAGGGATCAATTGTTTAAGAAAGCTGACAATACAAAGGTAATAAGAGCTGACTACCCGATGGAAGGGGCAGCACCAGGGGATGTAGAAGAAATGGAAAGGTATGTCCCCAGGCGAAACACAGATTGCAATACAAATTACATTGTTAGCAGCACAAGTCCTGGGATGAGTGGAGCAGGGAGAGTGGGAATAACAAGCCTCTGTTTGCTCCCCCATCCTAGTGGGAATGAGGGGAAGCGGCCCTGGCTTATTGCTTCAGTTACACTCAGAAGAAGCATGGAGTGTAACAGTCATGGAGTTCAAGCCTGCAGTGCACTCTCTGCCTAAAGATTGGGCTAGTAAAGTCTGCGGTGGCATGCATGTTCTTTCAAGGCCAGCAAGCTAGTGGTCTTCCAAAGAGTCACCATGGGTGTTAGGAGCTAGGAGAGGAGTCTCAATCTCTCTCCTCTTTGCAGGTATAAATGGGCCAATTAAGCCCTAAAATCTCAGAAAAAATTGGGCCAAGACGCTTTTGCCTGGGCTGGAGCAGAGCTGCTTCTTGTCCTTCAAGAAAGAAACAAATGGGATGATTCCATAAAGGAAGTGAAGCCACTGGGAAAAACCTGGTGAGTAACCAAAGGAAAAAATAGGGATAGAGAGGAGGAGATGATTTTCAAGCATTAATAAGTGATGCCAGATGGAAGATATGTGAGAACATGTATTTAGACTAAGGGGATAGAAAGTTGAAAGGTAAGAGTTGAATTATGGTGGGCTAACTAAAATAGATGCAGACAATGCTGTAGAAGATGAAAGAAACAACAAAAAGTGGATAATGAAAAGTAGTCAAGCAGATGTCATAGAACGTGTCAAAAAGGAGGAAATGTGTCACAGTGTAGCTAATCAACTCTGATGCAAAAATAAGAGGGCATTTTCTGAATCAGCCGAAGACTGGCAAAATTAACAAATATTAAAAACAAGTTCACAGGGGCTACACTGTACATCACACAGAAAAGCAAGGATTTATTTGGAGGGTTGATCCTTCTGAGTTGCACCCTTGTTTGGTTGTGTATGCTCACTGAAACCACTATGCATATTATCGGTACGGCTGCTCCATGCATCTGTAATTTGGAGTCCAGTTTTGAAACAAATGTTTATTCACAGATGTAGCACTCCTAAAACTAAATGATTAGGCTGGCTCTACGACAAGCACATTTGTAACAAACAGGATTGTAATATTTCAAAAACAATGGATTAATTGAACAATGGGAAACATGCTTTTAAAAGGAATGCAATCTATCTATGTTGTGGGAGGAGTTGAGACAAGATTTCTTATTGCTCTGCATTCTTATTTAGATGAAGTTATGTGTGGGTACTGCTGCTGTCTGACTGCATTTATTTTTTTTTGATTGAATTTATTCATTCAATGCTTGGATATGTCAATTATTAATTTATTTTTCTCTTATTATGGTACAATTTATTTTAAATTTTCTTTTACCTCATTTTTTTTTCTTGGACTTTAAACATTCCTGGCTAGAGCCAGTTAGAAAATATTTTTTTTTTCCATTTCCTTACTGGAAAGGAATCCAATTTCACTAATTAGTGGGAGGAGCTGAAAAAAGTATTTCTTATATATTTGAAGTGCTGTGCGAGTACTGCTTTTGTCTGATTGCATCTGATTGTTTTCCTTTTTATTTTTTTTCTCCACCCACCACTCCATCCCTGCTGTGCTTTTATACTTGGTGCCTTTTGATCTGCATTGCCCCTACTGTAAATTTGACTTTGGAAGTTCCCCCAAGTCTCATCTCATCTGCTCATTCTATTTTTACAATGAAAGATCAGTTGTGAAGGCCCTCCCCTTAGACTCTTAAAGCTTGAGTTATGTTAAGATTCATATCACCCTACTCATTTACTACACACTGAAATATTCAGAGCATTAATCCCTTTTCCCCATCCTAGAGGCCGCGATGGTGCAGTGGTTAGCGTTATCGCCTCAGAACAAGGAGTTATCTCGTTTGATTCTCGGTTGGAGCGCCTTCTGTGTGGAGTCTGCATGTCCTTCCCGCAATCGAGTGACATTTAAAGACATACAGGTAGGTGCGTGCGTGAATGGGTGTGCCTTCTTTGAAGGTTGGGTGTAGGGCTGACAACTCAGCACCGTAAAAATCCACTGCCAGTCATTAGCAGACCAGAGTTCTACTGAGGTGTCCCCTAACCAGGAAAACAACGACAAAGCAAAAAGTCACCAGCTGGAGACGAAATAAATTAATTTTGTACAAAAACAAGAAACAAACTTAGAAATTTACAAGAACACAAATAAAAGTAATGTAAGCACTTTTGTTTAATTAATATTAAACTTCATCAGACCAAACTTGTCTGATGAAGTTTAATATTAATTAAACAAAAGCGCTTACATTACTTTTATTTGTGTTCTTGTAAATTTCGAAGTTCGTTTCTTGTTTTTGTACAAAATAAATTTATTTTGTCTCCAGCTGGTGGCTTTTTGCTTTGTCGCTGAGTACATAGTTTGTTCATTCTTTTGAGTCATGTCGCCTGCTGAAAGACATTACTAATCCCTTTTCCTCTTTTCCCCATCTTACTTTTAAAATCTCCAACATCTGAGACTATCAGTCCCTTGTGAGCCCAGAATCTGCTTCTCAGAGATTAGCTTGGGTTTATTGCTTCCACTTTGCTACTGGTGAGAGGAGGAGCAGACAGGCATTATTTCTTAGCATTCTTAGGAATTACTAATCATTACAAAGCCTATAAAATGCTTCTTTGGACCCAAATTGGAATTGATGCTAGTGTCTTGCCCTGGTGAAAGGAGGAGCAGAGGGACTTTGTTTCCTGTTGGTGACTGACAGGGCAGTGTGCATGGGGCTTCTGGTTGAAGTTTTGGTGAGAACCCATTTAGGGCCTTTGTGCAGCTTGGCTTTCTGTTGCATCTAAAGGATGTAGGTTCTATCCCAGGCAGAAGACAACAGCAAATTTACTGAACGCAAACACATTTGGGAGAAAACTACTAATGAGGAAGCAGGTTTGGATTAGTGATACAGTTTATTGCTTCTGGTATAAGAGCCAAGGATTATGGATTTCTAGCTTTGCACAGCTGTGTTGAGGCCAGCACTGTCCCCACTACCAGGCAAGCAGCACCTCCAATAATCAATTATGAACATTATAACCAGTAGATCTCTTCAGCCTATATTAGAGTAAGCACCTGAAACAATGTATGTGCACTTTCCATCTGTCTGCGTAGCCAGCTTGGTGAAAATGGGCATTCTGAGACAAGGTAGCAATTGTTTCATGTTTACTGATAACCAGCTACTACTTACACAAACTGACAGAATGTGTGTGAGAGATGTAGTTACATAATGTTACTGGAAGCAAATATGTCACACTAACCCATGACAACCAACATGTGGGTTGTCTGCCACAATAAACCAATCACACACACAGCTCACACCAGACACATAGACTTACATATGCTGTCTCTTAAAAATATCCTACCTAAATCACAAAGACCTCCTAAATGTAGCATATAAAACAAGTACCTTCAGCAGCCTCAAAACACACAATACATCTAAGAGAGCTCACAGCCCATCACATAAGGTCACACATTCCAATGCTCTAGTCATAAGTGACTTCATAGTTAGACACACAGATGTATTACTCTCCTGGGTGTGCAAGGAGAGGGTCACAGACATTTGCTATCTGGTGCCAGGGTTCACCATTATGCAAGCATTCAAGCCTTTGCACTTCAGGTGGAAATATGACATAGTTATAGTGCCATAGTGGTCATGGGTGGAAATGACTTGAGATGTACCACCCTGGACTATGTGAACAAGAAAAGGAGAAGTTCTCAGAATATGTGATTGAGGCACAGATATGAACCTAGGTTTGAGCAACACTCTGTCATCATTATCAAAAAAACAAACAAAAGATTACTGACTTTAACATTTTGGCTTAGTTTCTGGTGTCATGGAGGGTGCGATATATGTCATCTTGGGAGTAAATGGTAAACAGTTCCCAGCTGCTTTGCCAGGGATAGCTTGCAACCTGTCCCCTACATGGCTTTCATATACTTGCTTAATCCTTGTCCACTTGCTACAGTGCATTTTTGGACAATATCAGTCTTCTAATCCTTCCAACATAACAAAACAGAAACTAGATAACATAAAGATATTGCTCCTCAACACTACGATCCTTAACACAAAGTTAGACTTTCTGTCTTGGAAAAACAATATGTGCATTATCACAGAGACCTGCTTTAAGACCAAAGAGAGCACTCTATCAGTGCAGGGTATTGATGGCCACTACACATTTATGTCCATTCCATTAGCTGAACAAACAATAAGCGCTAGTGTCTCCATATTATTAGAAAGCCATTTCACCTCCAAACCCATTAGACCAGATAACCTAAATCTCCTATATGTCCAAATTAGAAATAACAGAATCCCTTATCATAATATAGATAAAAGCAGGACCTTCATAACCAGTATGGTCTCACTTGTCATTAAACCAAACACCATTGTTCTAAGAGATGTCAACTAACCCCTTCATCAACTGGAAGACTTAACATTCTCTGTCATGTACGCCTAGAAATTTCCT
This sequence comes from Protopterus annectens, assembly GCF_019279795.1. Lineage (NCBI taxonomy): Eukaryota > Metazoa > Chordata > Ceratodontiformes > Protopteridae > Protopterus > Protopterus annectens. The sequence continues at coordinate 592,959,489 of NC_056748.1, forward strand.
GACTTCATCAATACAAACTCTCTCTTAACCAGTCAGTCTGCATTCCAACCAAAGGCAATAAAGTTCTGGACTTGACCATCAACAGTATGGGGCAGCTTTGCTCCCTACCATTTGTAACTTCTTCCCTAATCAGATTGGACCAAACATCTGTCACATTCACCTTAAAATTGAAGCCAGAAACATCTTCCAATAAATTGGTATTCAGGCATTACACCAGGGCTAGTCTACTAAAACTGAGTGATGACCTGACTAAACATAAAAGCCCCTTCCATCCTGATGACCTAACAGCTTATGCAGAATCCTTTACTACCAAATTTTAAGCAAATATGAAAGGATAGCATCTGTCCCCCACCAAAGTAAATATACTGCTGAATTAATAAATAAACCCCTATGGTGGAGAGAATGGAGAGAAAGCATTGCTCTTTTGTTTAGAAATATCTGTAGTTATCTGAAGGGTTTGTGTGGCCTGCATTTTTCTGAGTATCACTCATCTCTGCATTTAATTTTGATTTGAAACTCTTTATTTAAGGCCTGATCACTTCTTGTTTGTATCTTATTCTAGTATTACATTTGTTTTAAGTTTTCTCTTCTGTTGGAGTTTAAGAGTTCTTGGCTAGGGTCGGTTAAAAAAGTTACCAAGAATTCCTCTACAAAGAATTCCTTTGCAAACTGTGAATAACATCAGTTAATTAGTGGGAGGAGCCGAGAGACAGCATTGCTCTTTTATTTAGAAATATATGTAGTTATCCGAAGAGTTTGTGTGGTCTGCATTGCTCTGAGTATCACTCATCTCTACATTTAATTTTGATTTGAAGCTCCTTATTTAAGGTTTGATCACTTCACTTCTATTTTGTATCTTATTCTAGTATTACATTTGTTTTAAGTTTTCTGTTCTGTTGGAGTTAGAGTTTCCCCATCCACCAGCCCAGTCCTTGTTGTGTTCTTAAATTTGATGGCTTTTGAGTTGCCCACCCCTACTATAATTCTCATTTTGGGCACTTCTCCCAGTCCCATCTCATCAGCTTATTCTACTGAGTAGAGAGAGATTATTTGGGAAGGCCCACCCCCTTAGTTTATCAACCTTAATTATTGTGTTTCATCCCTTCCCACTTAACCAAAAAAAATGCACTTTATTCATCTGCTTTTACTGTATTTGTGTTTCTTCCTACTTTATTTTGCTTCTGCTGCCTGTTCTTAAAAGTACTCAATTGCAGTTATTCTGCTACATTTATTACTGCTTGTTAGTAGCCTGTTTAAATTGTAACTGTTATTCAAAGCCTTTTGTTTTAAGCACTTGGGCTTCAGACCAGTTGTTTTATATTAAGAAGGTTTGTGGTCTGCACTCTTGTGGCAGGACAGGTAGCTTACAACCATCTAAGCCTTAAGCGTAATGCCAAAAAATGCATTGTCATTCCCTTTGGGAAAATCTCAGTTCCCACTAATCACCACATTGATAGTAGCCAACTGAACACTAAAGGCATTATAAGAGCTCTGGAGACACAGGTTGACAGCAACCTCTCCTTCGACCACCATATTGCCACTGTGATCAGAAAGCCATTCTATGTGACACATCTCATTACCAAGGGGGTGGCATCCACAAAGAAAGAGGTCATTATCTCTCTCTCTGCTCTTCCATCATTAGACCAGTCATTGAGTATAATGCCCCATTTGGCATGTACCTCACTACATACCTGCAACAGCTGGAAAGGCCACAAAAGTACCTCACAAAGAGGATTCTATGCCTTAAACACATGGTCTACATGGACAGACTAAAACAACTCCGGCTTTTCTCTGTCTCATATCATCTATTAAGAGGTGATTTCTGCTCGACTTACAAAGCCACGTTTGACCCAGCCCTGTTAGAAATGTTACACCTAAAGAAATCCAAATCCCTCTGCACCACATGCTCCAGGGATCTCAACCTCATTACCACAATTGACAGAATATGCTGGAAGGACAGGTTCATAATCCAGTGACTGCCCATGCTCTGGAACAGACTTCCCATACATGTCAAGCAGAGCACCTCACTGGCCCTTTTCAAGAAAAATCTTGATGAGTGGATGGGAAATAGAAAGTTCACCCCGGAGATCACTCCAGTGGCTCTACTTGACAGAGGCACCAGGAACTAACGGTGGCATCATGCCAGGAAACTTCTGTGGGTTAGGCTTATAAAGGCTCCTCGGCCGTTGGCCTAATACACACCTATGAACCTATGAACAGTAATATACACAAGCTTGAATAATAAAAGAAAATAACTCATTACATGAAAAACAAAATTTCTCCCTCAGGATACCAATATGACTCTTGATAAACTTAATAGGGAACTTCAGATCTTTATCAAATCAACCAAAGCCAGATATCGGGTAAAATAGCCACCCACATAAAGGATAATCACAAAGCCTTTTTTAACTATGTTAGAAATCTCACAAACAATTCCCAGCACTACACAGAACTAATAATAAAGGATATCATATTCTCAAACTTGAAGGATATAGATAGACTACTAATGGATACATTTAGTTCAAACTTCATCCCCCTTTTTCCTCTCCTTTATTCCCAGATGACATACCTGAATCTACACCCCCATATCTCCTAAGAAGAAGCCCTCAAGGTGCTACCAACGGCCAAGAACACTACTTCTATGGTGCTGGGTAACATACTGGCTGTCTACTGGTCAATGTGAAACATCACTTGTCAAACCACATACAGGGGTTATTTAATATTAGCCTCCAAATAGGATTTGTGCCAGATGAATGGAGGACCCTTTGCACATAGGAGGGACATCAACAGACCTGGGCACTTACAGACTCATAAGCTTGACAAGCCTCATCTGTAAGTCTAGGGAAAGGATCAAAAAGGAATTAATTCATAAGGACTTAAGTAACCTACAAACTCTTGATCCAAACAACTTTGGATTCATCAGGGGCAGATTCTACCTACTTAACCTGGTTGACTTCTTTGACAAGGTTACTGAAGCAATATTTGTGGGAAAATCTGTAAACTCCTGCATATCTAAACCTCAGAATGCATTTAATACAATCCCACACTCCTGTATTATAAATAAACTTTCCTTGCTAAATGTAAATCCCAGTGTTACTTGATGGATATCATATTGGCCCATAAATGGAAACCGAGAAATTAGCGGGTAGTTGTACTTCCTCTAATAGACATATCAGCCCTTACGCCATACTTGTTTTGCATATACTTCTCAGACTTCAAAGCAAATGTTAAGGGCTTAGGGCTGACCAAGTGTGCCGACCACTGTTAACTTGTAGCTGTCACAAACTCTGCAGATGGCACCAAAATCCTCCAAGATGGACCAAACAGATAGCTGGTGTCAAAACCATGCTCTAAAATTAAATACCAAGTATATTTATATCCATTGGCAAACATGACTTGTGATCTAAATATGACCTGCTGGAGAGAGAGGTATGCATCCCAGAGACTACCCCATCTATGGAACAGGCTCCCCATCCATGTGAAGCAAGAGTTCATCTCTAATCCCTGGTTTGGCACCTATGTCCCTGATACAAACAGGTAACCTGTAAATGGTTCATCTCCCAGCCCCTGCTTACACTTATCACGGGTATCAGAACTTGGTAAAGATTTGGGATGAATAGCTAGGCTTAAAAAGGCCCTTGTGGTCGTTAGCCTAGTAAACACCGAGGAACCTATGACTTCCTTTCTAACCGACACATTCACAACACACTCCTGAAAGTTTATTCCAGTATCCAAGGATCTTAGAACCTATGTCAACAATGTACTGTTCTTTGATCACCACATATTCATTGTTGTATGCAGGTCCTTGGTCATTATGTGGCTTATACCTAAATATGTAGTGTCTAGGTTCATAGATGTGGTCATTCCACTGCATTCACCTCTCATCAGGCAGCCCATTGAATAAAATGTCCCATGCACTATGTACCTGTCCAAACACTTGTTGTGATTTGAATGACCACCATGCTTTCTCCATAAAAATAAATTCAAAGGCCTGAATCACAAAAAGCTATGCAGACTATCTCAAAGCCTTATCTGTCTTCTCACTATCATACATACATCTTCTAGGATCCAAACAGATCAATAGCATACTAAGTACATATGCATCTATGCAATTAATTATAATAAAGAGCAGTTGTTCACATTATCTCATCCATGTTATCCAGAAAGCTCTCATCTTCTGGGCACTGAAAAAGGGCAGTGCATGGATCTTTGGTAGCAAACATCCAGCTTGGTCAGAGGAAATTCTTTACTTACCCCATGACACAAACCACTGTCAAAAAATCCTCCAATCAAAAAATCCTCCAATCCCATTATCCCAATGAGTTGCCAGCATAACACACAGGGAGTTATAAGCAAAAGAATTTTGCTCCTCACTTAACTAAACAAAGCTGGTGGAATAATGGCTTAAACGTCATTCTAATTTACAATGTTCCCAAATTTCCTGTACTTCATTCTGAACAAATATGAATTCTAAAATCAAGGAATGATTTGCCATTTTTGAAACTAACAAACTTTTGCTATAATTTATAACCACATCTGTGGGTTTGTGTAGGGAGGGCTGTATTGGGTTGCACTATATGCATATGGCAGCAGTTTCTTTTCGCATAAAAGCTATTTGAAAAGTGATCAGTTAAGAATGCAGCCATATGTAAACTTCCCACTGGGAGCACTAAAGTATGCAAAATGAGAGAATAAAAGATGTCTGGTTAAGAAGAATTAAATAATTAAAATAAACTGTCAGTATTATAATAGAGTATGTGTGTAAATATCTTTCTTGTTTTTGCCTCATTCATCATGTAAGCATTGCTGAGCCTCAGAACATCCCTAGGCCGGAGTTATTTTCACAGTCACACACACCCTGTTGGGCATTATTGCTTGCTTAGCACCCTCTTGAAGGATGGTGGGATAATTATTAATAAACAGAGTAAAGGTGAGAGGACAATAGAAAGAAGTATAAAAAGTGAATGCTGGGAAGGACCCAAGTAATAACAGGCAGAGAGCCTGACATTCAGGGGAAAAAAAGGAAAGTTGGTTGAGAGGGACCAAAGATGAACAGTGGTAGGCAAAGTGAAGGGATGTGATTAAATAAACAAGAAAAGTAAGAGGTTTGTGGAGGTAACTGCAGACATTTATGGGGTAGGACTGTTGTGACACTATGAATGGCATAATAGAGGGGAGTAAATGGAAGAGTCAGGGAAGGGTATGAAGTTGGAAGTTCTATAGGAATGAGCATGTATAAGTTAGGGAGGAGAAAAGATGAAGTTTGGATAGGTCTAGCAACAGAAGATGCCTGACATTAATGAGATAAAAGGGGCATATCATGTGCTCCAGATGAAAGGTGGAATACTTGTGCTGTACTGTAAAGGGACAATTGGACAATCTTGGCAGCATAAGTATAGAGAGATTTGGGGAAGGGGAGACAGTGGTAATATTTGTTACGTGGAATGGTTGGGTTGAAACTTTTGAAGGAAATGTGTGTGGTGGGTAGAATCAAGAGAAAAAAGTTGTCATATTGCAGGAAATGAACGTTAAGTAAACAGTGATAAAGAAATGAATAGGTAATTATGTGACTGTGAAGGGGAACTACTTAAAAGGAGCACAGGGCTTGTTATTCTGATCCAATGGGAGTATGTGAGAGGATAATAAAGGTGAAGGAGTGAAAAGGGGATATGGGTAACTGACCATGAGGGGTTTCAGAGTTTGATTTTGAGATCTTTTCTCATGCTAAATATATGAGAAAAATGAGTTGTTCAATGTTATTTGAAGCAGCAGAAAGATGCAGGGGTAGTATCTGGTTGATTTTCATTTTGTAAAACATTTCTCATTTCATGGAATGTAAGCTAGTGGTTTTGTGGTAAATGTCATAAAACTTGCGTAGTAGATATAAAATGGAGGGCTGATGGACATATTAAGAGAAATAACAAAATGCTAAGTGAGTTTATATTTATCAGAGGCTGAAATGTAAAAAGAAAGCAGACTAAACATTTAAGCAGGTTATAGAGATTTGTGTTTAGGCCAGCCAGGATGGCAACATGACAGATTATGTTCTCTGCTGCTTGAAGGTTTCTTATATTTGTGCTAGACTGAAGGCAAACTGGTGGTAACCTAAATTCATGTTGACGAATCTGCACATTTGTAGCAATAAGTAATATTGCTTTCTGTGTTAGGAGAGGAGACATTCTGTTCAGAGTTTTAGTTATTGCTAATTAATGATAGCAGAACATGGTAAGTAGTATAAAGATGTCCACAGATATATACGTGTATTTAAAGCATAAGTTATAAATATTGACAATATTCAGCCAACCATTAAAGGTAATATTACAGGAATGTTATTGCCTCAAGGGAGAAATTCATGTTTTTGGATCAATGACCATAGTGGTAGGACAGATAATCAGACATATAACTCTCCCACTGTTAAAATTAATGTCATTCTATTATTCAGACTAATGTCTCTTGAACTGTACATAGGTTCATAGTTGTTTACTAGGATAATGTCCACAAGGACCTTTTTAAACCTAGCTATGCATCCCAAATCTCAGGCAAGTTCTGATACCCCTGACAGGTGTAAGTAGGTGCTAGGGAGATGACACATTTACAGGTTGTCTGTGTGCATTAGAGACATGGGTGCCAAGCCAGGGATGAATTTCCTATTAACCCTCCAATTATCCAAGTTACACTTTAATTGGGTTATGGAGGAACTCTGCTTCACATGGATGGGGGAGCCTGTTCCTGAGACAGGGTAACTTTTGTGATACATACCTGTCTCTCCAACAGTTCCAATTTATATCACAGGCAAGGTTTAAGTCATTAGAATGGGTAATTCTGGTGCTGTGTGTTTTGTGGATATGCAGGAGGTCCATCAGAGTGGGATCTGAGAATTCCCTGCATGTCAGAGAAAGATCTCCCCTCAAAAGCCTATAGGAGACAGAATACAGGGACATAGCCTTGAGATTTTACTTAAGCTCTGTATTCGTTTAGTGTAGAACCTCTGTGGACGTATCAATTGTTGGATATGCCTGGTTATGTACAAACCAAAGGGGGCATTGTACTCAATGATAGGTCTGCTGAATGCTGAATACAGTGGAACAATGACTTTCTTGGACTTGGATGCCATACCTTTGTTTATAAGTTAATGATTTCCTCACTACTGTAGACGCTTGATGGTCAAAGGCTTGATTACTATCTGTATGTGTCCCCAAGTCTCTGAGTACTGGGTCAACACTAAAGGGTGTGTTGTCAATATGATAGTTTCCTTCAGGAAGTCATCCACCCTGTGTAACTATCATGCATTTCTTGGCATTTAGTTTTAGTCCATAGCTCTGACACCAGTTATCAGTCTGTATCAGCCCCTCCTGGAGAACATTTGTGTCAGTGTGGGATTCATTGACAGCTCCTAATTTGCAATTATCTGCAAATTTAGTCAACCAGATAACACTGACGTTGGCCTTGAATTCAGAGAAGTAAATGCCAAAAAGGAGCAGCTCAAGGACTGATCCCCAATGGACTCCACTTGTAACTGGCCTCTTTGTTAGAGGTGGACTCCCCAATTCTAACTTCCTGGGCCCTGTCTGTGAGCCAGTCGGCTATCCACTGGGTAACATATGGCATTATAGCCAACCTTTTGAGTTTTTCAACAATGCCCGAGTGGGGTATTGTGGTCAAATGGCTAGGCCAGGTCAAGGTAGGCAGTGTGAACCATTTTGCCCTCATCCATTGTTTTATCGATCTTCTCAAAGAAGTCCACCAGGTTGAGTAAGCATGATCTGCCGTTGGCAAAACAAACTTAGTTGGGTCCTGTGTCTGGAGGTTTACTATATCACTATTGATAACATTCATGATAATTCTTTCCATAGCTTTCCATACAAGACTAGAGAGACTTCTGGGTCTGTAGTTTCCAGGGTCTGTAGATGGCCCAGCTTTGTGCAGAGGGATGACTATAGCTGTTTTGCACAAAGCCTGTTTGGAGGCTATAGTTAAATAGCAATGCCAGAAGCCCTGATAGTTCATGTTTCATGCTATTTAGAAGGTATCCTGGGATATTTCTGGACCCACTGATGCAGTGTTCCTGGCCTTAGAGAGACCATTAAGGACCTGTTCCCTAGTGACAGCAGGTGGAGTTATATTTGATAGTATTTCCTGAGGGAAGGTTGAGAGGGAGAGTAGGGTAAAGTCAGAGTTGAATTCATCGACCAGTAGGTTTGCTATATCTTCTGCCACAGTATAGGTGGCTCCATTTACAATGAGTTCTACCTTTAAGGTTGCAGACATATCTAAAGACTGCTTTCTGTTTGTCCTTGACCTGGAAGGCCAATTCACCTCACATTTGGCTTGGTAGACTTTATTTTTCCTCTGAGATGTTTGTTTAGTTTGAGAGCGCTTTTATTTTGCTGGGTGCTGCACTTCCTAATTTTTGCCATGATTTTCTTCCTTCTGCTATAAAGCATGTTGATTTTGTGATTCCACCAGGGTGGCTTTTTTTTTTAGTTAGTTCTGTACTTCTTTCTGGTGGTTGTGATAGAAAGCAAGGTGTTATATGCAATATAACAGAAAATAGTATGTATCTGCATTGAAGACATTGCTGTGGAATGTACCAGGAAAGATTTACAGAAAAGTGTTTTCAGAAGGCTGTACACTTTGACACATTTCGTGTATTTGAATTAGTAAATCGGAAATGGAGTATTATGCTCTGTATTTGTAGGGGGGCTATGTTTGGGATTCAGTAAGGGCCACCATAGGCAGGAAGTCCTATGACGGTCTGCTACTACTGGCTGCAGCCTTTTCTGAAAAAGAGACATGCTCTCCTTAACTATGCTACTTTCCAGTAAGGCATTTCCAGGCAGTGGCCTATGATAATTGCCCATGCTTTCTCCCCCTAGAAATGCCTGTGGCAAGAAAGTTGCACAGCTAAGGCATTAAGAGAATCCTTGTCTGTATACATTTACAAAGCCAAAAAGCTGTGTTCAATCAATGGGGAGTAAAAGGCAAGATCAGGTTTCTGGGGAAAGGTAGTGGTGGGGAGGCTGTATTTCTCACTCTCACTCTCACTCTCACTCTCTCTCTCTCTCACACACAGAGTGTGTACTTCTCTGCAGAGGAGTGGTCTCAAATGTCTCTACCAGTTTAGCTTGGTAGCTGGATACAGTTGCTTGGTGTGTGTGTGTGTATGTATGAGCCTACCTATGAGTGTGATCAGGTGATGGTTTCTGAGTATGAAATGTCTAAATGTGTGTGTGTCATACTTCAACCTCGAAACATCAAAAATCTGGACAAAGGTCATGAAAAATAGGTACAAATCTGTACGTGGATTAACATACAACTTGCATTCATAATGATGTAACCCACCCACTCCATTGGAATTGTAGAATACCAACTTTTAAACACAAACTGAAGAACAGACATATGGCCCCAGACCCTGTAGTAAATGGTAACCATTTTTTAATGTGTAGCAATGATGTTCACTGGGAAGATAGAAGATGATGAACCTTAAGATTTTGTTTTTGCTGACTTGTAGTATGTGGATTTTGTGGTAAAAGTAGGGCATTTAATGGTAGGCAATATTCTAATCTTAGCAAAAGAATATTATAGTTTGCCAGGATCTCCAAAAGTCATTCTCCATGGCCTACTGATTAGTGGCATAGCTAGAGTCTGTGCCACTCCGGTCTGTTTGCTACCCTTCTCCCCTCATACAATTATGGTTGTATGGGGCCCCCATACACAGCCATCCCCCTACAGCCATTCCAATCTCCCATTACTTGGCTATTTCACCCCATTTATCATAAACACTCTACTGTGCATACTGCTTTATTTCTGCAATGATTATTTGTATTTCATTTTTAAAGTTTTATGTTACATTTTATAGCACAAACACTAATAGACATCTGCTAAACAAAACAATACAGTCTCACAATGAAAATAGACTTAGCATTAAAATGTCTCTGCCCTTGAAACTTACATTCATTGAAAGGGCATTGCAACCCACATTCAAAGAAAATTCAAGTCAGCTAAATAATTCCACATTAATGAGATTTGTAACTAATGAAGAGGTTGCTGCTAGCAAACAACTTTATATTTCATTGTTTCGTCTACAAATAAAGTGCCTGTTGCCCTTGAAGAATAAATTGCCCATGTTACATTAAAAATACTGATAAACTAGTAATATTTCAATAGGGAATGGATAGCAAACTGATAACAGGTTCGTAGTTACTAGGTATTTCTGCCAAAGAGGACATTCTCAGGACTGCAGCATCCACCGCCTTTAAAAGTACAGCACAGTACAGTAGCAGCAATCCATCTACATACTGTGGGAGAAGAACCCACAGCCTTCTGCATCAAAACCAAGTATACTACCTGTTGTGCTACTAACATAAACAGACTTGGCATAAGCAGGGCTAAATTTCTCTCCTCCTGAAGAACTAGGCAGCCACAAGAAATCTGGCAAAAAAACAAAATTTATTGAGGGGGACAAAAGCACAAAACCAGGGGCACATTTTAAACATTGCTTGTATAATCTTAAGCAGTTGCTAAAATAAAATGGTTTGTGTTACCATGGGTTTCCTGAAAGATTGGAAGACTAAAACTTAAATGGTTATCATTATTTAGTGAATTCAGTTCTCCCTGATTTGCCAGAAAACCACAAATGTGAACAGGAACAGACCAAATTATGAGCTAAACATTCTATGAAACTTTGGACGGTTGAGAAATTCCTTAAATCATGAGTGGTGGTGTGGGTAGAGAATTTAAGCTCTTGTTCTGCATACTCAGAGTTTGAGTCTGAATGACCCTAACTGGGGCATTTGACACAGAGATGTATATACACACACACACACACACACACACACACACACACACACACACACACACACTCTCTCTCTCCCTTGCAAAGGAAATTAGTGAGACATTCATTCAAAATGCATAAGCAATCCATTGTCAATTAAATAGCGAGAAATTCATTCAAAATGCATAAGCAGTCATTGTCAATCGATTGCAATACTCCAAAGGAATCTAGCACTTGAGAGAGACACCCCCCCTGTAAACGGCAAATGAATTAGTGCCTTTGAGTGAGACATTCAGTGGTAAATGTGAATGAGCTAGCTTGCACTTGGTTCTGCACTCTGTTCCCCAGTACATAATTAAACTCAATGCAGTATTGTGAGTGAGAAACATTGTCAAAATGCACTTAAAAACTTGACATTAAACTCAATGCAGTACTGTCCCCCCTTACATAAGCAAAAGACTAGCACTTGGTTCTGCACTCCATTCCATGTACATAATTAAACTCAATGCAGTACTGCGATGAGCGAGAAACATTGTCAAAATGCACTCAAATGCAATAGTTACAGTACACTTGCCATTCCCATACATAAATGAAAGACTAGCACTTGGTTCTGCACTCCATTCCCTGTACATAATTAAACTCAATGCAGTACTGTGATGAGCGAGAATCATTGTTAAAATGCACTCGAATTCAATAGGTACGCTACACTTGCTGTTCCCCCATACACAGAAAAGACTGTTTGCTGTTCCTAAGAATTAGTCTTTTTTTTTTTTTTTCCTTACCTGGAGCCAGGGGAAGAAAGAAGTGCGGACAGCCGTGCGAACTAGCACTACTGGCATAAAACCCACACATGTGGACTGGTAAATTTAAAATTAAGTAAAGTAGTAATGGCTTGCCAGCTGTCTGCCTTGTGCTTAAGTCATTGCGCACGTCTTGCATGTGATGACGTCACCAGCAGCCCCCCAAAAAATAAAAAATACAAAATAAAAAAAACCCCAGGGAAATTCGGGAATTAAAGGGGCCACTCAGGAATTTGTGGCACCCTAATATTTTGCCCTCAAAAGCAGTATTTACCGAGCAATTCAGTATGGTTGAAAGGTGTGTGTGTGTGTGTGTGTGTGTGTGTGTGTGGAGAAGACAGGCTGCAATATCACTAAACTCCCTTATACTCACAAGCAAAGACAAATACTAGGGAAGGGGTCACTAGACAGTAGACACAATGGACTTTTACTCTAAGGAATGTAAAAGGTTTATAAAACAGTATGTATTGCAGAGCTTTTACTGAGGAATAAGAATTATGCGGAGGGCACTAAACAGCTGGGACCCTCTTTAATTATCACCATACCTCACATACAAAGTTAACAGAACAATGGGTTTTGCAGTATGAAGGATGACTGAATAAGTAGTAGTACTGGGGGGACTAGACATCAGAGTCGCACATTACAAAGTAATCTGAGGCACAGAAACGGCTTAGAAGAGCAACACATCTTGCATCTCAATACATTTTCTGAACAAAAGGAAATATGAAACTCTAATCTCTGGCATTATTGACTCAATGTAATATTCTGTGAGTTATAAGGAACAGAACCAAACCAAAAATGACAACACTGTGGTAAACTACATTTGGAAAAACTCGATAAACATACAAAATAGCCAAAGGTAGAAACACTCCAATAATTTATTAAAAAAATATATAAACATGTACAATGCAAAGCTTTTGGGCTATCCCATTCTTCAGTGCTAACAATCAACTAATTAAAACACATCCAATTTATATTAAACTGAATTATATCATATGACACAGCCAAACAATAAGAACAGATATGATGACATAATTTTATTTGCTAATTGTTTTAATTTAATACAAATGCATTTTTCCAGTACAACAGATTTCTTATTAATTGTACTATTTAACCCTTGGGGGTGTATCAGCTTTAAGTCTTAGAATCCAACCATAATAATTATTTACCAAGACATCATTAATGTCACCCCCTCGAAGTTTTTGCAAATCACACTAATAACCCTAAATTTAAATGAGTAAAACTGTTGCCTGCAACATGCTTTGCCAATGCATTTGTTAAAACACTTCTCCTTATATCATACTTATGCTCAAACGTTCTTTAAATTTATGGCTGCATTTGCAAACATAAAAACATGAATGGCAAAGTAAAACCGACAACCAAACTGATAAACAACAACAAAAGGGGATCTTAAATGAGGACGCACGGCACCAAGCACAATCCCAAAGGTTTCTTGTAAGTGCTTTTGTTTCCACAAGTGTAATGAACTTCTTCAGAAAACCTAATTCCAAACTTTAGTACTATTTAAAGCATTTGTTTTGGAATTAGGTTTGTCTAAAGAAGTTCCGCTTTTGTTATTGTTGTTTTTTATCAACATAAAAAGATGGACATTTCAAACAAATAGCTAAGTAAGCAACATAAGGTATATTACAAGTTGCATAGCAGCAAAATTTAAAGGTTTTCCCTGTCACGGGATGCATAAATGAATTGCAGTCAATGATATCTTTACAACAACTGCAGCTGTAACATAGAAATGTTCTCTGTTTGTTGTTAAAGTTAACCACTTTCTCTGTTCTCAGGTCTTTATAACATAACCGTCTAAGTTTTTATCAGTTCTATATGCATATCTAGGTTCATCTTCTAAAAGTTGCTTTGACCCGGGCATAGTCATTAAGATCTTTATTTTTCATGTTCTCCTGTTAAAAGTAGTTACATATCTAACCCTATTGTTATTTAAGGGTATGTCTCTACTCATACTTAAAACAGCACTCCTTGTAATACTAGAAAAAAGTCTTGTTTTCTCTGCCACTGATAACACCATTCATGATTTCCTGCAGCATGGTTTTATTATATCCCCTTTCATAAAACTCATTATTCATCTCTTCCATCTGCTTTTTACATATAGACTCATCAGTGTTAAGTATACTAATGTTAGTGAACTGACCCTTAACAATGCCTCAGAAAACATATGCAGCATGCATGCTCTTCTTATGAGTATACCTATTAGTATGCACCTGTTTCTTAAATGCACTAGTGTTCAGAAACCCTGTATTTCTATATATTTGTATATCTAAATAGGTAATCTGTTCATCAGAATAAATAATCTTGAATTTTAAGAAGTTAATAGTGCCATTCAAATATTCCACATAACTTTTAAGGGTTTCCTCATTTCCTCCCCATATTAAGAAACAGTCATCCACAAAACATTTATATTTGTATTCAGGGGATTCTTGTTGCTAAATACATATTCATTCTCCCATTGCTTAAGTACCAAATGTGCATACGTGTTTGCAATGGGTGTACCCATGGCCACTCCAACAACCTGCAAATATGGCTGTCCCTCAAAAATAAATACATTCTCTGTGAGCATCATGTCAGTTAATTGGCAAATGTTCTCAATGTTTCTGCCCATCAGTACAAGTACATAGGAATTCTTTTATACCATTTATCCCCCGCTGATTCGGTATTACCGTAAACAGGGAATTTATATCAAATGTTACCAGTAAAAAAATTCTCAGTTACATTTTGACTATACCAGTCAGATAACGTGATGAGAAAGTCACCTGAATCTTTAATATAACTATGACAATGGATAAGATATTTACTAAGGGTGTTCTGTAGGTATAAAGACAGAGGCTCAGTAACCTAACCCCTGCCTGAGACAATAGGTCTCATGGGAGGCTGGGTCACGTACTTATGTGTTCTGCTAGACCATAAATCAGAGGAGTTACTGGACATGACAATGAAAAAATTTAATAATTCTAATGAGATCAACTTGTAGCTACATGTCATATAGCATCATGTTTACCACTGTCACACATTTCCTAAAGTAGGTAAAATCAATTACTTTAAAGATATTACTCTCTGATAAAAATTCACACCTGTAATTAACGTAGTCATCCCTGTTAAGAATAACAATAGCTCCTCCTTTATCAGCTTCTTTAATAATTAAATCATGTTTAGATTCTAGATGTTGTAAGGCTAAATGCTGATCATATGTTAAGTTATAAGACTTGCATTTTAGTTTAAAATCATAGAGAGCTCTCAACTCTGATTCACATAGGTCAAGGAAAGCAATAACAACATGACAACTGTTAGGAATGAAAATACTAGACCTTCTGCATGCATCCTTATTAAAAGCAGGATAGTCCTTAAAAATAATTTAAAATTCCTGGTAAATATTTTCAAATCCATCAATGCATTATCAATGTCATTTGTCCTACTGGATATCAACTGCAGGCCCTTACTTAATTCAATATCTGTCATATTTAGAACATAGTTTGAAAGGTTAATATTATTAGTATGTAAATTCCTTATTTTTGCTATAAACATGTACTTCTGGACCTGTGGGCTGTAGTTCTTCCTCTTCAGTGTGCTTGTCCCTGAACATTGTTTTGATCTCCCCCCTCGATGGAGCCCTTAGTTTCAAATCCACCTTTTCCGGTAATTTTAGTGTTACAGCTCTGAGTCTTGGAAAAAAAAACTCACCATTATAAAGACCTGCATTTAGCTGCAAAGTGGATGTACTAGTCAACCCCTGAGATGAAACAGATTGCTCATTATCATTAGCTGCACCAGGCAAAGAATGTTGCAGATTGGTTGAATCTTCACAAGTAGAGGCTGAGAAGGTATTGTGCAGAAGCTCTCAAACTGCCACAGTTAGCCCATTGCCATTGGTTGATACTTTTGCAGATAGATGTTGATTGGCTATACAAATCTCATCAATGGAGAAAGTAACCAGGTCATCCATAGCCCCTATTGGTACATAATTAAATTTACTTTTCTTTTCATTCCTTGGCCATGAAAAAAATTTGGCCAAGTTTAAAGTCATTAATATCCTTTATGAAATTTTTTGGTGGATTCCAACTTATCTAAAATCACTAATCTGTTGGTAAATATGTGCCAAAGACTTGAACAGAGGCATAGATATTAGCTCATTTTTAATCTTATTAATTTCATGCATTAACTGAGCCTCTACTCCAGGAAAAAAGTCATTCTATAAGAGAGTTAACCTTTTGCCTGTGCATCGTGATTTCTTACCCAAACTGAAATGCAATATGCCCAGATTGAGAAAGAGCTTTTGGCAATTGTGTTTGGATGTTCAAAGTTCCACGATTGTTTATGGTAGACCTATCCATATCGAAACAGACCACCAACTCCTAGTCACTACCTTGAGAAAGCCTATGCATTCAGCTCCAGCCAGACTGCAACATATGATGCTGAGATTGCAAAAGTATAACTTCACTCTTGTCTTTAAGAAAGGCAAACTTCATTATCTTGCTGATACATTATCCAGTTAGCCCAGAAACACCACAGAACAGCATGAGAATGAAAACCTTGATTTTGAAGTCATGGAAGTGTGAAATTTTTCTTCCACATGCCTTGATGAGCTAAGAGATTACTCAGCCACAGATCAAGTTTTAGAGAGGCCCAACCACTTTAAAAATCAAGGATGACTGTTAAAGCAACCTAGTTTAACTCAGGAAGGGCAACCTTATGTTCCATACAGAGATGAGATTTTTGTCTGACAAAGGTATCATTATGAAAGGTCCAAAAGTAATTGTTCCAAAGTCCTTACAGCAAGAGTACATTACTATCTTGCATCATGGTCAGCCAGGAACTGACTCTACCAAAAGAAGGGCAAGAGGACTAGTATTTTGGCCATCTGTGTCACAAGATATTGACAGAATACTTTCAATTTGTTCTATGTGTAACAGTACTAAGTCACATCAACATAAGGAACCACTTCAGCTAAACCAGATGCCTGAACTACTTTGGTCGACAGTAGCCATTGATATCTTCGAGGAGAATGGTCAATATTATTTGGTGTTAGTAGACTCTTATTCAAATTGTTTTGAGATTGACCTACTACCTAATCTTGCATCCAGTACTGTCATTAATAAGATAAAATGTCATTTTGTATTCCATGGTAGTCCACACAGTTATTTCTGATGATGGCACACAGTTTACAAGCCAATAGTTCAAAAGATTTGCCAAAGAATGGGACTTTACTCATGTCAAGAGTAGCCCAGAGTAAACACAGTCAAATGGTTTGGCAGAACGTGCAGATCAATGTGCAAACCAGTCACTAGAGAAGTCAAAATGAGACAATACTGATGCTTTCCTGAATCTCTTGAATCTCAAAAATATTCCTTGTGATAAGCATCTTGGTTCACCTGCTCAGAGACCGTCATGACAAACCAGAATCACGTTACCAATCAGTAGTCAATTTTTGGTTCCATGTGTCAAAAACAACAGGTTGTTTAACCCTGAAGTCCTAATTTTATATGACCAGCAAACCACTCAATCCATTACAAGTAGTTTAAGATGTAAGGCTGCAGATGTCCAAAGGTTGTGAACAGATTGGAGTCATGAAGAATATTTGCCCAGAGCCAAGATTATACATTTTGGAATTACAAGGAACAGAGTTTAGGTGAAATTGGAAACATTAGATGCCAGTGTCCATGGCTATACCACAACACATAGCCTGTGAGAAAGGCTATCTCAGAGTAAGTTGTCCGGTGTTCCAGTTCTGGAGGAAGTTACAGATAATATCCCCATTCCTGTGAAGAATCCAGAAGTTCCTGATATGAGTTCACCAAAGACTGTCCTTATTGCTAAATTCAGTCCAGATTGTCATATTACTAGAGCTGGTCACATCTCCAGACCATGTAATAGCTACAAGACAACTTGGACATTAACATTGTGTTTGTTTTCTAATGTCTCTAGTAATGCATGTCTAACTCCAATGCTATTTTTTGCTAAGGGTAATCTTTTTAGCAGGGACGATGTAGATAAATTTGCGTGTATCTACCTTTAAGAAGCTATCCACGGCCTTGCACAAGTGTATCAATACTGAGCATGCGTGAGCCTGCCATTTTGTAGTAAGCTGTTGAGATGCAAGCATGTAGGTATGCAAGGTCAATCTGTTAATCAGTTTTATATTTTATGATGCTGCTATCCATCCTGATGTGTTTGTATGTATTAAAGCATCTAAACAAAATATGCCTCTGGCTTGTCATCTATGTTAGAGGGGGGATAATCCACAAATATGTTTACTGTTTCAAGTCTGAAATCTGAAAATTAATTCATTTTTAGATAATGAGTGTGACAGTGCCACTGTTCTTAGCACTGCTGCCTCACAACACTAGTTTTCTAATTTCATTTCTCACCTGGGGCATCTTCTATACAGAGTTTTCATGTCCATTTATTATCTCTATGTGCTTCATTTTCCTCACCTCCTAAAGACATGTTGTAAGTGGAAAAGTGACTATTCAAATTACCCATGAGTGAAAGTGTGCCAATATCTTACCATATAATGGTGTCCATCTGTTGTAAGTTTTCTGCTCCTCTTTATCTGTGAATTGTACATTGCAAATAATGTTTTCTATATTGTAAAAGGTTAATCTGTGCAAGCCCTTACCTCATGTCTGTTATCTTTTACATGTTGGGCTCTATCCCTTCACTGGTTTACCCTTCTTCTCCCTAGCTATAACCGTCCCTTCCTATTGTCTCTGATACTGTGTACTTTATTATTACTGTTATTGATTCATTGCTGTCTTCACACATTTTGTTTGTATTCATACTTCTTGTTAACTTGCTTGTCTGCTGTCATTTATATTTGTCTGGTCTGAGACTGAAATGCGTCCATTCGAAGCAATGTTCTACCCTGGTTACCAAACGTAATGAAAATAAATAAACCCAGATAATGAATAAAGAAAGGAAGGAATTTTTACCTTTCTCAGATACTACAGCAATTAAGAGATTTTATTTAAGCAGAATTTTCTTATACTATCTTCAATATTTAATAAAATTATGAATGATGGGGACAGGATAAATGCAGAAACTATTGCAAATGATGCACTGTACAAGATTAAAATGAATCTAGGACTCTTATCTGATTTTCTAAGCCTTTGATATTGTGAGTGCTCCATTTCCATAGTTCTGATATGTAATTGAGAGTGTTCTTTCTCCTAAAATAGTAACTTCATCAAAATACACTCATCATGAAAACTCATTTCAACCCATTTAAAACAATATTCATTTTAAATTACCTTGGAGTGACAGTATTACACCTACATACTACAGTCCCAAACTTATTTTGTACTATTCTAATTGGCAGTCTCACTCTTCAGAAAACCAGAGTTTTGTGCCTCAGAAAATGGTTAGGCACTCATTTTGTGTGACACTTGATGATAATGATTCTGCATTTCTATTAATTACAAAATGAAAATTACAATTATCTTTTAGTTGCAATTATCTTATAGCTACTCTTTCTCATTTGCGTTACTACTATTTTACAGGTAAGATGGGATTACATTTTACTGGTCTTGCACTTTGAATGAGATGTACAGCCTTGAAATACTGATGCATAAGCCAGAGCATTATTCGCAGACAGATCAGCTGCACTGGAAGTTATTTATAAATGGTAGTTTCAGACTGAATCATCCTGGCACATATTCAAAGCATGCTATTTATCTGAAGCAAAATTTGAAAGCAAAACAATAGGAATAAAGTGACCCACTGAACCATTTAGCATACATATGAAACAGAGCTATTGTACTGACCATATCAAGTTATTCTGCTTTACGCACCTTCACTTGTGAATATATAAATATTTTCTTGCATTATGAACTGGAAATCATGATCAATACAGTTTAATTTTATTTATGAGAGAGAAAATGAGCATTATTACATTTTCCATATCTAGGTTTGTGCATAAAACATGATTATGTGGTTTGTCTTAAAACAGATTCATGTGGTATAATATGTGGAAGTAAGGGGAAAAAGTAATGTTCTTTGTCTTGGACAGGTATTTGTAAATAATATATTTACACTGGATTCGTCCTGGTTACATCCAGAGGACACCGTTTTTCACGGTCATGAAAAACCCCTTCTCTTGACGAATCCAGTAGCTGTGTCGGTCACTAAGCCGTCTGCTGTATCGAGGCCTCTGCATGCAGTTTTGTTAACACAAACACCTACTGCAGGTCAGTAATGATATGTCAGATGCATTTATCTAGCTGAGTACTTGCTGTTTTAACCAAGGGTAAGAAAAAACAAAAAAGAAAGCAAAGAATAAAAGGAAAATATGAGTTTAACAGTATGCTTGTCTAGTGGTACTCAACATGAATTTTAATAGTACTCAAAAATGAGTAAATCATCTTGTATTTTAACATTCTCTGAACTATAATTTGCCTACTGTAGAGGAAAAACAGGCAAATATTATTTAATATTCTAAAATTTAAAAAGAATACAGAACTGATAACATTATAAAAATATGTCATGTATTGAAAAAGGGAATTTTGCATGTCAAAATTATTTTCTGTATTTTCTGCTATAATTTTTGTAAGTGGTTCAAGTCACATGCTTGCATGTGGGTGTGCACACACACAAATACAGAGCAATTATCAGGTAACATTTTTGCTAACATGTTTTCAGCATACTCAAACCGGGTGGCCATGTTGGTGCAGCGGTTAGCGTTGCTGCCTCACAGCAGGAGGTTCTCCGATTCGATTCTTGGCTGGGATGCCTTCTGTGCGGAGTCTGCATGTCCTCCCTGTGGTCGCGTCAGTTTCCTCCCACATCCCAAAGACATGCAGTAGGTGGATTGGATACCCTAAATTGGCCCTAGGTGTGAGTGTGTGCATGTGTGTGCCTTCTGTGGAAGGTTGGGTGCCGGGCTGGCAACTCGACACTGTAAAATTCCACTGCCAATCATGAGTGGACAGATGATCCACTGTAGAGACCCCTGATTGGGAAAAGCCATAAGAAGAAGTTTTCAGCAAGCTCAAAGGTGCCAACAATGCTTCTGTACATGTCATAATTTATTTTAAATATGAATGTTGTCTTGGTACTTAAGGTCTACATAAAACAATCCCTGTAATGGTAAACAACATATTTTATAGACACGATACAGAGCCCCAGAATGCTCTCAAAAAAATAAATAATGAAAAAAAAAAAAGCACAGGAGAACAGTGAATATTGGACATTACTTTTCTCCTTTAAACCTATTTTTTTACAGGACAGCATGCTCTCTATACCTTCTATTGCTGGGGGACATGCTTCTCCAAATGTATATATGCCATTTCTGAGATCTCTGTTCACCCATAGCCTCCAGACAGGATTTGAGCCAAACAAATGGAGGAATGTAATGGTTATCCCTCTATACAAATGGGGACCTTACACAGACCTGGAGAACTACAGACCCAAGGTCACAGAAAGAATTGTGATGGATCTCTTAAGCAATAACATTGGAAACCTACAGACACAGGACTCTACCTTGTACATTTTTGTCAAAGGCAGGTCATGCCTACTTAACCTGATGGAGTTCTTTGAGGTCATTAAAGACATGGACAAGAGCAAAACAGTGCATAAGGAATACCTCAACCTGGCTGAGGTGTTCAGCATAATACCTCACTCACGTATTATAGATAAACTAAAAGTAGGAATAAACTCATATGTTACCTAATAAACAGCCAGCTGGCTGAATGATAGGCTACAAGAAGTTAGGATAGAGTAATCTACCTGGCAAAAAGTGGTCAGTTATTAGCAAGATACCATAGGGATTAGTGCCAGGGCCTTTCCTTTTTTGCATCTACTTCTCTGAAGTCAAGGAAAACTTCAATGGTCTCTGTCTGACCAAGATTGTAGATGACTGCAAACTACATGTGGTCACCAAATCCCCTAGAAAAAAAGATACCCTTTAAGATTATCTGAAAGAGCCAACTGGTACCAGAAGCATGGACTAAAACTCAATGGTAAAAAGGCATAATAGTCCTCTTTGGAAATATGGCCACCCATGGAAATTTCTGCTTTGATAATTCACCCCTAAAAGCAGAACCTGTGGTTAGGGTCTGGGAATGCATGTTGACAATAATCTGAACTTTGAACACCATGTGTTTATTGTGGTCCAAGGAGGTCATTGTTCCACTGTACTCGGATCTCATCAGACCACTCTAAGTATAATGTACCCTTTGGCGTGAACATGATCTGAGATTTGAAACAGCTTGGGAGACCATAGTAGTTCCTCACAAAATGAAAGGAGGAGTAAATGGCAAGTCCTTTGTTGGACATCTCTAAGCTCTACCTCTATACATGGTCTCCTACAGATTCCTGCATGGAGATCTATGCCTAGTCTACAAGTCATGCTCTGATCCCACTTTAATGGAGCTGCCTCATATACACAGAATAAACTGCATCAGAATATCCATTCTAAAGACCAAACCTCATCTGCAACATAACAGAAGATGTTAGACAGACAGGTTTGTGTATCAAGGAGTATCTTTTCTCTGTATCAAGCTTCCTTCTATAAGAAGCAAGGTTAACCTTTAAACATATTTAAATGTAACTTGGTCCAGTGGATGAAAAATCGCAAATTTATACTGGTTTGGCACTTAATTCCCTAATGGGCATGGGGCAGCCTGTGCCTTCTTGATTTGTACAAGCCCATACTGCAACATGTAAAATTCCCTAAAGTATTGAAGTGTCTGCAGTGTTTTGGTAGATTTGGGATAAGGTTGGTTAGGCTTAAAATGTCTCTTTATCCAATGGCCTAGCAAACGCCTATGAGACCATCATATTTCAGACAAATGTGAATATTCAAAAAATGTCATTCTCAGTCTTGTCATATGAAAGTCTGAAATTTTAATCATTCAATCTCAGCATTTCAGAACTTGCAGTAATGTGCTTTGGCATTTCAAATGGTTACCAAGCAAACTGCATCATATTTTGAGTCGTGTAAATTAACAGCATGGTAATGTTGTATAAATGGAAACTGTATTAATACTACTAAACTCTTTGTAATTTGAGCTTCAGACTTTTTAGTACAACATAAATGATGAAAATCCTTGCTGTTTCTTTCTGTTGTAGCCATGATAATGCTGACCAACAGATCTTTGTCTGTGACTATGAAATGCAGATAATGTAACTTGTGTTCTTGTGATAGTAAATATATTTTGAATAAATGCATAACAGTTATGTTTTTAGAGTATCTGCGGTAGTGGTGCTGTGGTAGCATTGTCGCTTCACAGCAAGACGTTGTCACGTTCGATTCTCAGCTAGAGCGTCTTCTGTGTGTAGACATGCGTGAATGGGCGTGCCTTCGTTGAAGGTTGTGCTTCAGGGCTGGTAACTCGGCACGTAAAAATCCACTACCAAACATTAGCAGACCGGAGTTCCGCTGTGGCGACCCCTAACCGGGATAAGCCGAAAGACACAACAAGTTATGTTTTTATTGTGAAATAATAAAGGCTATGTTGCATTTTTAGAGGGAGTCAGAGATAAAGATTGAAAACACTATGTTACTTAAATCAATCAGAGCTATAGCAGGACAAAAATAGGATTGCCACTAACGCATCACTGCATACTTAATGTAATGATTTTTGGATATAATTGAGAAAAAATGGTGCAATGCACAATCTGGAGTTATTAACAGAGGCTAGATGAAAGATGTATATAACTTAATGGCAGAGGAAAATTTTGTCTGATTTTAGATGACCGAGGAAAATCGACAAAAGTGTCTGGCAAGTTCTAATGCACATGCATAGAGGTAAAGTTAGTATGAGAGGTAAAACTGAGTATAATGACAAAAAAAGGTCATACAGAGCAACATATGGACAATGCGGACAAGAGCTTGAGAAAACCAGGGATTAATGATTTTATCATCAACTATGAGGGTATCTCCAGCTCTGTACAAAAAGGAAAAAAAATAATGAGAAACACTAGAGGAGAATAGTGGATTTAGACTGAAGGAGGCGAACATGAACCGGAAGTTAATAAATACCTTGATGAGTTACTTAAAGTTCAAGAAATGAGGAAATCGAAAAAGGCAGTCACATGATCATACGATAGCAGTCTCTTTGCAGTACTCAGCATGGTTTTGGCAGTCTCCTTTGCATATATCTATTGTGTTTTAACACAACACACACATATTATATATATATATATATATATATATATATATATATATATATATATATATATATATATATATATACATACACACACACAACATATATATATATATATATATATATATATATATATATATATATATATATATATATACACACCCACACGTACCTAAACCTAAATGCTGAAGACAACAATATCAAACTCTTGGACTTCATTCCTTGCAGGGCCCTTGTTACTAGTTCCTGGGAACACACTCCTGCAGGACCCATATTAGCTCTTGCTTCTGGATTTACTCTGGTAGGTAGATTTGGTATTTGAGCTTTTTAATCATTCTGGTCTCCTACATTTTGATCTTCTGAAAATATACATTTTAGTCAGATTTGGTATTGAGTGTGACAGTTACGCACATTGCTCACTTCCTATCAGACAAAACTATATATTTTTTCCAGCACCAGGACAGCCATCAACAGAACCCTAAGCTTTCCTGGAATGCAGAGTAAAGACTATTACACCCAGGTCAAATTATGACTCCAACTGCCAGCAACAACTTAGTCCTAATAGCTACCCAATTCATTACACATTTCATCTAGTCTGTCTTCTTCGTACTTAACGAACCATTCAACAGCCTCACTATCCCAAACTGTACTAATCACCACTGAAATCCTTTCTCCCTCCAACCAATAACTACCTTTTGTATCAAAAACACATCCTAAAACCAAAAAAATTCCACACCAACTGCTGAGAACCTGCCACCAAAGTATCTGAGAAATGCAGCAGATGTTACACTATACCATGCACTTGTACTTAAAAAAAAAATTCCTTCCCTGCCTTTTGGGAAAAATTCCCACATGATACCACTACATAAAGCGGGAACATCTACCGACCTCTCCAATTACTGACCTGTAGCCATTCTACCTCCCATGCTCCAAAGTATTAGATAAATGCATTCATTCCAAACTTCACAATAGCAGTCTCCTTTGCAGTACTCAGCATGGTTTTGGCAGTCTCCTTTGCAACACTCAGCATGGTTTTGGCAGTATCCTTTGCAGCACTCAGCATGGTTTTGGCAGTCTCTTTTCTAACACTCAGCATGGTTTTGGCAGTCTCCTTTGCAACACTCAGCATGGTTTTGGCAGTCTCCTTTGCAACACTCAGCTTGGTTTTGGCAGTCTCCTGTGCAACACTCAGCATGGTTTTGGCAGTATCCTGTGGAACACTCAGCATGGTTTTGGCAGTCCCTTTTGCAACACTCAACATGGTTTTGGTCTCATCACAGCAGCACTAATTTGTTCAGTTTTACTGAAATAATAAAGTCTACCAGAAACACCAGCAACCTAGAAACTTCCATCTTCTTAAACATTTCAAAACCATTTGACACAGTTTCACACTGTTTGCTTCATGAAACATTGTCCCTAGAACTCTCTCACTCCTCCTTTAGCTAGTTCCACATCTATCTGACCAACAGACTCCAGGCTGTAAAATAGAAACAGGATCTGTCTCCCACTCTGTCTGTCATTGTTGGCTTAGCTCATGGATCTATTTTAAGCTCTGTACTATTCAACATATTCACCAATAATCTTCATATAGCTACTAAAGAAACTTCCACAGTGCAATTCATAGGAAAATGACAGGCTCATATGCTCTGCAGCAGGTTCACTGGTACCCCACAAGATGAACCATAACTTCTTTTCCTCAGGTGAGGCCTGGCTAGATGATTAACAACTTCTTTTAAATGCTAATAAAAAATAATGCTGTTTTTACCCAAATTTCTGTCGGCACATTAACAATCCATCAATATCAAATCAGCAAATAATACCTTAACTGAAACAGTTTCCAGCACAAAGTCTTTTGGTATCTTAATTGATGATAACTTAAAATATGATCAACACATCACTCTAGCCATCAAAAAACTCACTAAATGTTGGGCTTCCTCTACAGAAACAAACCTTTTCTCACCTACTAATCTTAGAATTATTTAGCAACAACTCATCTTTTCTCTTCTCCATGCAGTAACCATGCAGACTAACCTTCACTCCACCTTAAAAAATAAACTTGAGGTTTGCCACAATAAAATAGCTGTTTGCATCCACCTTTCCAAACTGGCCACACCACTGCCTAGCAATGAAGCACCTACTCTGGCAGAACTACTTATTTACCACAAAATAATAAAACCCAGGCCATCCTTACAAAACATCCTCAAACACTACTTCCTTCCAAAGAATCTCTACTCACAGAACAAATATCTCCTGACCAGGACTAAGTCTCACAACAGTGAAGTGACTCACTTTCCTCAACCTATGTTTCTAAGCACTAGAGCCCAATTCTATTTACCCTAAAACAAGACGTTACCAAATGCTACAATCACATCCTAAAACACCACCTAACATCCTCATGACTATGCTTATACTCCCATCCTAACTAAACTTGCCTTTCTTTGTTTTTCTTCCACTACCAATTTCTCAATCAATCATCCTGACACTTTCATCTGTACTACTTTTTCTTCAGCTAATCTGTATCATTAATCCTCTCCTACTAATTTCTGCTCCTTACTCACCTCATCATTTTACCTATTTACCGTTGTCTCGACATCTTCACTGTCAGAATTTTTTCTACTTAAATTTTATATTTTATTATTTTTGCTCATATCGTTTCTCTTCCTCTGTTTTCTGTTCCTGCTGTAGTGACATCCTACCTCATTAAAGTCAATATACATATACTGAACCTTTGTGCACTATCATTGTAATTCCAGCTATTAAATGTTAACATGTATTCCTTTGTGTAAAATATAACTTCCAAAGTATGGATAAATGTCTGTACTATTTGTCTCAATATTACCTGTAAAATAATGCTTAAAATGTTTAACTTTTATTGTTCTTAATTGTAAATATATATTATCTGCAGGATTCTTCTACCTGGATCTCTACAGAAAACAGGACTTGTGCCCTGTCAGAATTTCCCAGAAAACAAAAAACAAATAAATAAAACTCTCTTACTGTATATAGCGCTTCTCTCTTTTTATTCTTATTTGAAAGCGAAAGGAAATAGTTAAAATGGTACAAAAGTTAAGGTTACTTTTAAATGGTCACATTAAACTGTGTAGTTAATCAACTGGCTTCATTTCACCTGTTTTTAAGTTCTTCTTCACAGTCTGTATGTGTTTTAGCTGTATTTTCTTGCTTCCTTGAATGGGTTAATAGTATGAATCTCTTAACTGTTTTAAATCATCAAGTTATTTGAAATTGGTGTTTTTGTTATTTCTTACTCAATAACATCTTGATGCTGCTTTTGTCTTTTAATTGGTTTGACTTTGGGAATTAAACCTTGGTTGCCTTTTTCTGACAGAATCTGAGAAGTAGGCTGATTGATTTCATGCATGGGTAGGGTTCCATTTAATAGGTATTGTGGTTTGAGGCCCAAGAGTCTATTAGGTAGGCCTTAAAATTCTGTTTGTGCCAGTTTCAGGTCTTCCAGCAAAACAGCTAAGTGGCTGAAAAATCCAGTCCTCCCATTGTGTTCCGTGTTGTATTCTTAAACGTAACAGACTAAATACTGTCGCATATTTATAAACAGCTATTTTAACTTGGCTACTGCTTGAGTTAACCCCTGTCTAGCCGACATAATCCTTAAACTTTATTTTAGCTACATACTGAGAACTTATTTCTCTATACAGTGTAGTTAAGATGCTACGTAAGCCTTTAACGCTCTATATTTGCTCATTAACAACGTGATGCTAGTAAGGCTGTTATTAGCGGCTCATGTGCCATGATATTGGAAACACTTGGCTAGCAAATCCGGAGCGAATTATTGACATTACATTATCTCAGCTCTTACCCCTAATGCTTATTTCACCAGCTAGACTCATTTTTTATTACTATAAAACTGGGTATAAATGTATATAGTGAATTCCTAGGTGCGGCATTGACTCTGTCTCTTTAACACTGCCCTAATGCACACAGCGCAGTATATGCTGAGCTTACAAAGGAACATGCACTGGGGACTGTTACAGGTGGCTGTACTACCGCAGAACTTATAGAGTAGTATCATTACCCTTCTTTAACCTAGAGTAGAGATAACCTTTACTTGTGTTGAATTGAAAGCAACCCTTTACACTCATTTCAGATTTTATTGCATTTTGCAGATCCCATCTAGCGCTAAGAACTAAGGTGCGATAGAACGGATTCCACTGCTGTGGACCAGATAATCAAAACTTGTTTATACCCTTCTCTTAGTGCAGATGTTCACCTAAACACTCAACGAATGCTTATTTCCGATTAATATCCTTACCATAGCGACAACTTGTCTCAACTCCCTATACTAAATAAACAAAACCAGAACAAAATGTACACACTTAATGGAATCTTTGTTGATTTCTATACACAGGCTTAACCTAAACAGCGACCTAAGAATTAACCCACTACACTACTACCTGATTTCAGTTGTTTATGCATTTAACTATCCTGGACTTGGTACCCCTAATATCAGCGTCCTGAATATGAAAAGTAGTTTTATCAGTGTATTATTTTATTAATATACAGCTGTTTTTCCTGGCTATTTGACTGTGTTATAAAGAGGTATTGAAGGTCATAGAAGTCCTGATACATTTTGTAACCCTTGTCTGTTGGTTAAATGGATTAACTTATTTAATTAGCAAAGGCAACTCCTCTTTATCCTATTTATCTGTATGTGTTTGTGCAGCTTAGAGCTCATAAGATGTTTGATACTGTAAAAGAGTATTTTTTATTGTAAAGACTTACGTAATTGTGTCTAAGACTTATCTTCCCTCACTCTCTCTAGTTGTAGTATTGTCTACCTCACTACCTTTTCTCTCTTTCTGTATATCTCCAGTCTAGTGTTCCTGCTTGTCCCTGCACCAAACACCTGACTTCACCCTGCTGGACACCTGATAAATATAGTACAAACTAAAGACCTACACTACCAGCTCTCTGTGAGACATTTTTCATCTGAAAAACAGTGAAAGTATGTATTGTTATATCTAAGAGTACTAAATTATAATAATGTATTAGACACTGCTAGGTTAGGCAAGCTTCCCATTCAGGTAAGCCAGCAGCCATACCCCCCCTCACTAAACACTCACCTCTTTTATACCCCTACTCCCAGCTGTTTTAACTTTTTCACTATCTAGTCCATCCCTCATCTCTCCCTTGGCTTGTTATCTCCTGTAGTAGACCCATCTGTGCAATAAACTGACTGGCCACTAGGTGGCATCCCACTGTAAGCTTCCTGTAAATCTATCTCTTACCCCAGTGATAAGTGGACCTCCAGAACTCTGTCCCTAGTTTTTTCTACACACTTTTATCTTTCTACATCTCTCCTATGTCCCAAGGGATCTTTAATCACCTTCTACTCCTCTAACAGTCTCAGTCTCCTCTCTCTAGCCTTGTAACTTTCTCCGACACTCTCCCACTTTCAGACTTACCTGCTGAATTCTCATATTCTACTGATCCTGTCTCTACCCGCTCCGTTCGCCCTCCGGGCTCACTCCGCTCCCCTACCCTACCCCCAATTCCCACCCACCCCCAGT
Organism: Protopterus annectens; assembly: GCF_019279795.1. Classification (NCBI taxonomy): domain Eukaryota; kingdom Metazoa; phylum Chordata; order Ceratodontiformes; family Protopteridae; genus Protopterus; species Protopterus annectens. The sequence continues at coordinate 592,988,740 of NC_056748.1, forward strand.
GCTCCTACATTTAGTTCCTCTATAAGACACACCTCTCTTTACCTACTCCTATCATACCAGGAAAATCATTAACACTCCCACCCCCCTTTTTTCTCAGAACATACCCTCTAATACCTACCTCACATCCTTCCCTGCTTATTTACCCAAACTTTACGATTATCTCTTCACTGCTTTTAATACCAACCTCCAATTTTTCTTTCACCACACTACCTTTAGAATGTATATATCAATCTTCCCTCACAATTTACATCTATTAATCTGGGTCTCACTCCTTCCTCCACTAGCCACCACCTATCTCCTTACCTCCTATGAACAACCACTCTACTCTACCCTTCCCTTACCATACAAACACACATCAACACCAACATTATCTTTCTCCCCAAACTTCCTAAACCTCATTTTTAAACCTAGCTACGTATTAGCGAAATATCACAGACTAGCACACATTAAGCTCACCAACTTAAAAACTAGAAAACTACTTAACTATGATGCTAAGCCTCTCCAGCCCAAACACTTTACTCCTCCCAAGACATTACTGGATGGAGACATTCATCCCAACCCTGGCCCTAACATTCCCCTTACCACTACAAACTGTATCCATAACAAAACTAGGACCCTTTCACCTACCGAACTACCCAACTCACTCTCTATAGCACATCTTAATATACATAGTATTTGCAATAAAATTGCTCAAGTTCATGCCCTCCTACATACTCACCAATTTGACATCCTATGTTTATCAGAAATATGGCTAAAACCTACCATTAAAGACAATGAAATCACCCCACCTGGTTATAATATAATCAGACTTGACCGTACTACCAAAAAGGGAGGAGGGGTAGCAATCCTTTATAAAGGAGAGCTACAAGTCAGCACTATAAAACTGAACCTCCCTTTGGATAATAGAGCAGAAGTAAATATCTCCAAACTTCAGGTCAACACATGCAAAGCCATAAATATCACCTGTCTTTATCTTCCCCCAGGAAATAACATTAATACACTTGAGTATATCCTTAACTGGCTTTCTATTAATCTCCCTCAAGAAACCATAGTCCTTGAGGACGTTAATATTGATTGGAATTCCTGTACTAGTACAACCCCCGCCACCCATATCAACCTATATGGATTCTCACAACATATAAACTGCCCTACCAGAACTAACACACTCCATAACAAAGAAAGTACCCTGGATTGGATACTTACTAATACCCCTCATCAAGCCTACGTAACAGGAACCCTTCCAGACGACCTAAGTGACCATTCTCTAACTTTCATTATCAAACAGAAAACCAACATAATATTCCCTAACACTTTCAGAACAATACGATCTAAAAAGCAATTTAACCAAGAACATTTCCTAACAGAACTAAGACAATGTAACTGGTCACCATTAAAATCACTCCCTCTAAATGAAGCAGTTGAATACTTCAATTCAACATTCTTAACCATCTTTGACCACCATGCACCGACTCGCTCTATAAGAACCAAAGCTAAGCCCGCCCCTTGGCTCACCAACAATACTAAACAAAAGATCCTTCTTAGAAACAAATCCTGGGCAAAATGGCGTACAACTAAGAATCTAGCAGACTGACAAACCTTTACAGAACATAGAAATATTACAAAAAAAGCCATCCTACTAGAAAAAAAGAACTTTTATCTACATTTACAGCAAACCACTCAAAAGGATCCTAGAAAATTCTGGACTAGTATTAACAATCTTCTTTTCCCAGGCCAATCAATCTTACCCAACCCACAAGGCTCAAACCCTGGCAATCCCACACAAACAGCCAATGCCTTCAACTCTTTCTTCACAGATGCCATCCAAACTCTAGCTAGCCACCTATCCCCAGATACCTATAACCTGCCCACCTCTTCTATAAACCTACCTCCTTTATTTCACTTACAACCAGTATCTACTTCCTTCATTTACTCCCTTCTCCAAAAGTTAAAACCTAATACTCCTGCAGCCAATAAACTGCCTGCAGAATTCTTGCAAAAAGGAGCTAAAGCCATTGCCTATCCCATCTTCATTCTGATAAATAGATCTATAAGTGAAGGAACTGTCCCATCTATCTGGAAAATTTCTCATATCATCCCACTACACAAAGGGGGGAACTCCAATGACTTCTCTAACTTTCGCCCTATAGCTTTACTATCCCCTATTGCAAAAATTATGGAAAAGTGTATCCATAAACAACTTCTTAACCACCTTCTCCAGAACAACCTACTTGCCAACTGTCAACATGGTTTCAGACCTTCCCACAGTACTACCACTGCTCTGCTGTCATTCACTAACTGCATTAACAATAACTGCAACAAAAATCTTCTCTCATCTGCAGTTTTTATTGACTTATCTAAAGCTTTTGACATGGTTAATCACCAACTACTCCTCCATACACTGAACTCTCTTTCACTCGATCCTCTATCTATGAGCTGGTTCAGATCCTACCTTGAAAACCGCCAGCAGGCTGTACTCTGGCAAAATAAACTATTGAATCACCTCTCTATCTCCCTTGGGGTCCCACAGGGCTCAATACTAGGCCCACTCCTGTTTTCCATTTATATTAATGACCTGAGTTCTGCTATTCCTTACTCCACCTGTATTCAATATGCAGATGACTCTACCATAATCTGCTCAGCCTCCTCTCAAACTGAACTTCATAATCTTACTCAAAAAGCTTTCAACACTGTAGAACAATGGTTCTCACACCACTGCCTCCTCTTAAACCCCAAGAAAACTAAACTACTACTCTTTACACCAACCCAAAAGTCCACCTCTTTCCATTTCAATCTCACTTTTAACAACGGTACTCTTATCACTCCTGAACCAACCACTAAACTGCTAGGAATAACAATAGACAACAATCTTAACTTTGACACTCATATAAACACCACAATAAAATTAGTTAACAAAAAACTAGGATCCCTTTACAGAATTAAACCCTATCGTACACATGAAGCTAGGACCACTATAGCCAGAACTCACCTAATCTCCACTCTCCTCTATGCTTTTCCTATATACACCAATCTCTCTAAAAACAACCTCAATAAACTAGCAACATCCTATAACAATACTGCTAGATTTGCAACAGGCTCTCCTTTTAGAACCCATCACTGTCTAAATCTACGACATCTAAATTGGCTAGAACTACTTAACCAGCTCCAACTTCACCAGCTTACAATAATCCACAAGACCCTGTATCAACCTAGCAACACCCCAATACTCACTACCCTAATTACACTTTATAATAATCTCAAAAATCTACGCTCCTCAAACAAACTACTGATCAATACTACTAAACCCAACAACTCAGCAGGTGAATCCTTATTCTCGAACTCTGTTGGAAAAATATGGAATAAACTACCCTCAGAAATCACTTCTCAGTCTTCACTCTCACTTTTTAAAAAGAACCTAAAACTATACCTCAATAAACACTGGCTATGGTCCTGTACTAACCCAGACTAATTATTTTCCTATTCTCTATACCTCACCCTACATCCTTTCTTTTCTTCCATTTATGTATTCTTTAAAATACTATTATACAACATATATGTATCTTGCACCTGATCATGAAATCACTCAGTGTTTTGCAATTTGTATGTACCTGTGGGGGGGGGGGATAAAAAAAAAAACAAAAAAAAAACCTTTTTTTTATTATAATTGGCTTTTGTAATACTTGCTGTTTTATAATATCTGTAATAACTTCTGTTTTAACTATGTATGATTTCTTGGAGCTTTTCTCCCCGGGCCTCTACTGAAAATGGACATGTATCCAGCTAGACTAGCCCGGTCAACAAATGTAAAATAAAATAAAATAAATAAACCCTGCTTCTTTCATTTCTGTATGCCCCTTAAGCTAACTTGACCTTAAAACTTCCTTCACTGGTTGTTGTTGTTATGAAGTGAAAAACTATCATTTTTTGAAGTTACTCCATTACAGTTATCTAATAACTTTTTCTTTCCAATTGTTTTCTCATAGATGCTAAATAAATTGTGCCCCCCCCCAAAAAAAAAAAAGACAGCATCACTTTTGGCTCTTGTCCTTTCCTGCAAATTATCATTGAAAGCTCTTCCCACTCTCAGCTCATCTGCTTGTACTAGTGACCTCTAGAAGACTAAGCTGGGAGTTCCTCAATGTCTGTTTAGTGCACAGTCCAATACCAAGATGGAAGGGCAGCCTTATTCCTTCCATTCTGTTACCAGCCACACAGCAGAGTAATGCCTTCTTTTTATAGACAAAGAACTCTTCTTCGGCATAAGGAATCATGTTTGTGTGTCAGTCTCACACACACACAAAATGGCCTTGAACAACACACATAACTGCCATAATCTATACCAAATCACATTAAAATGTATAAAAAAGGATTCCCAAAACATCTTAAACCCCTGAGGACTAGGTATTAGCAAAATTAAAAATCAAGCACCACATCACTTTTAGTCACACTTTTAAAAAAAAAGAGTCACTA